>NC_088859.1:39708421-40308421 GCF_963853765.1 Magallana gigas
ATCATGACCTACATACCATCTTAAATGCCTTGAACAAAGAAACAATAATATAATATGTACATGATATATGATTCAATTTAAGAACCCAGATATAGATCAATCATCTATTTTGTAATACTTCCTATGTATATATACATGTACATGTATTAGTTTGTGTTTTGTTCTATACTATTCATGTTCATGACTGTAGTATGGCTTAGTCTTATTTTAAATTACATTAAAAAATTGTCAAATATATGACTTGGAACCCCCACTCCCAAACAAACTCAAATATAAACTGTTCTCTCTCTCTCCCCCCCCCCCCTTCCTTGTCGAATAATCTATTAAAATCAAAATATAATTTGGGTGTCTAAAAACTTTTATAAACTGGTAAAAAATGTTATTCTTAAAAAAAATTACATTACACCTTGCATAATTGACAAATGATCTATTGAGATACGATCAGAGGTCATATTTCTACCTTGGGATCAATAAGTAGTATTCATTGACAAGTTAAAATTAATTAATAACAATAAATGATTCAAATTATAAATGTTTATACTCCACATTCATCCCCCCCCCCCAATCTAATCTGCTTATAAAGATTCAGTCTTCTTAATACATTCTTACATGTGTTGAGGGGTTAAAGACAACACCTGGGGGTCATTAATGTACTTTACACCAGTTGATGCATCATAATGACTTTAGAAGATATTTTGTATTTTCCTGTTTCGTGGGGTCAGAACAGTCCCATAAGTAGCTGCAGGACTGTAGCTCCCGGTCTGAAAAAATTCGGATGGACGACCTGGGAGCTACAGTGCCTCCCATAGTAAAAAACTGCAATTTACGGCGCACAAAAAATTGCGCTAAGTTTGGACTTATTAACCTTATTTTCACACAAATTCTGTAAAAATAATTAGAACCATAAAATTCTTCAGCAAATTTACTACTGATATCATCACTTTACTTGCCTCAGACCTTCTCTTAAACATGATAACCGACCTCGGAAAATGAAGTATGTTAATTTACGTCGAGATCGAGAGTCGCCATTTTTAAATGTAAACAAACATGCACCACTTTAATTGACAGGGCTGGGGATGATGTTTAAAAGAATATCAGAGGCAAGTGAAGTGACAATATCTGTAGTAAAATGTCCGAGGAATTTTTTGGGATTAAATATTTATACAGAATGTGATCGTAGATGAGATTAATCAGTCAAAACCTAGCGCATTTTTTTGTGCGCCGTAAATTGCAGTTTTTTACTATGGGAGGCACTGTAGCTCCCAAGTCGTCCATCCGAATTTTTTCAGACCGGGAGCTACAGTCCTGCAGCTATCCCATAAGGTCATGACCTACATTGTATTTATTGCATTATAATACATTAAGAAAGAAATACTCCTTCCTTCCTATTATTACTCATATAAAAAATATAAGTGTCTACACTTACTTACATATGAAATACACAAATTTAATAAGAAATTGTTTATACAGGGTCAATATGGGGTCAACTCAACAGTGCATGCAGTCTGACAAATGAAAAAAATAACTTTTGCAACTAAAATGACAGAAACTTTACAAATGCGATAGGATAGGTAACGATGATAAGCTTATTTAAATATTAAAAGATGATGATACAGTATGCTGTCAAAGGGAGATTACATTTAGAAAGTGAAAGTAGAACTTGTATGCTGGCAGGAATCCCATGCTGGCATCTTATTATATTGTGCTACTGCTACTACATGTATTATGCTTACCTAAATTGGTCAACATCATAATGATAATCCAATTAAAACACAATAATGAATTCCTTTAGCTGATCTTAACTACCGTAATCCTTTTCTGCATACGGAAAACACAGACATGTATGTATGGGTGTTGCTAAAACGCGGAACGGAAAACGGAACGGAATGGAAAATATCATCACGTTTATCCCTTAAAAAGGGTATAGACTGGCCAGAAACGATTTACTTTGTATCTTTTATTTATATCTAATGAATGATTATCAACATGTTGCTATCTTATTAATATTCATATGAATGTCTATCAATTATAGCATTGTATTCATTCGGCTTTAGTTGAGTACGAAACGGAAAAATCAAATGTATACGAATTGTGAAACATTAACATGATTAAACGAGCAAATTAGCTATAACTTTTTACTTATTTCTCTTATATGGTATTGCTGGCATATTAGCGTAACGTACGCAGTTAGTGAAAGCGTTTTATGCGTGTTTTGAGTATTTTTATATTATTTTCAAATATGATGTACATGTATATACTTACATCAAAATTGAATTTTCGGTGTTCTAGACGATCTTTTATCATACAGACGATACAGTATCATTGAGATGGAAGAAAAAAACTGTAGGACTGACGACATTAAAAAATTGAAATACAGTAAACATTAAAATACTCGGTAATTTGTGAAACTAGTAATTTGTGAAACTAGTATTTTTAGCAATGCAATTTTGTTTACGTTTGCATTACAAAGCATGCAGTTGTTTATTCCAGCAGCTATATACATATGATCCGAATAGAGAGCTCTAGACGTTGCCTGGTTTGATTTTCCGATTATATATTGGGACTATAGTCTGTCGATCCCAAAATATTCATGCAGCACATTTGGACGATTTATAATGGAAAATGTTGACATCTTTTCTCCATTTGGAAGTCACTCAGAAGACCTTGCACAATTTTTCAACACCATCATCCGGGTCTGTTAAAATGCAAAACCCCGTAGACTTCTTTATTTTTAGCCGTGTATTTATACCAGCTGATAAGCTAGAGAGGACGTTTTAAAGAAAGAATAATGAGAATGTTTAATGCTTCTAAAAGAGAATCGCTTGAACCCTGAGGTATATATAAATATACAGCAAAAAGTGAATCGAGGATATTTTGGGACAGAATATAGTGGTCAATGCATGTACTGTTAATTTTGAGGAAATAAATATTCTTGAATAAATAATCTAATATTGCTAATCTTTCAAAAAAAATTAAAAAGGTACATAAAGTATATCGTTTTAGCATACTTAACAAATCTATGAGGTAAATAACATTAGATAAGATTTTCCGTTTTCCTTCCGTTCCGTTTTCCGTTCCGCGTTTTAGCAACACCCATGTATGTATACACGTGAACCCATCTAATCGAAGAGCTGGGTAAAACTAGTACCCGCTAATGAGACATGCAAACCTGTGTTGTGTACGTAACTTCAGACAAAGATCAGTCATTTGTAACATGCATGTATTTTTATGACCTATTCTTCAAATCCACTTGCACTATTTTATTAGGTAAATAACAGCTTTAAGGTGGTGCAGGACACCTGCATATTGTGATGTACATGTATACTTCCTATTGAGATAAACAATAAAGTATGTTGACTATTGATTAAATATTTACCCCCAAATAATGTTACCTAACATTGAAGCGCAATGGGTTAGAGCGTTTACATGTCTGAAAGAGCATTGGGGTCCAAGGTGTATTTTTGGTAATTTACGAATTTTCATGGGGAGGGGGGGTCTGGACCCCTCACTCCCACCCCTTCTCTAAATCTGTGCACACGATGATGTTCATGTAGGCACACAGAAGCAAATCTAAAACCGGCAACCGCCACGGGGAGGGGGCATAATTTAATTTTTAATTTTGTTTGTAATAATTATATAGACCATTATACTTCCTATGACATAAAATGTTAAGATTATTGATTAACTGAAAATTCACTGCAAACAGTTCTACCCCAAATTGCACATAAAGTGCTGCTCATGTCACGATGTGTATTATCATATGGGCAGGGATCTCATCCTTCAGTTATGAAAATTATAATTTTTAAATGTATTACCGGAGTTTGCATGTAGCCTTCATTTTTAATTAAACTGGTATAAAACAGTGTTATTTAGGGGCAAACACATGGTGCGGGTATTACTGTCTAATGACAGCATCTAGTTTATGTTCCTTTCAAACAACATACGGTATACACATACATGTATGCCTCATCCAGTACATATAAAATACAAGAATCGTTACATTTTAATCATTCTTTTAAAATAGAATCATGTAACATGTCATAAGTCACATGGGAGACATTGCTTTGTATGATAACATGCAGTAAAAACATACAAATGATATCACAGTAACAAGCATGGTGAAAAATCATTCACACATCCAGTCGTTCACTTCTCCTCTAGGATTAGGGTCTCTTGGGGATAAAGTCTAAGATCTTGTAGGGTCTCCATTGCATCTAACTGTGAAATCTGAAAATCAAAAAGGAATGACATGAAATATGTTTGCAACAAGACTTGTTTTACACAAGTTTAAACATGCATTTTTCTGAGAATGTACATTTATCTTGTACAGATATACATTACTATCATATGTGAAGGAAAAAGTAAAATGGCGTTGTTTTAAGGTTTTCCAATTTATCCTCAGCCTAATAAATATAAGTGTTGCTATCATACTGAAGATGTTTGTCTAATCTTTATACTTAATAAACTAACTGAAATTTAAACAATAATTATCCAGACATTATTTGAATGTTATATACTGGTACTGTGGTTTCATTAATATTTGCATTATTTCATTAATATTTCATTAATATATTAATCATCAATTCTTGTGAATTTAGTGAAAATGACATTCAGGTGAATCTCAACTAGAACTGTCCTAATGGGACTAATACCCCCGCTAGGCTAATTTCAAATGGGACAAATAATTGAATTGAATAATAATTAAGGTTTGGAACATATACAAAAAAAAAAATTCTAGAATTGTAAAAAAAAAAAAAGAATAGTTAACAAAGAAAAATTTAAATCAAAATTGTCAGAATTTCACTGTAAATACATTTAATTGTTTCAAATTTTCCTCACTTTCTCCTATGGCACAATTGAACTCCATATCAGAAAATTGATCCCTTAAACTCCCAAAACATTACCATAATTACCATACTATGTAAAAATATGTAAAAAAGAAAATTTAATATTGCAAACAATTTTAAAATTGCCAAAACACTACAATCATATCAGTAATTTTGAATTTCATTTAAATTAATGCCCAATAGGGTCACTTCATCAAATTACTTGACAAATAAATTTAAACAACCTCTAAAAATAGTTTAACTTCTTTATTAATAATTATATTATTTATTTCCTTATAATGATAGACCTTTTGGTTTACATGAAACAGTTTTAAAATAGCCCCAAAACCATCACCCATTTTACAGATTATCAATTTCCCCTAAACACATGCTCCATCTGAACCATGGCTCAGATAATGGCTCCCTTGGGACAAATGAATTCAGCCACACTTGTCTTTGATGTTCTCATTAGCTCCTAAGAATTTATCATTGACAAACAAAAACTTTGCATTGTCAGTTGATAGAATACTTATAAAAAATAATTTTTTTTTATTAATTAAGACATAAAGACAAAAAACTCTATCTGGATGTATTTATATAAATATATTTTAGAGTGTTTTCTATTAATTAATTAATAAAATCTGTAAGGATTATCTCCCTTACTTTTCAACATTAGTGTACAATATATATAGAATAAGGAAAATGAAAACTGTCATAAAATCATTAAATCTTGTCTGATCTTAAAAAAAATTGCAGGTGCACATCTTCAGATGGTGTTCAACATATGTACAAATTTTCAAATTGTTCCATGCAGTAATAAAAAATTCTATAGGGGGGACAAAGTTGCGTCTACAGACAGACGGACAGACAGACAGACGGACAGAGTGAAACCAATATACCCCCCTAAACTTCGTTTGCGGGGGTATAATAACTCGAACTTCAGGGGACCATGATTAAACTTCGAGAGATCAAGAGTTCGAGAAATGGAAAGTTTAAAAAAATCCAGAAATTTTTGTTCCAGTCATTTTGGTTCTAAATTTGTAGTATATATCAATTAATAACATATAGTCTGACATGATTTTAATCGTATTTTCTGCTACATTACTTCATACAGGACTCAGTTGTGTGGTTAAAAAGTGTATTTTTTCACGTTAAAAAACTTTTATGCATATTATGTTTTCTTAATCATAACGTTAGAATATTTTAAATAAAGAGCAGTTTACCGTAACTTTCACAAGTTGTTGAAATTAATAGATCAGTTACAAATTACCTATCTACCCTTTGAAGGAAGCAAGGGGTAGTGTCATTTATGTAATCAATCAATTAACAATACCACGCTAGCCCCCAGTAGTTCACTCAACCATCCAAGCAAGGTCCACGCGGAGCTATAATTATATGCTTGATCTGCCGCATGTGTTCACAGCAACCACTTCGAGTGATCAAGAATGAAAAATAATGAAATATCTATCACAGGACCCAGGTTTTACTTCGAGAGATCAAGAACTTCGAGAGATCGGAGTTCGAGAGATCAAGAGTATATTTGCTTAGTTATATAGAGAAAAAAAATCGGGACCATGAGTTCACTTCGAGAGATCAAGAACTTCGAGCCATTGAGTGTCACCTGTATTCATGGACTCCTCAATTCTTTGCCAGTAATCCTATCAATACAACTTGTTAGTAGAAATTGAACTTTCAGAAGCATTTGATTTCCTAGATCAACCCATCAATAATATGCACAAAAGTTTGTATTCAACAAAAATTGATGGAACCATAGTAGTGTTTGCCCAGCTGAATGGTGATGAAATGTACATCGAAAGTGGAGATGTGAGTAAAAACTTTGGATAACACTGGAAATTTGAACCTCAGATATGAACATAAGAAGTTTCCAAGATCACAACTGGATAATGTCATTTTTGTTTTACATTATGTAATAAAAACACTGGTCCATAAAATTACTAAAGTATGACATATTTTTCTATAAAAAAGTTAATCTAGGATACAAACAATTAATTTCTGGATTTATTAGAGTTATCGAACATGAATGAGGATCAGAGATCATTACACTAAACTACATCTAAACTTACATCTCTTCTTGGAAAAGTAGTAAGGATTTTGTAATCCTCTATGTGAAAGCCCTCGGAGGTGAGGTAAAACAGGACATTTCTCAGTGGCTCAGTGGCCCGGAACCGCCTCAATTTCACCTCACCAGTTGGAGTTCGAAACCTTAATCGGGCAACAGGTTCTTCAGAATTCTCCTCCGGTTCATCAGGGATTTGTAGGGCTGCAGACTGCTGAATAGCCTGAAAGTGAACAAGCATGCAATGAAGACCAGATTGAGAGCTATCCAGAAGTGTTTGGTTTTTCTTTCGCATTATTATGTACGGTAAACTGAAACTAATTTAAATCGCAATTTTAATTCAAGGTATTAACCAATAACCCCTCTAAGAAAGTTTTAGCCTTTTATCTATCAATAATACATTACCTTTTAATCATGTTTATACAAAACTTCAATACATGTAATTATTAGTAATTCAAGACTTTTAGACTTCTTTCAATGCAATCTTTACTTTATTTTGTAGTAAATCTTCAACTTTTTTGCCACTTTTGTTAAACTAGCTCCACCCTTGAAGGCTGAACAAAATATACTGCTAATCCATTGACATTCATTGGCGTAATCTATACTACTTATTCTGCAAATAGAAAAATATAAATCGAGGCTTTGTCAGGAAGCTTTAGTCAATGAGTTAAGTACCATTTTCCTCTCCTCCTCTTCTCTTCGTTGCCTCTCCTCTTCCTCCTGTTTCTTGATTTCCATTTCTTGCTGGAGTTTTTGCTCTTCCACCTTTAATCATACATACATACATGTATTTATACATGTATTTATAAGCTATTTGTTTGTGCTAAAGTCAATCAAACAAAAGAGAATGCTAAACTGCCATACACAATTCTTTGATCACTTGAAAATTATCATATTAATTCAAAATACTTCTTACAAGAGTAATTCATCCTAAATTCTTATTTAAGGAATAAGGAATCATTCTTTGAGTATTATGAGATGATAATTTCGGTCGGGGCGTGGTCAAATCCAATAAAGCCCAAAGGGCTTTATGATAGATTTGACCACGCTCTGACCGAAATTATCACCTCATAATATTCAAAGAATTATTCCTTTTTACTTATATTTATATTATTTCCAATTTGTAAACTTTAAAACAACATTATTTTAAAACTATTTTTTTTACGTAGCAAATGTATTACTGCAAATGTATTACTGCAAATGTATTACTAAGCGGCGCAGCCAATACCGTTTTTCGGTTATGCTATAAGACATGCCTATTTTGTGTCACTCATGTTTTAAGAAGTTATTGGGTTTTAGGGTTCAAAATTGATTCATAATGTTATCAAAGACAAAGACAGTTGAAAATGTAAATATACATGTACATGTATGTACATATATATATATACTGATAAGATTAACACTGCATTGTTTATTTGAATATTTCTCTTTCTGGAAATAAAGTGATTGTTTTGCCATCATATTACTGACAGCATGTAAAATTGCCTCACCTTTTTCCTGTCTGCAGCTAGCGATTCTTTGAAAGCTTCTTCCTGTTCTCTTCTGATAGTTTCCCGAGCCTCTCTTTCCTCCTATAAATAGGTCAAGAAAAAAATATAAACCACTTGACCTCTAACAAATGAAAGTAATTTCGTCTGTTGGCGACAAACTCTCAATAATCTTCCTACAAATGATGAGTGAAAATGTTTTAAAAACTTTTTAAGAATCCACAGTAATTTGTACTTCTTTAAAAAAAAAAAAAAGAAGAAGAATTTCTTGACTTCAAATCTTGATAATATTTTTAAGAGAGGTAGTGCTGTGAAGACAAAACCAAATGAAAGTATGGAACATTATATGGTAGCTACTGGTTTTGTCTGTTACTAATGGACTCTTATCAACAGCAATCAGATATCATTACCATGGCAATGACACAATCATTTTATCAATTTAAATCAAAATTAGATTTTGGATCAACCTGCTTTACAGAGAATAAGATGGTGAATCCATCATCTAATTTTAATTAGATAGACTGTACATTTATTCTATGCATGTTGATGACAATATGATTGTGTAGAATCATTTGATTACTTGCATCTACACTGTGCATGTACATGTACATAAGGTAATGATATTCATCCTTTCATTATTACCTTCCAACATTTGAATAATTTTAATGTCTTGCCAACAATTGTAACCTAACAAGACTTTGGAATATTTTGTGCATAATTAATAAAACACTGACTTAAAAAACAATTCCACTGCAGGAAATGTATACAAATAAATTTACACTATATTTAAGCTAGTTAAGTACCTTACTTCATTTTTGGGAGTTGATTTTAATTAACTCTCCTATGCAGTTACTCAGGCAAACCGAAAGTGAAACAGTGTTTGGACCTAAGCACAAATTAACACCGCTGACAACATTTAGTTCTAATCAACAAATTCAATGTAATGAGTTCTTAAGCATTGTTTTTCAAGGAAACTCATTTATAGATACCTTGTAAATAGTCAGATTTTAAATGGTACGAACAATTTAGATATTTTTTGAAGCCGTACATTTTATGTATTCCTACGCCAGAGTTCAATATAGTCTCGTTCAACCAGACGCTCGGCTGTCTCCGTATATCTCAATCGCAACTTCTCTGGCCTTTCCCAGGCTCGAAAAAACACCTCGAATGTATTACCCAGGCATCCATGACAACCCCTCTTTTTATAAAACATGATATAAATACAACACATTTTACAATCTGTTGAAATATAAGCTAGACTTCTATAAAGTAAATGATATACCCTAAAATGTAACACAGAAGCCACTTATAAGGCTGTCTAGCCGATACATATTTAATGGGAAGCGACTCCATTTTGTATAAAATTCTAACATCTGGTAATGCTAATACATTCGAGGTGTTTTTCAGAGCCTGCCGGAAAGGTCCGAGAAGTTGCGATTGCGTAAATCTCCGACAAGCATAGAGTCTCTTTTGCTTGTCAGAGATTATTGGATACAGCTGAGAGTCTGGTTGAACGAGAGTAGAGTTCAATTTTGCTTGGATCCATACAACTTTTCATAACTATTTCAATATCTAATACGTAGTTTGATGGAATAATTCTTTGAATATTACACAACATAATTGATACTGGATTTTTACCAAATTCCTGTAGGATTCATATTATAAAAATGTGCGTAATTCAAATACTTATAGGCATTTACTTGCCATGCAAAATAACATAACGTTGATTCTAAAATAAATAACAATCGATAAAATCAACTCCCGTCAGTACTTCAGTACTTTGATTCTTTATGAGTACATAAGGTCATACCTCTTCTTGAATGTCTATCCTTTGCTGTTGTTGGAAGCTTTCCGAATCATGGATCAACCTTGTCATAAGTTCATCTAATGATAAAGACCCTTTAAAAGAAAATCTACTAATGTACCTTATACATGTATGATAAAAAAACCTACAGTACTAAAAAACTCTTGCATGCTCACTCATTCATGAGTCATATACAGCATCCAACATGTTTTGAATGGTGTAATGCATCCCAAATTAATTTAATACTGGTTGTCATGCCTTATTTGATTAGCTTTACAAATTAATCTATATTGTATTACATAACTTAATGAACTAATATTTGGATAAAAATATGAATATCAAAATGTATAACGCTAACCTGGAATCATATCTATGACCTCATTGGTAGCTCTTGCCCTTGAGATAACTAACAACATAGGTAGCTGTTCTGATTTCAGACATCTCATCTGTCCAGCTACGACATTACCAAAATGCCTAGTAGCCATGGTAATCAGTCTGCAAACAACATAAAAAATAAACTCAATACAAATTGGGAAATACTTCATTTGACATCATCTGTAAAAATGAGCAAGAAAAGCAATCTGAAATGATGAAAACTGCTCAAAATCGAAGTATGATAATCTTAGAATTATTATTTGAAATTTTTTGATTTTGAATGATGACAAATCGGACATTACCTGGCACAATTTGTTTCATGTGTCATGTCCCATGCCCAGGTGATAAAATTACTGCTGAGGTAATTTACTACACTTTCAGAACACAGGATTTGAGAGCAGAACACATTTGATAAAATACTCCCATCATGATGAAGGTACACTGCCAATAATTTTCTCTGTGAATGAAAAAATGTATAATACAACAGCATAGCAAATATTCTGGCAAGCAATGTTTACCTTCCTATTCAACTAGAAGTGAAATATCAAGAAAGACTCATAAGAAGACTTACATCTTTGGCCTTGCCATTTAGTGCCTCTTTTATTGCATTTTCTAAGGAACCAACATAAAATACTGGGTGTGTTTCTCCATATCTTAAAACAAAAGTTTATATCAAACATTGGCAAAAATGCACAAAGGTAAAAGATCATTAATAATCATCAATATTTTGAACAAAATCAGTTCTATAGCATTAATTACCTCTCTCTAAATTCTTTGGTAAAATGCTCCAATGCTTCTACTTCATCATTTACAGATTCTGGCACTATAATACATAACATAGATAGTATTATCTATTGAGGAAATGTGATAAATAAATATAATAATTCATATACATGTACATGTATCTATAAAATAAAGATAGATACAAATAGTAATGGCCGATACATACTTAAGGGTGTAGGTCTACCCCGGTTGCTTGGTATATCTTCATGGTCAAACATGTCATCGTCTATTGAATTCATTTCATCATCGTCATCACTGATTTCTATTTCTGCTACTGCCTCCTAAAAATCCAATCAAGCATTTTTTCTGATCAAAATTGACAACTGTGGTTCCATCAATGTTCCTTAAATACAAATTTTCATATAATATTAATAAATTTAAAGGCACCAACACTTACACTGGGTGGAATTCTTTTAGGTCTTGCTGTGATGTTTGCTTTTGTAAGCTCTAAACTATGGATAGGATAATTCAAACCACAACAACCAATTGTCATCTGAAAATGGAAAGAAGGATTAGCACACACAACATAAAATGAATTCTTTTTATCCCATAAACAATACATCATAAAACACAGTGATTTACAGAAGCCCAACTTACAGTATCATCATTTTTCGCACTTTCAGGCCATCCTGTCCATATCTGATGTCTAGCTGGCAAGTTGGTAAGAGCATACACATCATTTTTCACCTGTTAAATGAAATAACAGAAAGAAAATCAACTTTTTGTATTTTATATAAAATATCATCATAACACCTTCATATTGTTAAACTTTAAAAAAAAAAAAAACAACTTATATTTGATTTCATCACACCAAAGCTTTTATTACTCTAAAGAAATAATAGGATACATACCTCTCCAATAGTTTTACTTCCAGGCATATTTAATTTGTACTGCTGAATTGCACCATTTTCTGTGAATTTAATTTCCAAGGCGTATGTTCTATTTAGAGCTTCTGTTAAACTGAAACAAATAAAGAGTTTAACCGGTATGTAAAAAATTCAAATTATTAAAAGATACATGTATTGATGTAAAAAGAAGTGAAAGAGTAGGGATTGGGAGCAAAGTGAGCAAAAAGCTTTTAGCTGTCATATAGTTAATTAGATCCTTGATTTTTTTCATATACATTATGTATACTTACTTCTCCATCTCAATTTCGCATGTTGGTTTGACAAGTGTGGGATTTTGGATGTCTGGGGTTAACAGGAACAATGTATTCTCTTTAGGAAGATGAAGTTCTCTTAGAATTTTCTGAAAATAGGAATATCATTTGGATCAAATATAAATCAATACATGAATATGAATACAAATATATACACATCTGAAACAATTCACTTTATAGTTTTCTTACTATTACTTATAAATTGAAGAAATAAAAGATCAGAGAAGTACTTCAAAGGTTGTGTTACACATCTACCCGGTATATTTGTATCAGCCAAGAAAACTGGTATGTATTTATTGTAAAAAAAAAAAGGTTGTACAGAAAATGCAAATCTTTTACTTGCTACTCTTTATCACAAATCTCGCTTGAAAATATACACTACGGACTGGGTTTTAATAGGGCCAAATGGGAATTTAAATCCCCCTGTGTTTAATGGTTACATTCGAAACTTCATCAAGTTGACATCTTTGACTGTATAATGTTACTATCTATAGCCATCTTACATCATCTTCCACTCTAGCCTTCCTTGTGCTCCAACCTCTCAAGCTTTGCTTGTCAGGAGGCACCCCAATTTTCTGAGACAGAAGTTCTTTAACTTTGCCTGGTGAAAGACAACACATCATTATGACAGTACCCTAAAGATTCTTGTATATGTATGTATTGAAAAGCACATCTTTGAATGTACACATATAATTAAGTCATTAACATATTGCAAATAGGAGTATAAACACATTTTGTGTATATGTGAAAATAAGATCCTATAAAAAATAAAAGTGACAGGCAGTTGAAAACAATTGCCCCCCCCCCCCCAAAAAAAAAAATAATCAAAAAACAAAGAAAAAGCTATAAATTGTTTGAAGTCTCAAAATATAAAACCACTCTATTCTTGCTTGTACAAACTATCAATGTTTTCTAGTTGATATAGATGTTGTCAAATTTGTATTCTGTACATTTGTCCAAAAAAAAAATCACAGATGAATAACAATTTACATCTACAGCTAAGACCTACAGAGGGCTGGATGGTCATGGCCATTTTAAGACTATATTAATCTCCTTTAGAAAGAGAGTTTTGCATGAACATATAGGAAATATCCAAACTATTAAACTTTTTTATCTGGATCTTTCTTTACTAAATAATAGTTTATTGCTATTAACTATCATATCTCAAGTTTTAAGGTAAATCTGATGGTTAATTGTTGACCATCCAGCCTCCTTAACAGTGTGCACATTTTAATTTCATTTACATGTACTATACATTCAAGAAGGCCTAACAAAAAAAATTGTTTGTTTCCGCTTTCATGCTGAAAAAAAGTAGGGTCGGTCGGTCAGAATTTTTTTTTATTTTTTCAAATATTTTTTTTTCCTTTAATATTGCAGTATCCATACATGCCGGTTAGATACTGACACTGCTGAATGGTATAAAATGAGAAATACTTTTAATATCATTCCTGACTATTAAGCTGGTCTTAAGAAAACACAAAAATGATATTATATATCAGATACTTCCTCTGCCAACGATGAGAGCATTATTAAAATCTACAAGACATGGAAACATACAGCAATTTTGAATCAAAACGTTTGAGTTACACTGATATGAGAAGAGTAAATGCTTCAAGCGTTTTTGTGACCAAAATTTGGAGTATTTTCTTTTCCAAATCGGATAAAAATGAAAATAAACGATTTTCCATCAAAAATCCTTTAAAAAAGTTTTGAGTCGGGGGGGCAAAAGTTAGGGTTGGATTGGGAAAGCGGAAACAAACAATTTTTTTTCTTAGGCCTAACAGTTTTATAGAGAAGTATGCTACATTATGTAATACACTAAACATCATGAAGGGAAAATAATTACCAATTTGTTCATTATCTCCGACACTGAAGTAAAAGTTTTGGTCTCTGTATTCCACTTTAAAGTTCAAGATTCGTGGTCTGGGACCACCTCCTGCATGCCTTCGCTTGGGAGAAGAATTACTTGTGGATGGGACTGCCACATAACATTCTGATGCTGAGCTGGCATCAAAGAAGTTTCTGGTATCTGCCACATTGTTGTCATTATCTGGTGAAGATGCTGAATAGGGAGGTGGACTGACATCCTCAAATTGTGACACAGGAGGATCTCCAGCCATTGGTGATATTCCTCCATCAGATCCAGGCATTACACTGTTAACTGCTCTCTAAAAAATTCAACAATGGAAAGGTTACAAAAATTAGTAGGTGGCATACACCATATAATGGTAATCAGAACTCTCACTTCATATTTTCATTAACAAGCATATACTAAAGAACATTTTTAAAAAGTTGTTGCATACCATTAAATTCCAGTCATTAGACTCTAAAATTTGAATACAAGTGTCAATGTCTTCCAGAGCTGTAAAAGCCTGAAATGTAATGGAGAAATCAAAATGAAGTACATGTATTGTTACAGTGAAATATTGTCTTTACAAAAAGAATAAATGGTTTCATTCTAATCAATAAAATAAAGCAGTAAATTTCAATCAGAAATATAACAGTACCAGGGTCATAAAATACAGTTGAACTTAGATATCTTGAACACTGATATTTCGAAAACAAGGGATATGTCAAAGTGAAAGTATTTAAACAGTCCCATCTACTTCGAGATAACGAAATCCGACTGTATTTTGATATTGCAAAATATTTGAACCGGGGTTCAAAATATATTTTAAACAACATTTATAAATTTATTTCATTAACAAACTGAGATTTGAAAAAATAAAGACACCCAGAGATAATGTCGTTTATTTAACATCCTTCATTTAATTCAGCATATGTTTTTAAAAAGTTTATGTATTAGAGCATTCAGTGCGGTGCTTAAATTTTGTGATGTCAGCTGATGATGATCGAGCAATTGTACGAAATTTGAAGTTTGCATGAGTTTTAGTTAATAGCATTATCAATGCATTAGATTTAAACTTAAGGTGGAAATGTAGTGAGAAATATCATATTTGATCCCAATATTAGGTAAGAATATCCTATCTATTTGCTAAATTGAAGCCTGAATCGATGAGGGGGTAAATATTGGGTTGCACACCTTGTGTATCTATATATAGAGGGGGTTGAATTTTTTATATTTGGCTTATTGAGCGACTGATAGATAAAATTTCAGGTGCCTGTGATTTAGCATACATTTTCTGGGGATTGTTAGCATGTTTTAAGAGAAAGTCTGAGACAAGAAGTTACAATATAATTAGTAAATTGTCTGAAAAATTTATTAGTACTAAAGTCGCACCTGCTGTTACAGCCACCTTTAATCAGCGGCCACTCGCCATGAGCGACCAGTTTCAATCCCGCCAATTTAGTTTTTCACTATATTTTAACTGATTTAAGCAGCCACCTGTAAAATGCGGCCAGTGTTTTTATTGGCTATCGTAGTTCAGTACATAGCCTTTTTACGGAAACGCTACTTCTGATTGTTTACCGAATTTAATCAATTGAAATATTGTTTTGGCGTATCTAGCAGAAAATGTTTTGTTCTTAATTCCTTGATAGATAAATTAAATTAAAATGGCCATTCAAAATTAATATAAACTGTTTATTCAGTAATGAGAGCTGTGCATTCACCATCTCTGTGTACACCGCCATTACAGAAGCTATTAATAAATCTGTGCAATAGAGCCAAAATTTCATTAATTTGAAACCTGGAATAAGAGGCCACCTGTCTTAAGCGGCCAGTTTGTCATTGTCCCACAAGTGGTCGCTTAAAACAGGTGCGACTGTAATTATTTCCCAAGAATTTGTGTGGAAATGAGTTTAATCAGTGGAAAACTAGCGTATGTTTTTGAGTGCTATAAGTTGCAACTTTTTAACACCTAAGGAACTGTAGCTTCTAGATCGCCCATCCAAATTTTTCAAACTAGGAGTTACAGACCTGCAGCTAGATTTGTTGGTGATAACATTATGGTTTGTTATTTTGCAAAGAAAATTGATGTTCTGTATAATGACATACTAAAGACACGTTTTCTCAGCTCGACATGGTTACAGTGACCAGAAAAATCAAAATCTTGTCTGTATATTATATAAGGTTTTATCCGATTCATAATGTTCTTATTAATATCAAACACACTCTCAAAATAAAAGTCATAACGTTACAATACATTACAGAGGTTTAGAGCAGAAAACGTTAGTTATAATGAAAATTATATTCAACTACAGAGACATTTCCTTCGAGTGAGGAATACTGAGAAAGAACAAAAAGTCAATGAATAGGAGCAAAGTAACGCTTAATTTGAAATTCTACGTGTCGTTTCCTTGAATATCTACCTGAAACTCAGCCAGCACTTGATCTCTTTCGCCTTCTGCCATTGTTGCTAAAATTGGATTGCGCGTGCG
Organism: Magallana gigas; assembly: GCF_963853765.1. Taxonomy (NCBI): domain Eukaryota; kingdom Metazoa; phylum Mollusca; class Bivalvia; order Ostreida; family Ostreidae; genus Magallana; species Magallana gigas. The sequence continues at coordinate 39,725,274 of NC_088859.1, forward strand.
CAATAATATTTACAGATTTTACATCCGTTAGAAAATGAAAATGAAACAAAACTAATCAAATATTCTTCTCATGAAATAAATTGAATTTATTAATTTAGACCTTATACAGCTAGTACAAAATTTATTGACACTAGAAAAAATAAAACAAAGAAATCGAAAATAGAGAAGTAATAACCCCCTAAAAATGTGTTACGTAAGTTCCTAAAATAGAAAACATTCCGGCGATACCCTGAAATTTTTCCACAAAGGCACCTCCAAGCAATTTAATGGTATTAATAAATAAGAATTAATTTGCTAAATGTGAACTATTGGTTGTTTGAAAATGGCCAGTTCTATTATTACAGAAACAGAGCTCGCTCATATCTAGAGTCGTAAATTTCTCATGACATCTCCATTCCTTATAAATAAATCATCAAAATTAATTAATGTACGTAAAGTTAGGCTCGTATAAATGCTAGTCTAGGTCAGTATAATTGCATGAAGATTTACAGAAGCATTTTAGAATTATGAATGTTACTGAAGAATAAAAAAAAATCTATATATAAAGGAACAAGGAAGGAATCATTCTTTGAGTATATGAGATGATAATTTTAGTCGGGGCATGATCAAATCCGGGCCAAAATTATCGCCTCATAATACTCTGAAAATGTTATTCCCTATTCCTGAAATATAAACTATCCTCGATCGATCTTGAAATGGCTCAATAAACAGTAGAGGCATGGTAAATTAAGGACATTGTGTGGCTCAAAGGTATGGCACGCAAAATTCACAAAAATGAGCTAAACATAGTTTCACATTTGATAAATTAGGTTTATCGACTGGTAACTATAGTTTTAATACAAACCGAAAACTATATTTTAAACTTTATATTGTTTATATAGATATATTCACTTATAGTTATTCAACATTGCCCGGCTCTGACTACACCGGTACTAAGTCTTGTTTCTGTAATAAAAGTTCATCGTGTATAATGATAATGGTAGGCTGATTCAATTATTACAATATAGGATGGACTTTTATTACATGGATTTATACAATTACATCCTTTAGAGGGATCGACCTAGCTACCAGTCTCTGTGTTATATAACCAGCTGGTTGTAAATACTCTCTTTATATGAAGAAGATTCTTAGACTAGGGTGAATGATGAGTTAAAAAAATGTATCTTGGTGGGTTTTTTTTTTATATGTATACGTTAAGTTATTTTTACACTGTTTAAACATGTTTGTAGAAATATACGGAAATAGCGCTAGTGACAAAGTTTCTTTTCGCAAATATGTCAAACAACGTGATTCCTTCCCATGATACGACACGATATATATGTACGAACATATATAAAGCGACACACAAATTAAAAACGCGTTGATTATTTGGTTGCATGTTTCCTTTCTATATGTATATATACCGAAACTGAAAGTGCCCCCCCCCCCCAAAAAAAAAAGGGATTATAAGAAACAAATTCATTAAAAAAAATTTAAAAGGTCAAGAGGATACGAACATTAAACATTTACTACTCAATGAGATATTAGAAACTTAACCATATTTAGAGGTACACAAACATGTACTACTCATATTTAAAACGATGGCTTCGTTTCTTTGGTTCCGCCGTACGCATATCTCTCTAAAAAAAAATAAGGGGAAAATACATGCAGATTTTTTTTATACAAATGGTATGATGATTAGGTTACGTCTCTATTTTTAAAAAAGAAGCACTAATGGTATTCTACAGTGCAGTGAAAATACAGCAATCATAAGTTTAAGATTCGAGATGACCTAAAAGCACCAAAATCAACTACTAGTATATATGATAATAACGCACGTTTTTTTTTTTTCAAATATCAATTCTGGGACTTTTCCGACAAGAATTCCGAGTTATAGACAGAAAACTCCATATATTTACAATCAGTGTATATTTCCCGTTATGTTTGCATTGGAAATCTGCGACGTTCAATTTTCTATATTTACATCTACCAATTATAATTTCCTCTATTTCTTACGGAAACTTATAGTTAATAAATAGCTCTATAGAAACAGCCAGACTGAAATCTACACGCCCCGTTTATCGATTGGTCGAAATCTACAGCGGCTGAAACTGACGAGAAACTGACAGGACAGAAATTGACACGCCCTGTTTATCGATTGGTCAAAACCTACAGCGACCTAAGAAAACTCACGGACTGCACAAAATAATCATGATGATGTCAGACTCAAAGTCTTACAGGAGACGATTTGGCCGTTTCTTTTAGCTAACGTACATGTACTTATTTAAACAAACAGTAATTTACTGAATTTTACTTACTTTTCGTAATCAATTTATTTTAAAATTAGTTAAAAGAGAGATGTTAATATAAACAATAAAATGCTTTCTTTGGTGATTCATGCAGGTTATGAAGGTAGCGATCATTGCAGAAAAATAGCATAACACGCTAACGCGAGTTATGTATTTTTCTGCAATGCCTTCATATCTCGAATGAATCACCAAAGAAAGCATTTTATTGTTTAAATATCTACTCCTTAATAAGAAATATTTTCCTCCACAAAGTTTCTGGCACTTTATTTTTTGTCGTGGAAGCTTAATATGGCTGTTCTATGTAAGTTTCATATCCTTGACTAAGAGCGCAAATAATGGCTTTATAGCGGCGATACACAATATTTCATAGTCATCAGTATGAAAATATAAATATAATCATTGAATGCTTATTTTTTGGATGTCGTCGGTCCTACGACACACCAAGCGGTGCAGACAAATTATCGTACCGCGCTAGTTTACGCGCGGTATTCAATTTGTCTGCACCGCTTGGTGTGTCATAGAACCGACAACATCCAACAATAAGCATACAATGCTTAAATGTACATGTATAACGCGCGGTATTCAATTTGTCTGCACCGCTTGGTGTGTTATAGGACCGACTACATCCAAAAATAAGCACTCAATGCTTAAATGAATATTGCTGTGTAATAGTTAAACAATAAAATGCAGTCTTTGTTGATTCAAGCGGGATATGAAGGTGCATGGTGTCATTGCAGATAAAGTACATGTACATAACCTGCAATGATCGCTACCTTCATAACCTGCATAAATCATCAAAGAAAGTATTTTATTGTTTATATTTACATCTTTCTTTAAAGAAATGAATAAACTGATTGTAAAAAGTGAAATTCAAGAAATTCAAAAAGTTATTGTAAATGTACATCAGTACGTTAGCAAAAGAAACAGCCAAAATCGCCTCCTGTGGAAATTTGAGTCTGACATCATCATGATTATTCCGTGCAGTCCGTGATTTTTCATAGGTCGCCGTAGGTTTCGACCAACTGATAAACGGGGCGTGTACATCAGTACGTTAGCTAGAAAAAAAATAACTATAGAAAGAGTCTGACATCATCATGATTTTTTCGTGCAGTCTGTGATTTTTCTAAGGTCGCTATAGGTTTCGACCAATCGATAAACGGGGCGCATGTGGATTTCCAAGGTAGAATTAACGCCATCAAACTCTACAATGTATTGTGTATCTGCATTCAGTAATGGAAATATGTATACTTGAAAATTGAACGCAGCACAGATTGACAGTGAATAACGAATTCATTTTTGTAATAAAAGGAAATACACTCAGGTGCCAAAAGTATGTCACTTTGGGTTTTTTTTTATATATTTTATTGAAAACCAACATTTTTCAAAGAATCGTTATAAAGTAACCCATGGACCAATTTTTTTTAAAGACTTGAATTGATAAGTTCAGAATTTCTCTAGCCTTTTTTGCATTATATGAAATATTTCTCCAACCTCCAGTTCCTGAGATTTGATATTTACCATCCAAAGGAAGATTTTTCGGTTTGCATATTGCAATAGATGTATATAGTAGAGCTCTTCAAAATATCTTTGTGCTGTGTTTGAAATATCAAATTTTACAAATGAGTTGTCAAAAAACTGTTTCAGTGTATGTTAGAAATAAAAAATTGAATCTACTTTAACCAGTATAAATTTTTTCAAAATCTGACCCCCTCCCCACCAAAAAAAAAAAAACAGATAAAGAAAGAAAAATTGACAAACCTTTGACGCGTAAGTGTATTTAAAGATGTTATGATGTTATGAGAATGAGGAATAAAAATTTATCTGAGAAAAGCAAGATTTACACCTTTGAGGTTTATATCATTTATATTATATTAGGGAAGGTTACAAAATGAGAGATATTTAGCTATTCATTTATTGATTACCTGTGCTTTGATTACTATGCATATATACATTACCTTTACTAGAGTGGACCCAAAGTATACCCAGAATAGACCCAAAGTAAGCCCATAGTAAACACACAGAGTAAACCCCGATCAGAAGTATAACTCTGAAAGCAAACATACAAGTACATGCGTTTTTGGAATTTACAAGGCATGCGCGCCACCTAGCGAGTGAAACTGATGATGTCGGCGTATACCATTTCAGGCAGTAATATGATAAGACGCTTCACACTTCAGTGCGTAAAGTGGACATAAAAAGCAAACCCTGAGTAATCCAAAGTAAACCCCGAGTGGACCCAAATTTTCAAAAAGTAGACCCAGAGTACACCCCAAGTAAACCCCGAAAGTTAAGGGTTAGTTGGGGTCTACTCTGGTGTTAGGTCTGTGCGACTACAAAAATTGTTTCTACTATTAAAATCTGACTACTAGTACTTATATTTTCAAGGTATTGATAAATAAGTTCCCTGAAAAACATTGCATCTGAACACATTGCAACAAATTTATCGATTGTTTTTTTAAAAGTACTAACTAAAGTCTTGTCAGCGATGGTGGTTTTCTACTCATTATTTGTACTTAGGTCCAAACAATGTTTCACTTCCGTTTTGCCAGAGTAGCCGCATAGGAAAGTTGATAAAATACTCCCAAAAATCAGTTCTGTATTTAGGTGACACGGCAAATAGTAGGGGAGAACAAATAATGCGTCATGACCATATTCAGTATATGCTTTTAGAGACCCTTTGCTCAATACCGATGATAAAAAAAGTTGTCTTTTTCTTCCATATTATACATGTAGGATATATCTAAAAATTCTAAATATTCAATATGGTACCTAATGCGGAAGAATTTAGAATGGAAAAGGGGATTATGCATTTGCAGTGCATTCAGAAATTATTTCCAGCTTTCAAATTGATCAATAGATATTAAAAATTAAAACAGAGAGAGAGAGAGAGAGAGAGAGAGAGAGAGAGAGAGAGAGAGAGAGAGAGAGAGAGAGAGAGAGAGAAATATTTATTTCTTTTTTACTGTATAGAGTCGAATATTTGGAATGAAGAAGGAAGGCAAATTGATTGTTCGTATTTTGTGTCTACTGCATAATTTGTCAAACCAAGGATTGATTGGAAAAAAACCTTCCAGTCACAGTTAAAAACGGTAACTGCATTCTTCTTCTTGTCTCATACACAGGCCCATGGGCCACACCGCTCACCCATGCAATACGCAAGGCCACGAGAACCAGGCCAATACTATCAAAGTCTGATCTCAATTTGACCCAAGTAGCCAACAAGCTTAACTAATAATACAAAAAAGTCTTCCTGTCTACGTTATTTTTTACAAGCTCCTTTACTTTTCCAAAAGCCTTCATATTCTGCTGAAAAAATTTATGCTATGAATTTAAATATATACATTCAGACCATATCAGAAACTTTTTTTCATAACCATTCTAATTCATGTTTAGAAATGTCCCAGAAAGTTCTTAATATACTATTAAATTTGCATGTAAAGAAGCCCTTGGGATGTATACTCTTAGTTCTTCAAAGCAGAAATCTCTACATACTCTTATATAAGAAAACTTAAATACACGATTACTTACTTACAGTATTTAGGTGAACATTACATATGGATGGAATTTACGTATATTATTGGTAGGATTTTGAGTATATTACCATATTATGTTAATTCACGAGGCAATTAGGACTGTAGACAGTGCAATATACTTGACAATTGTTTGAATATAATTGCATTTCCCATGGTCTTTGTCTGTGATAATACTACGAATCGATTTTGTAATGCATAGCCCAATACATTTCATTAATGAGTTTTTAAATATTTAATCGTATAATTGCTGAAAATTATATAAATATAAGTAATAAGCAATCATTCTTTGAATACATGTATACATAAGGTGATCAAATACGGTCGGGCGCGATCAAATATCTTATAAAACCCTTCGGGCTTTATTGGATTTGATCACGCATGCAGACCATGTTTGATCACCTCATAAAATCCAAAGAATGATTCTTTATTTCTAATGCCCTCAGCAAATCTCATGTAAAAGAATACACTTATAGTTCATCACTTTCAAAAAGACTTGAAATATTCATAACATTCTTAAATTGTTTATTTTGAACATAACTTGTAATGAACACTTGTCATAGAGCTATTAAATTATACTAATATAATTGTATTCAAGGGTATAAATGATATAAAACCAATAGGAAAAGGGGAAAAGGCTCTACATACATGTATATCAAAAATATATTAAAAAACAAACAAAACAACAAAAGCAAAAAAAAAAACAAACCCCAAAACAAAACAGGCAAACAAGGGGAAGGGGTTGCAGGGGTACAATGATCGACACCCCCCCCCCCCCCCCCCCAAATCAAAAAATTCAAACTCAAAGAGAGAATAAACGCACACTCTCTCTCATTCAAGCTGTTTTTCCTCTTTTTTCCTCAAATAATGATTTATGGGAATAAAAGTATATACAAATTAAAGATAAAAGAAAATATAAACATACCCTATAATATCATGGACATTTTAGGGTAGATACGCCCTCTTTAAGGAAAACGGTGATATGTGCCTGAATCAAAACATCATAACCTTTTTATATACAAGTATCAAATAAAAGCAAGTTAAACTTAAACATATATTTGTAAGGACATCTCTGGAAGCATTTGGTTCCAGGATAAACTTTGAAAGACGTTTGATTGGTTTACAACCGTAACACTGTGGTAGTCTGATGTACCCTTCTGATCCCTGTTCGTATTCAACAATCTTTCTCTGTAAACGTATGTCTAACACGTTTCACTTTTTGGAGGGTTTATAATTAATTCCATGTTGTTAATATCATTATCTGGTGTTGATTTAGGAATGCCTCCTCTGATCCACAGCACAATAGGTTGGTAGCATGTCAAAATGGCGATAGTTAGCAATGCAATGTTTACCTGCAATTATGAAAAAGAATTCTATAATAAACATTGTTCACTTGTTTACTGGCCTATTTGGTTCATTTGATTTTCCTGAATTTACAACACAGATGATAAATTTCCATTTAAATTGCTTTTAAAGTTTTAATACAGTTTTACTTCATTGTAGCAAAAATGCATCAGTGAATTTGAAATAAGAAAATTATTCATTATAGAAACTATTTTAAAAACTCACATGTGTAAAAGCCGAATCATAGGATTTACTCCATGCGAAAAAGGCATACTGTAGCAAACTACTCGCCCCGACACTGAACATAATTGTACCGTACAGAACACCAAAATACTTCACGGGAAATCTATAGAAGACAGGAATGAACAAGTCAAATATAACTGGTTTACATAGCACAGATCATAGTTTGTTGTATAAACTTACAATTTAACATGTATTTCAAGTGCCTTATTAATGCCTTTTCGGTATCTGTTAGTTTATTATTGATATAAATTATTCATGTCAATGATATAGCTCTAATTATCATTCTGATCAATAAATGGTATGGATACTTAAATTATAATAAATCTATTTTGATAACAAAATTCATGGTAAAATGTAAATATCTTATGTGATTGGTATTTGAAGATTTACAGATATGATAAAAATTAGTTTTTTTCTTTCAATGTAATCATTACTAGAATTATAACGATTATTAATGAAAAAAGAGGGATTTCCTCTCCTAATTAAATAAACAAAATTTTAAAAAGATCTACAACGATTGCCTAAAATTAAATATAAGAAATATGTATTGATCACTTTTCATTGATTTCATAAGACTTTTAAACGTGCAATAAATTCACACTCACGCTTCAGTGACAAAAGCAATTCCAATGGCGAACAAAAAGGAGCGGTAAAATGTGAACATAATGAAGACTGGAAGAACAACATAAAGAGAATCGAACACCAGGGGCAATAAATAAGACAGGGTGCCGAACAGCCAACACATCGCCATTGGGAAACACACAGGGCGGAAGTAACGCTCCGGAATTGCACTCCCTTGACAATAAAAAAAGAACATTGTAAGGAAAACATAAGATTAATTAATAAAATATGAAAATAATATGAATAAAAAGGAATCAAATTTTGGATTATAATTTTGTCGTCTTAGTTTGCACATTAAAGTGAAATTTCAGTTTCAAGTTGTAGTTGGTCAAAATATGACACAAATGTCGTGCATTTATTGTACAAAAGAAGACACATGAAAAGGAAATATTAATGTCTATCCGTCACAGCATCACAGAAAGATTTAAGCGATAATTATAGTAACCACGTATCATGCTTACCTCTGAATCGGTTTCTCTGCCAGTCGTACGCAAATCCGGCGATAATAGCAGTGACTGAGGTAGACATTGTTGCATAGGCAAATACATCGAGGTAGTAACTAACTATAAGACAAATAAAACACGATCGAAATAGTACTATTATAGGTGTCATGCTTATTTCTTAAATCATGTTTGGTTAAAAAAGTTTTGACAAATGTCGATACTGCGATTCACTGCATAATGCCATATCGTTGTATATTTGTACCCTCTCAGAAAAAATTTGATAATCCGAATCATTGACTAAAAAATGAGTTTGTGAAATTTTGACTTGAATGGCCCTTTTCTCGTGAAGGCAATCAGATGTAGATACAACCATTCTCTGTTAAATGCTTCCATAAAGAAAAGAAACGAAACAGAATTCACTTCAAACGATCGCTATTCCTATATATAACCTTACCAATTTTAGAGTCATTTGACATCGTGGATAACCATGTGTTGAGCAGACCGATGAATGAGACAAACAGCAGGACACTGACAGACATCCAGACAGTGTGCGTGATGTACCCAAAGGACAGAATGTGGGTGATCAACCTATCATCAGCATTCTGAACCACAGTCCTGCGGCTTTCATCGCTTACATCTAAAGCAAGGTGCATATAATCGTTAGAATTTGGGTGTTTAATATACAACATATATATAACAGTAAATGAACAGCAGGACCATGGCATTCAGCGCACACATCTAAAATGTTCATGTTTATGCTAAGGACAATAAAATGTTAAATAATTGTGAAAATTCAATTTTTTCTGTGTAAAAATGTCAATATACTGGACTACGTATGAACAAAGGACCATGATATTCAACGCTATAATCTATATATTACGAATAATACAACACAAACACCACATGCAAAGGAAAATCTTTAGTATCCTTTACACAGGGTTAGAATTTCAGTTGCCTATCAAAATAAACCAATTTGAAATTCATTTCCCTGAGAAGCTCTTTACTGGGTATACCTTTCTCTTTCTCCAGGAGTGCCTTTGAGGTGTCCGTCTCGTTGGTTGGTCTCTTAGACTTGGCCGGTTTCTGGGAATCACAGGGCTGTCGTCGTACATGGTCTTTTGGCAAAAACACAAATGTCTGTACGTTGAAAATAACGATACCCAGTCCACAGAAAAACAGATAGGAATGCTTTCGAGAAATGCCATGCTCATAAGCAACCTGAAAAGGTGCATTAGGAATTATGGTTTGTTAAGCTATTATACAAAGAAGGGAAGTGGACAGTTTTTTCAACTGATTAGTTTACTTTGGTTAAAACACATGAGAACACTTATAAAATGAAGAATCATTCTTTGAGTGTTATGAGGTGATAAAATACGGTCGGGAATGATCATATCTTATAAATCCCGAAGGGTTTTATGATAGATTTGATCACGCCCGACCGTATTTGATCACTTCATGATGTTCAAAGAATGATGCATTATTACTTATATGTACATAATTTTCAGCAATGGCACAATCAAATATTTTAAAAAGTCATTGATGAAATTTATTGGACAATACATTACAAATTTGATTCGTAGTTTTATTCCAGACAAAGACGCTGGAAAATGTAGGAATCACATACAAATTTTGTGAGGAAATTTGATGATTGGTGGATAAGGCGTGTAAAATGTCTACATATGGACGGATGAAATACTGAAAAATTAAAATATCAACAAATCTAAATAAATAATTTTTTTTTAAAAATCATTCAAAACAATTTACATTTAACATAAAGTCGTTTTTAACTCTTATATATGTTCATAACTTAGGATATGTTGATTTAAATTGACGTATGCGTATCAAAACCTACTAACAATGTCATTTTTTAGAACATGAATGCCTTTCCTTTTATGGAGTGGGTCTACGCTCCATATTTTATCATAGTCTAAATAAGATCTAATGGAAAACAAACCGGTTTCAATCAACAAAGACGTGGAGAGATGACCCACTGCACTATACATTTTAGATATTCTTTTGTATCCCAACTATTGAACGTTTTAGAAAAATAATTCAAGTCCGTGAATTCCCGGCCAAAGTCGCATAAAGCATTTTAACAATGTACTTTGTTTTGGCTGAAATGGCTCAGGGGCTAGTGAACCAAACGTTAGATATTTGGCTCTCAAGGTTGTGGTCTCAATACCTTCCGATCTAAAGGCAATATATATTTTTTTCTTATTGTTGTTAAAATATTCAAAACTGAACATAGTTAGAAATTGTGCTTTTGCAAACTTGTATTTAAACATCATCAAATAGATTTAATTAGAAACAAGAGGCCAATTGGCCTTGACGGTCACCGGAGTACCATAGCCCATACACAAACTTGTCAAGGAGTCCCATAAAGCATTTAATTTCGTTTCATTCTCGAGTAGAAAAATTATAAAAATATTATTGTAATGATGACCACCTCTCTGCCTAAATCTTTCAAATTGCAAAATTCAAGATAGTACTACAGCACCATTAACGGTTGAAATTCATCCTCAAATGCAAAAATAAAAATAAATGTATCATTCAAGGTCAACGATGTACTCATTTTGCGGGTTTTTTTTTCATTAGTGGATGCACATGTGAATTTGACCCTTAATGATGTGATTTTGAAATAATAGCATTAGTGGACGGTTAAGTATTTCGTTAATGATAAGATTATATCAATAAACGGTCAGAAGTCTGACTGCTAATGCAACTTTATATCATTAGTACGTGGATACTTTATCATTAGAAGTTGTTACAGCGCTATCTTATTCCCTATCTTTTTTCTATAATTTTTTTGGAGGAGGGGGGAGGGTAGTGAGGGTATCATTTAACATGTTTGTCTATTTCAATTTATTGCAATGCAAAATCTATAGAAAAAGAACTTGCATAAAGTGGGCAAAATTATGCCAACATGCATAGGCGATATTTAAACACGTCTCGGTAGCATGGACAGATATTAACAAGCTTAAATCTTGTGTCTACAGTTCGTCATTCGATCAGACGTGTATTATCGTTTTTGGGGCACACCTTCACCAAAACAGTTGAAAGTCCAGCCCCTTTTTTCTATCTTGTCCATACGTGCCACCCGATTTGTTCCAGAGTTTTGGTTGATTTTTGGAATTAAGTTCAGAACTTGTCTTCGAGACCTTTACCTTGATTAGATGCTGCATTATGGTAGAAACATCAAAAAGTCCCGAAAGCAACGCCACTATAGTAGTTTGAATGGTAGTGTAGAGGTTGGCAACCTGGCAATATAAGGAATATAGGAATAATTCTTCTCACGGTTTTAGGAATTCAAATCTCATTATTTTGGACAATAGATCATAATAATCCTTTTTATTACGCAGTGAGATGTTGAGCGTGCTTCGTACCTGCTGTTTTTGAATAAAGAATGTTGCTGTTGAAGGAAAGCGTGTGCACCAATACTAGATAAATGGGCTATTTATGACTCAATAACTTTTTTTTTCAACACTCATGATAGAATACCTGTAGAGTTGTACAGAAGACGGTGGCTCCACCTATAGATATAAACGAGAGTCCAGGCAAAAGTAACCAGGGGTTTTCTGAAAGTACATCGCACTGTTTAGTACATTGTTATACGTTTGTTAGTCTGTGACAAATGAGATTATGATTAATTCCTTTAAAATGCCCTTTAACATGTTTTGGGTCAAACTATCCTTGTTTCTTTGTTGTCCTGATACTGGGACACATAAATTTATAAACATATGAAATATGGCGCCTCATGTTTTAAATTCTCTTACAAAGGTTTGTGTGTCAAATGAATATATAATTCACTGTACGTGAAGAAAATGCAGAACTTGCTTGTATGGTGTAAAGTAAATCATTAATCTTTCGCATCAATTTTAAAACGAGTCCACGGATGTACATTGTTTGATATAATAATTTTAAAAGTACACAAATTGTCCTATATTATATAGTAAGACCTAACAAATAAATAAAATGTGCTTATAATTGCAAATACATATTATGTTTAGTTTTGTTTTTGATCAGTTTTCATTGAAGCTAAGCGAATTGATTGAACAGATACTGACTGACAATGTCATTCCGTCAACAGATAGTCGACAGTAATCGATATTTAATTTACTATCAGTATATTCGTAATTAATGAGTTAATTCTCAGCCGCATTACAGTCAAACTTAACATCTCAGTTGTGTACCACATTGCACGATTTATTGATGTGTGAAGTGTACCCGCAACCATTAATAGAAAATAACATTAACACCAAGTATGCCATGATTATATTTGAAAGCCATCATATTAGAATGTTTATAACATACCTTTGGTCGCAAACGCTATGCAGAGGAAGCCAACAGAATAGAGAAATCTAAAAATTAGTATTAAAAGTTGAATCAGTCAATCATTTACATCTGCTTATTTAACTGCATTAATATTCTAAAATTATGGTTGACATTACGTGAAAATAATTCGTGTAATCCTTGTGCCTAATCTCAGCGATAACTGTCCAACAATAGCCAGCCCCGAGTACATCACCCCCACGGCAATGGAGAAACACAGGTTCAGTTTCTCCTCCTGCTCATCACAGGCAAGAGTCCTGTTGGAGAGATCAATCGATTGGTTGTGAATATCGATCACAGATACGTTGTAAACAGATCCTGGAATCAAGGATACGTTACTGCTAGGCGATGCGTCTCTACAATTCTCGGAGTAAAACCCTTCCTCTTTCAGAATGAACACTAGGGATCCCCATCCATAGATGATGCCCGCAAAACAGACCACTTCCAGACAACTCCAGAGAGTGCAAGCAATTCTCCACCGATAGCACAGCTCCATACCTGAGAGGTAGCGCTCGCTCTACATTTAGCGAACTGCAAATGAAATAAACTTCTTCGTAACTTTAAACCGGACCCACGTAAGTTTGCTGCTTGAATGATAATTAGGTTTAAAGGTATATATATATATATATACAATAAACATATTTTGTTAAAACCGAATATACATTAACATATGTATTCCCATGTTGTGCTCTGGTAAGAAGCTTGTACAATAACATTTATTCATGGAATGGAATTGTTTTAAGTCGTTACATTTTAATATAGAAGACAAATAGTTCAGGACAGAGAGTATATTCATTCAAAACAAATCACAAGGATATTTCTCTCCATGTTGGTAACACATGTTTCATTCAATACACATTTTACAGTGCATTTGCATTTTTCTACTTCTGACTGAATAAAGCCTATAAAAATCGTACGAAGTGAAAATACTAAAAGATGTCCTAAATTGATAGTTGGTCGATAATCAGGCCAAGGACAACACTGTTTAATATTCCTACCTAAACTGCATTCATTTATCTTTCGTGCAATCATAAATTATCTGCAGATACAACCTACTTTCGGTTATGAAAAAGTCAATAAAACACACACTTCAAATCGCGCGTCTTTCCCAAGATACATGTACATAGGTATATATACTTATACATATATAACTGTTTTAAAATCCGAGGTAAATAGTCATTGTGTATCGGGAAAATAATTTCCTAGGACATTTAAAGCAGAATAGCTCGCAATTAACCAAGCATAAAGTTAGGAACATGTGTTTCGGTCATTGGTCTGTTGTCAGAAATGATTTCGTACGATATTCAAATATTTTTATTTAGATATTGAGTTCTACACTGAAATTCTCATCCGTGCCTAATACACATGAACAAGTTATATCTCAATCCCAAAATATAGCTTTATAGGAAATCGTTCCGTCGTTAAAATATATTGTTATACTTTCATGTTAAATACTGAAATCTGATTGGTTAAGACGCAGTTAATAATATTTACTATTACCCTCAGCGTTAGCAACGCACCTAGCAACGGGTAACATATAAAAAAATGTTACATGCGCGAAAATTATGCGCGTACGGTTCGCTGTAGAATTCACGTTATTCCTATATAAAAGCAGTAAAATTTTCTTAAAATTAAGACATTCAGTATAACAAAATAAATAGTGCCTGTTTGCGAGGATAACAGTTGAAATTGACACCCCTCGAAAACCATTGTCAACCTCCGCTTCGCGTCGGTTGACAATGGTTTTCTCGGGTTGTCAATTTCAACTGTTACCCTCCCAAACAGGCACTATTTATATACTAGTACATTGTAGCATGATGATTAATACGATGTCCCCCTTGTTTTTGCAGCAATTGATTGAGAAAGATGCATTGCGCGCAGTCCCAGGAAAATTACACGAACAATGTCTTGGTCGGCCGCGAGTTTGCTAAGGTAGCAAGCTTAAGGGACAGTTTTGTAAAATTGAGAGAAAAATTGCTGTACTTGAAGGCTTACGAGTGTTGCTAAAATTCATGTAATGATTTTTAATGATTATCATTAGTTAGAGGGGTGTCTCTTGTTGAAATTGATATGCAATATGTAGGCCCCATATGTTAGGTACATGAGAATCAGAAGTAAAATGCAAAACCTGGGGCTATGACTGTTGTGTTGACTTTACACAGTGAAATTGCAAGTTACAGACGGGAGATAAATAACACGAAAAGTAGGTGGATGGGACATTGTAAACTATACACCGGTAAGTTTCTGACATGTGATAGTGCAACATGCACGCGTTACGGAAGGTGAACCCTTTGCAGGGAATTAGCTGGGGGGAGGTATAAAAAGCTGAAAAATGAAAAATTAGCAAAATATGAAAGGGTCAAAATCTCATAAAAACCAGTATGTAGAGAATTTCACAGGTTTTGACTAGTAATTTTCTTCAGAAATTGGTGATTGGCCTTGTAAAGAGTGAATTATAGGTATTTGTGCTGAATGGGAACTGAGGAAATTCTAGTTACAGAGTTCCGAAGACATACGTCCCTTGGCTACAATGAATTGTATAAAAAAAAACCTGTCCTGTGCCACCTAAGCAGAGCGAGCCATGGCACCGTCGTGCATTAGCGCTTCCACGCAACATGCATTTAGTTTTTTAGCGTGAAATTTAAGTTTGTACGACGCATCATTGAGGTCATTTTCTTCAATGTGCTGGTCACGCGATTATATGGAACGCCATAGCTGCCTTATGTGCCTATTTCATGTGAAGATGGTGCTTTATTATATTATGCTGTGGTTTTTCATGTGAAGATGGTGCTTTATTATATGAAGGTGGTGCTTTATTATATGAAGATGGTGCTTTATTATATGAAGATGGTGTTTTTTTATATGAAGATGGAGCTTTATTATATGAAGGTGGTGCTTTATTATATGAAGATGGTGCTTTTTTATGTGATGATGCTTTTTTATGTGAAGGTGCTTTTTTATGTGAAGATGGTGCTTCATTATATGATGGTGCTTTTTTATATGATGGTGCTTTTTAATGTGAAGGTGGTCACTCGGAACTCCTCTTATTTTTGAATACTAGTTAACCATTAATGTATTATCTCGAAATATTGAAAGTAAAACAAAAAATTGATGCGATCAAAATCCATTTGATACACTATTGCTAGTTCCTCTTTTTTTCTATCACAATTAGTATATAAGCTATCGAGAAGATCTAGCTGTGTACGACTTTACCCCAACCGTATATCTATTAAGTGACAACTATATAATGACGGAATATTACAAGAATTAAAGCCTAGTAACGTTATCCTGAAAAGCAGAAAATTGAATTTAATAATTATTTGTGTTTAAGCGAAGGTTATGCCCTAACAATCTGATTAAAATAAGATCTTGATCCGCTCTTAATTGGGAGTTGATTTTAATCAACTCTCCTATGCAGTTACTCAGACAAACCGAAAGTGAAACAGTGTTTGGACCTCATCACAAATCATCGCTGCTGACAAGACTTAGTTCTTGAACATAATAGATAAATTCGATGTAATGTATGCTAAAGCATTTTTTTTCAAGGAAACTTATTTATAAATAGCTTGAAAATAGTCAGATTTTAAATGGTACGAACAATTTAGATATTTTTTGTAGTCGTATGTATTCCTACGCCAGAGTTCAATATAATCTCGTTCAACTCGACGCTCGGCTGTCTCCGTAAATCTCCGACAAGCAGAGAGTCGCCCTTGCTTGTCGGAGATTTACAGTGTCAGCCGAGCGTTTGGTTGAACGAGACTATAGAGTCCAATAATGCTTGGATCCATACAATTTTCGAGAAATATTTCTATTACTGATACATAGTTTGATTGAATTAATTTTATCTTTAAATATTATTTAAGATGATTCATATGGGGGGGGGGGGCTCTCGACATTCTTGTTGAAAAAGTCCAAAAATTCATATTATAAAAATGTGCGTAATTCAAATACAAATTAGAAACTACATGTACTTGTCATGCAAAATAACATTTCATTGATTTTAAAATAAATAAACATCGACAAAATCAACTCTCGTCAGTTCTTCAGTACTTTGATTTTGTTATTGTCATCGCCCAGTCGGTCTTCGTCATTGATGACCGTTCCTCTTTAACCTAAGTGGTGAGTTGGAGGAAGAGCTCACATTCTGAGTGTTTCAAAACAAAACATTGTAAAAAAAACCCCAAATAAAGGAACGGATTGAGGATCTGATTTTAAACAGACTGATGCCCTAGGTGATAGGATTTGACTTGAAGATAAAGTAAGGGAAAGTCACAGGGAAAGGTCTACTATATTATAATATAGCTCAAAGATGGTCCTTTTATAAGTGGTAAAGGCAAAAGTAAAATGTTAAGAAATACTGACAAAATATTGTATTATTCAATTAATCATATTTGTCAATTCAGTTGAGATTAAGTCGTACAGTTCATCTCGTAACATAAATACTTATTATGCTAAAAAAGAGAAACTAGCAATTGTGTATTAAATGGATTTTAACTGCATCAATTTTGTTCTAGTTTCAAAATTTCGAGATAATAAATGTTTAACTCAGTCTTCAAAAATAAAGTTCCGAGTGACCATCTTCACATTAAAAAGCACCATCACATAAAAAGCACCATCACATAAAAAAGCACCATCTTCATATAATAAAGCTCCACCTTCATATAATAAAGCACCATCACATAAAAAAGCACCATCTTCATATAATAAAGCACCACCTTCATATAATAAGGCACCATCTTCATATAATAAAGTACCATCTTCATATAATAAAGCACCATCTTCATATAATAAAGCACCATCTTCACATGAAATAACCACAGCATGATATAATAAAGCACCATCTACAGATAAAATAGCCACATAAGGCAGCTATGGCGTTCCATACGATTACATGTACACGCACCCAAACAACCGGCTTTGCTCTTACGCAGTTTTAAACAACATCCTGGCATATTATGAGTTAAGGCTTTCCACCCCCACCCCTTTGCATGGGTCTTATTGGGAGACAATACTTGTATGTACATTGTAATATGTAAGCCATTAAAGCACCAGAATGATTATGACGTTGTATAAATACTCATAATCAGATCAATTAGATACAACATTACATTTGTACTAGTATATGGATATTGTTTTAGTGTATAATACATGTGCATTTCACACTGAATGAACGTATAAAATTCAACAGAAACGGATGAAATATTTGTCATAGATCGTTAAGATGTATTTAATTTTTATCAGTCGAGTAACTTATTTAGAAGAATAACATCAAATAGATAAAGATAATATCAATATTTATCTTACCATGTTGAAAATTTAGAAATCATTATAAATATATATCTACATATCATCAAGCAATAACAATTAAACTGATATTTCATCTTGGGCATGTATACATAGACGTAATTGTCTCCTGTTGAGGATGAACGACTTTGCTCGGGTCGTCTGCATTCAGGTCGAACCTGTTCATTTTAAATTTAGGTCAAACAGGGGAACTAGGAAGTAATAATCGCCTTTCTTACGACATGCATTGACTGTACCGGGACAAGGCTAGAGAAGAGAAAGGAATGTTTTGCGACAGACATGACAGACTTAATTCCGTACGCTGTAGATAATGTCTCCTGGTACACATTCCACTGAACCCGACAAACTGTTGTTAAACAAAAATTACCGACCAGGACATGTACCTTTAGTTACTATCGTCTGTAGAGTATTTTCTTCTTTTTCATAGCGACCCAGCTGCACTCATTCATACAGCTACTGACAAAACAGAATCACAATCAAATAAATTAGTACTTGAATGAATAAAATTACATGCATTTGCATTTCTTGTAGGTATGTGCTGCGTATTTGGAGTAAAATTTTTGACATGAGTTTTAGTAAAAATATACATCATGCTTCTTATAATTAGACGTTTAACAAACTCTAGGCCTGTAAAACATGTTCTTTCTTTAATTATTTGTCTCTAAACTTTGCTACACGTCTGATGAATATTAATGTGATCGGCCATATGTGACGCCATTGCGCATGAGTGCGGGAAAACTTAGTATTGAAAACACGACGGAAGAACAGTTTGTTTACAAATAAGAATCGCGTTTTTTAAGTCTTAAATTAGATAATTCTTATATCAGATGATACCCGAAGCATTATTATTCCGTTATTCATTAATGTAGAACGATATAAATTGCCAATTATGTGTAACAAAGATGAACCACTATTTTAGCATCAACAACACGGTAAAATGAGTAAATACCCCTTTCCCTGAGGGATGCATAAACTGAGAGTGTTTATATATTCTTCATTCAAAACTTTCTCTAAACGAAAATCCACTTGTGGTTCATAACTTCTAAAGTAAAGCCATGGAACACATGGAGCACGTACGAACCTGACTAGCAAACCCCTACAACTTCATTTTAAAAACTTAGTTTAATTCGGCTTTAATTCTTATTCCATCAATCTATATGGTCTCTGATGACAATCTTCCCTTTGTTCCTATCCTTGTCAGTCTGTCTCTTTTTTCCTTCTTGGCCAAATCTGTCAAACTTGACGGTATTACGGGTATACCTATATCTTTCTCGTCGTCGCCATTATTGTTGTGATAGACTGAGCTTGGTATCACGTGGCCGATTTAAGGCGGGGTTTATTCAAATGCTCTATTTATCGTGGACTCGAAAATAATTAAAAAATAATTTATTTATTTCTATATCTTTTTAACCCGATTGATATAAACTACGTAATTTATTGTGAAGATATATCTTTATATAACATATTTAAATAAATCAATTAATCAAATATTTCATAGCATGAAAAAAAAAAAAACGCCACATATACTTTTAATATTTTATCGCAAATCCAACATGGGTGTACACGCTACGGCCGATGTTGAATTGCGTTGAGTGATAACACTTTCCAATCGGCAATTTCAATTCGATTCGGAATAAAGATTCTGATTCGTGCATTTATATAGATCCGCCCATTTATTAAATTCGTGTTGAGAACACGATGCTAACACGTGGAAACAAATGTCGGAGAAAGAAAACTTAAAGTTGTACTTGCAAGTTAAAAATGACATACAGAGTTAATTGAGAACAAACGAGGCAATGTTTACGTACATGTGTTAATGAAAACAAAGAAAACGATATCTAAAAGCAGGGATGGGCGCATATAGATTTAAGTCACAGATTGTGCTTCGCTCATCGAATAACGTGAAGAAATTCGTCAGAAACTTTCTAGTGAACAAATATATTTTACGTTACCGTTCATAATATACCACATGTAGAAAATCGCACGAGTTGAACAGACTGTTTTTCCTCACAAAAAGCTTGCTGAAAAATGTAGATCCACGGGAAAATTCGGGTTGACACGCCGTGTTATCCATTAGAATTTAACAGCATATACACTCATCACTTACGATAAATCTGTACTGAAAATCTTTGAAACATCGTCACCAGCTCCGTAAAATGAAGAAGTGTGATCATTTGTTTATATAAATGGCGACTCGATCTGCATGTGAATCTTACAATCCGAGGTCGATTAGCGTGTTTGAGAGAAAGTCAGCGGCAAGTAAAGCGTCAGTAGTGAATATTGTCTGATGGATATTGAAGTACATGTATATACAATAAGATTCATGTCTCTAAAGACTGAGTGAAATTTATAATTTGATAAATATTGACATTTTTCCCCTTCGAAAGATTGTTTTCTAATTTTTCAACACTCTCATCCTGGTTTTTTCACGTCGTTTGTTCGATTATAATTCAAAACATCATTAGACAATTTAGCCACGTTTTTACTTTACTTTACTTTTTTATTTCATAAGACGGATATGGCGATGGATAGGGCGTTTGCTAAGAAAATCTACCGACAACACCACAAGAGTAGAACTGCAATGGACACCAGAAGGGAAAAGGAAACCCGATCGACCCAAGAACACACGAAGAAGGACCGTGGTAAAAGAAATGAAAGAACACAAATTTACATGGGGAGAACTTGAGAAGGTGAATCAAGACGAAAGACAAGTGGAGGAGTCTAGTCCTTGCCGTTTGTGCCTCCGTACATAGCGATGACTAGGTAGGTAGCCTGTAGGTTTTACTTAACAAAATAGAGGGAACGTCTCAAAGAACTTTGGTACTTCTTTTCTTCTGGGGACACAGTATTTCACAATGGATTAGTTAAAGTTTCACATATTTTTGCCGCGTATTTTTACCTTCCTCTGTCCCCGGTCCATATATCTATCACTTTTTGACGATTTTCATAATGATTACATCCACTTCAATACAATCGGAAACAATTAAAACCAATGGATTGCCTTTTGTGCAATCACTCAGTGTCTTCTTCACTATACAATGCTACTTCTTCAATATAACATGATTCTTTGTCTTTAAATGCTAACTTTACTTCTTCATTGTAGCCTTTCATCTGTGAGACCTTGATCATTCTACTTTGTATACTCATTTGCTAATTATTTTTCGTAGCAGTGAATATGTACTTAATATCTATATCCTGTGTAAAATTTTACATTATACATTGACTACGGAAGAGAACAAATTTAGGTATTTTATCTGCTGTTTGATCCAATTCAATGTATTTATATAATGAATAAAATGCATCTAAATTAATTTCTCAATATACGCTAATACTAATAATAATAATCGTTATAAGCTTAAGTTTATACTTTACATGATTTTATCTCTTTATAAAAGGATTGGAATCAGCTGTTTAATATGCTTCTTTATTTTACGCTGATACAATTTATGTTATATGCTGATACGTCATTATGATGTAACATTATGTAGATACTTTGTATATACTATTTGATGGCATGATTATATATGCTTAATTTGACATAACCTCAAGCTTAGACCAGGACATTTTATAATAACACTCTGTCTTTTTATCGGTTTACTTCTGTTTTAGATAATTTAAATTCAACGTTTAGGCTTTATTATAACATGCTTAGATACGTTTACTTTGTCATCATATCCTACCAATTTATCTATTGTTTACATACTGTCAACCAATTTTTATTCGCGGCGACTTTATTTCGCGATTAACGACCGATAAACTGGTTCGCAACGACTAATGTTCGCGACCAAGCCTTATCCAGACCTGTATTTTTTTAAAAAACTATAGACAAATGATTGGTTCGCGGCGAGAAATATTCGCGACGACAAGGCCCTCGCTAATCTCGCGAAAATTTCTCGCATGCGAATAAAAGTTGGTTTACAGTATTCTCCCTTTTACTTTATAATATGATTTTACCATAAGATTATTTAAGGAATAAAGAAACATTTAAATACGGTCGGGAGTGATCAAATCCAAGTCCAAATGGCTTTATGGCATATTTGATTACGCCGGACCATATTTGATCACCTCATAAGATTCATCATTATATTAAAAAAATGGACCCTTAATACTTATATTTATATAATTTTTATCAATTTCACGATCAAATATTAAAGTTGTCATTGATGAAATGTATCACATTATTATACAAAATTGATTTGTGGTGTTATCACAGACAAAGACACTGGAAAATGTAAATAGATGCTGATGATATCTTACTATTAATACTCTTCTATAAACAACTATATGAAACCATAAACTCAAAAATATAAAGCGTTGATATATATGTAAAAACTAATCACAATTAGGAAAGACATTTAAAAATAACTGGTTGTAGTATTTTTTTTTATAATTTTGTTTTGATTATCATCCTTAATTACACCGTTATAACAATTTTTCTGTTTTATTCAATGGATACATGTGAAAAGACATCAGCACATGAACAGGTTTAATGTATATATCAATTCATCGTTGCATTAGGAATTGAAAGACTGTTATAAAATTTTAAACACTTTTTCTTATTTCTGTTGTTGGGAAAGTAAAACAGCTCTTTTGAGTCACCGTGTCACTTTAAAAATGACCTATTATTCTTTATTCGCTTAAGATATAACTCTCATAGCATTATGAACAATATATATATATATATATATATATATATATATATATATATATATATATATATATATATATATATATATATATATATATTTGATTTAGAATAGGTATGGTACATGTACAATGTCGGGTATATATTAAAGACACAGTAGTATAGCAGAAACAAATTATGGAATGTCATGTCATTACGGTTATTAAAAGCTAAGTGGAGACAATTCCCCAGATTATACAGTTCTTTATAAATATGGACGCTTTATAATTGTATAAATTTATAAACATGATTTTTAAAAGTAATATTGTAAAGAAAAATGATACATACGTTTCAAACAAAGACAATAAGTTTTCTGTATTAAGAAATAATTGACTGTTTTTAGAACTTACTGAGAACATGGCTTTACCGCCTGGACTTGCTAATTGTTTTTGTGTGTTGTTAAATTGTCCGTTATACTGTAATAATAGGCCAAGATATATAAACAACCAAGTTTTAGTAAGCTCACAATTAGAACGTCACTTTTCATTATTACGAAATTCAATGTTTCCCCCATTTATAAAAATAACAATTTTGTCTTTGTAACATTAACAGCAAGGTCCCAAGTAGAAGTATAAGCATAAAAAGTATACTTGACATTTCCTGAAGCTCATGTATATTTTCTGAGAAAATAACCATGTCATTTGCATTCATTTAAACAAAAAGGTTTAATTCTTGCATATAAATAGGAACATTTCCACTACATATTTTTTTTAACCAAACCCATTGTGGAAACAAACAATGGCATACTCACCCGATGAACGAACAAACTTGGTGAGCATGTAATCAATTAGTGGTCAAGAAATGTTGTTAGTCCGTGCATCCAGGAAAGGCACAGTGTGTCTACTGTACAGGAAATACTACATGTAGTTTATAAACATTACAGTCAATGAAATCTGTTGTTCCGGACGCATGCATAATACAGGTTGATACTAGCTGATAACCCATTAGAAAATTTATCTACGAACTACACTGGTGGGCGGTCTTTCGCAGAGTCTTCTAGAAGGCTCTGCACAATTCTACAGTGCCTGTAATTCCTGCTTTAATAAATGCAACGATAAATAACCTACGACTTGCATGTAGGCATACAACATGTGTTATGGTGTACATAAATATGTACTTTATAAAATGGAAATACCGGCATAATGAAAGAAAGTGATTACCAGAAATCTGGAATATCTGCTCTTCTTATTCACATATATCTAGGATATATTCTATCAAATTTTGTCTTGGTAGTCGACGATACTTCACTTTATTGATTGTAATTTTATTGTACATGTATGTAATCCTAAACCTATATCTAACACAATAGTTTACATCAATTAAAATAGATTTAGCTTTACTTCAAAAGACTATGAGAAAATTTAAATGTTCAGTTTAAAATTCGTCAATGAGCTCCAAAAAGAACGTCTTCACACTGCAACAACCCTAGTCGTGATGTTTTACCCATTGTTACACTTATTGTGGCCTATGTTTGGAATAAAACGTATAAGTTTTTGTACTAGTTAGCCCATTTAAATAATAATGAAAAAGATGTGGCATTTATATGCTTCATTAACAATTTTAAACTCCATTCTGACCTATGGGTCATGTTTATATGTCCCTAGCATTACAGAAAAGAGAAATATATTTAGTTAGGTAAAGTTAGCTACTAGTAACTGGCTGCTAGTAACTGGCTACGAGAGGTAAGAAAAGCTAGCTACTAGTAACTGGCCCCGAGATGAAAGAAACTTGGCTACTAGTTACTAGTTACTGTCCAAGTGAGAAAACATACCTAGGATTTGTTTTTGTGTTCTTAATATGTACATTGGACTGTATCATCATTTACTCATATTCCTCTCATACTCTCATCGGTAATTGGTGCATTTCGTTTAAAATATCTCTATTTTAGACAATACTAGACTTTGACCCGTGCTTGCACGGGTTGACATTGCATATTATGTCGGGCATTTACGAAATAGATATGATACATCAAATTTGCACACCATGTTGACATTCAGAACTCTCGGAATTTTTCATATTAATGCACTGAGTTAGAGTTATCTCCCGAATTTTCTTTCATGAACAGAATATACAGCAAATGTTTAATGAAAATTACACGTATTTGTATAATCGTTTTTGAGTTTATCCATGCAAATGTGATATTATAGAAACATAAACTAAAGAGCATCCCGTGATTTAGCGTGAATGTAATCCAAAGCGCATGCGCAAGATTGTAATATCCGAAAAATTCAGACGATTTCCGGATTTTTTAAAGGAATTTTCTTTGATTATTAATTAGCAAAGCCTGATTGAGAAAAAATAAAAACAAATTGGTAGTCTCCAAGTACTAATGATGTTAAAAATATATAAAACGAAAGACAGTAGTCTTCCGAATTCTCGGTATTAAAGCCCAAATATTCGAGTCTATTATTTTAATATAGTAGTATAGATTGTCCATTTGACTCAAGTATCTTTACTTATAGATTGAAAATATCAACAAGTGTTATTAATTATAACAATCTATAATGTCATCCGCTTGATATTACAACAAAATTACTCAGATATCTCTCTTAATCTCGCCAGCTACCAGTGCATTTAGTTTCAACTATTTTAAAGACAATTTTTTCATGCAACTCAAGTAGCCGTACATAAAGGTTGAAGACATTTTCAAGGGTTGTTACTATCAACATTGTACTGTGGTTTCATCAATATTCGTTGTATACTAATTTTCGTGGATTTCGTTATTAAGTTGATCCACGAAATTAAGTGTTCATTGAAGAGCAATTTCTATTAACATCTTGTATTGATAGGATCATTGGCCACGAATTAAGGGATCCTTGAAACTGTGATTTTCACTACATCCACGAAAATTGATACCCTTGAATATTAATGAAACCACAGTATCAGGTCATCCACAAGGTATTGCGATAGTCGTCAGCTACTAGTGGATAGTTACAAATATCTTTTTTGCGGTTTTGTCAATAAATCTCAAGTAGCTGTATATATAGATTGAAGATATATGCAAGTCTTGCTAATATCAACATTCTGTCAAGTCATCCACAAAATATTACTACACAATTACTCAGATATCTCTATTTATGTCGTCGGCTACTAGTGCTTTTAGTTACAAATATTTATATTTTTTGGCGGTTTTATCAATATAACTCAAGTAGCTGTATATATAGATTAAAGATATGTACATGTGTTGCTAATTCCAACATTCTATTAGGTCATCCACATGGTATTACGACACATTTACTCAGATATCTTTCTTTATGTCGTCAGCTACTAGTGCATTTGTTACAAATATCTTTAATTTTTTTAGGGTTTTGTCAACATATCTTAAGTAGCTATGTATTTACATTGATGATGTGTACCAGTTTTGCTTATTTCAACATTCTGTTAGGTCACCCACATGATATCACGCCACAACTACTCAGATATCTTTCTTAATCTCGTTAGCTACTAGTACATTTTGTTAAAAATATCTTTATTTTCTTTAGATTTTGTCAAAATATCTCAAGTAGCTCGATATATAGATTGATTATTTGTACCAGTCTTGTTTATTCCAACATTCTGTTAGGTAACTCATATGGTATTACGACATAACTACTCAGATATCTCTCTAAATCTCTCTAAATCTCGTCAGCTATTAGTGCATTTCGTTACAAATATCTCCATTTTTAGCAGTTTAGTTCATATACCTCAAGTGTCCAAGTAGCGTAGTTGACAATGCACTCTCTTCTCACCGCTGCGACTCGAGTCCGATCCCCGTGAACGATAATGGTTGTATGTGATAGGGTAGGGTTGTCGCCCGCTTGGAAACGTGGGTTCACTCTGGGTACTCCGGCTTCTTCCCACAACAACGACCCTCTCGCGCTTACGCCCGTGCAAACGAAAGATGTCAACAAAAGTTGTAGAACTTGTTTATCAATCGTTGTAAAATAAATAAAGTTCATTTTAAAAAAAAAACGCCAAAAATATTGATATTTTTAGCAAAATGCACTAGTAGCTGACGACATAAAGAGACATACCTGAGTAATTGTGGATGACCTGACAGAATGTTGAAATAAGCAAGACTGGTACATACCATCAATTTATATATATAGCTGCTTGAGATATGTTGACAAAACCCTAAAAAAATAAAGACATTTGTAACAAAATGTACTAGTTGCTCACGAATGTTCATAAAAAAATTGTTTTTCAATATTTTCTACAGCAGAACTTATATTAAGTCTATTCTCTGTTCCAAGATTACTCGATATTTACAAATACCTCAGGGTTCAAAGTGTTCATTCTAAGGTATTAAAATTTTTCAAAATTTCTCAGTGGAAACGCCCCCGTTAGCTTACCATGTTTCAATACAGGGCTAAAAATGTGTTGTCTACGGGGATTTTGTATTGCAGCAAGCCTGTATGATAACGTTGATAAATTATGCGAACTATTCACAGAGACTTCAAATGGAGAAAAGATGAAAGTATTCCCCATTATAAATCTCCGTCAGAAATCTGTTCTCGTTTCTGTTATTTTTTTTTTCGCGTGAAAAAAAATGAGAAAATGTGTCAATGAAGATATTTTGGAAATGTTCCCTTTCATCAATTTCAGTTGCACTTCTTTCACAGGTATGTATATTTTTATTAAAAATCTATCAAATGTGCTGCATAAATATCTTGGATCAGACTATAATTGACACTCACTTTACACCAGAAATGGAACAAACGGTTAAAATTAAGTGGGGACACGAAATTTATTATAGTTCTTTTGCATCGAATTCAATAGGGATTTCTATTCTGTTTTAAACTTTGGTAGGGAATCCGAGACATTGTCGTTAATAAATGCATTCATTACAAGAGGAAAATTTGGGAAGTATATTCATCCTCTGAACATTATTTGACGAGACTTAGCATTTTATGCAGGATGTAATTTTGTTCTGCGTTACCTACAGGGATACCTGATTTTTTCTTTGAGTATAGTCCTCTTGGCACTTGTACAAGTGAAAAAAATTACTTAGAACTTTATTCCCTGTAAACATTTGAAAAAAAACCATGAAATCGAGTGGCTGATACGGACAGCAAGATAATACTTGTATTTATATGTTTGTAGGATATTTTATTTCGAGCAGTTTTTTCTTGCTTGTTAAGAACTAATTTTCCAGTATTTGTTACATTCATTTTCCTTTTCAACCTAATTTTTTTTATTCAGCAGTAAAAACAAATTGGTCTGATTTTTGTTAACATATAAAGGAATTGTGAGCTTCAAATATCGGTTACGTACGAAAGCCGAGAAGGATCATTCGAGATACGAGATTCGAAATACGAGATTCGAAATACGAGATTCGAGATTCGAAATTCGAGATTCAATATCTAATTAACCAATCAAATCAAGGATCTGAAAACACGTATCCTAGCGACATCAAACTGTTCTAAATAAAGATTATTAGTACATGCTCTTATATACATGTACAAATAAATGCTATGTTCACTTCTCCTAGCTAGCTAAATAATTGTTTGTATTTATTTTTACACAGAATATTCAAGTAGAATAGTAATAATGCAGTGTGTTTCGCAGATCTATGTGGTTTTGTTTGCCCTTGTGCATTTCCACCTGATGCGTTTGAACCCTGGGGTATTTCACCACCAATAGTTTAAACCCCGGCTTTATTCACCCTTTTTGTGTAAAAATGCGGTTATGGTAGAGAGCTTCATAAGCGGAGCCAATTTTTTCTCGGTAGGGGGGTCCTAGGCCAATTTTCAATAATTTTACTATGTATATTAA
Source organism: Magallana gigas (assembly GCF_963853765.1). Classification (NCBI taxonomy): domain Eukaryota; kingdom Metazoa; phylum Mollusca; class Bivalvia; order Ostreida; family Ostreidae; genus Magallana; species Magallana gigas. Next base: position 39,753,814 of record NC_088859.1, read on the forward strand.
GCTTCAATTTTCCCGAGGAAAGTCCAGACCCCTTCCTTTATAGACCCCCTCCGCGCATGAAGATTAGTATCTAAAATACGTTTTAATCTAAATATAAATAATCAGTCCAGGTTTCACCAATAAATATAAGCATTACTTATCGTTTTTTTATGTATACAGGCATACACTTGTACTATGATTATAAACTAATCATTGAAATATTATCACATCATACGGAATTATTCATATATACAATTTTTTTCCCTTTTCTTGAGTAAACAACCTCTTATGAGTCTTACTTTTGGCATTGTTTTCAATATAGAAGGATACATATTTTGTACAATTAAAGGTAGGGATAATAGGGTGCCAATTTGTTCACATTGCCGATTTCTTGTGCAGAGAACAGTAAAATTTTAGAAATTTGATTGTGCATGAATTTTTCAAAATATATTGTTGTAGTTTGTTATAATTCATTCATTGATATATCAACAAGAAAGAATAGAAGGTATAGACAGGCATATGTATCACACCCAAGTTGAGTGTCTCTGTAGTTTCCTACCCCCCCCCCCCCCCAATGCATCAAAATTGACAATAATTGCATATAAATCATACAAAAGTTTACTTTGTATGTAAGTAACTCTCTAAAGATGTAAATAAGCACTGCAAAGATGTGTGTACTTAATATACTACTACATTACACTTAACCAGATAAAATGTAATCAGGGTGAAGCTACAAGGGGCGAGAAGTGCAAATTTACCAATTTGTCGCCATACACACAGAACACCAAATAAAGAAACTGTGTTTGGTGTGGGGAATGCATAGAAGATGGCGGCAAATTATCTCAAATAACCAGTGCGGAAATCAACAAATAGGCTGTTATTTGTTACCTATCCTGCAAATACATTGATAAAAAATGTTATCGTCAAATAACATAGCCGATTAAGTTAATGTTTACATATAATGGTCAACGTACATGTAATTCTAATGTACATGGAGGCGGACGTATCAGGCGGGGATCCAGAAAAATTATTTCCAAAAATGATCGGTTGAATTACATTAAATGCTTTGAAAATTGTCTTAAAGTATCGCGCGTGTCAAAATGCATGATAGAAGCTATGTACAATGTAATTGGAAACTTTCATTTTATATCAATATGTATAGTAATACCTATTATAACAAATGAGAGTATAGCCCAACTGCCACAAACAATACATGTCTTTTACCGGCACCACCCCTCCCCATAAAAAAATGAAACAATTGTCGTTTTATTTGCTAAACATGTGTGTGGTTCAAGATTTTTCTAAAGGACATACCCGATTAGAATTGAAAAATGAGTCGTTTAAAACTAATTTTGTCAATTTTTTTAGATTCATTTAGTTATATTTTGGTCCATTTGGGTAAATAGATGCACCAGCGCAGCTCTAATTTATATATAATCAGGCCATAAATACGAAATATTTTCAAAAATTAATAGCTTTAAAACCAGTGGATAAAAAAATGAAAGTCGAACTCGATGAGTGCTAATACCTGTGTTGAATGAATGGTACAGTATGATATGCGCAAAAAGGTCCCGTCTACTCATTCCTACCCTATATTTATTGGAACATTATATCCGATTTTAAGAGTCAAATTTAATTAAGTAATTAAGTACGGATATATATATATATATATATATATATATATATATATATATATATATATATATATATATATATGTTTATCAAAAGTAAAAGTACTCATAAATTATCTATAGTGCATCGTTATGGAGCTACACAGAAAGTTTGAAATTAATTTGCCGAGCCAAATAAAAAAAAAAGCCTGGAAAACGAAGAGAGAACGAAGTGGGGACAGAATAACTGACAAATTAAATTAGGACTATATAGCCCCCCCCCCCCCCCCCCCCCCCCGAAATTTATATACTGAAAACAGATTATTGAGTACAACATCCGCACACAATTTAAAGAAAATTCCATGGTTTGTTTTTTTTATCATTTTTGCTAGCTAATGTAAGAAATCACAATTACCCCAAACCCCTCCACGGAAAAGGAAATGCTAGGTGATGAGAGAGAGAGAAAGAGAGAGAGAGAGAGCGAGAGAGAGAGAGAGAGAGAGAGTCGATGTAAATCACACGTGCGTTAACACCGTTCAAATTAAAGCTTGCTAGTCGATGTAAATCACACGTGCGTTAACTACGTTCAAATTAAAGCTTGCTAGTTGGTCTGCCCTATCCTATCTACCTCCTCTCTTTTCTCCTATGAGTGGCTTAACTGTCTGTATATGTTTGTATCAAATCAAACAATTTCAAATTCTAAATCAAAATTGAATATGACACTACAAAACTCTCTCTCTCTCTCTCTCTCTCTCTCTCTCTCTCTCTCTCTCTCTCTCTCTCTCTCTCTCTCTCTCTCTCTCTGTCATCTTATCGACAATGACATTGATACCCTACAATACACAATTCCTATCTGGATTGTTGTCGTTGAGGTTGTAAATCATTATATCTCCTATGGTTTAAAACTTTATCATAACCTATATTTTGACATGTCGATTATTTCATTGAATTTCGTTTCATAGCTAAAACCACACTCAGTTTTAATTATGTAGATCAAAAAGATCTTTTTTCGCGAGCCGATTTTTACACAGTTGGGGCGAATACACTACGGGTTAAAATGGTTCGGGGGGAAAATACATACAGGACAAACAAAATCACATAGATTCGCAAAGCCAACAGTGTTATCACTAATTTAATTGTTTATATTGTGTGGGGTTAATTCATTAATGTTAATTTAACCATTTTATAACCATTACATAAGAGCTATTAAGACATTTATTTGTAGGAAAGAGCATGTACGAATGATCTTTATTTAGAACAGTTTGATGTTGCTAGGATACAGGTTTCAGATCCATGATTTGATTGGTTAATTTAGATATTGAATCTCGAATTTCGAATCTCGAATCTCGTATTTCGAATCTCGTATTTCGAATCTCGAATCTCGAATGATCCTTCTCGGCTTTCGTAGTTACGCTAAAACTCAACGACTCCCATTTAAACTTTAGTTGATCACTGCAGATTCATAAATAAAGTATAATAAAAATTGGGGGAAAAGTCTAGATAATTAATCCTGTTAGTTGTGAGTTAATGCACATGCACATATCAACCGCAAATGTCCAACTCCCACACTCTAGATCCATGCATGCATGGTCGTTGCTTCGATAATAGAATTTTAATTTTAGTTTATTTGATTAATGTTTCAAGAAATCAAATAACTTTACATATGGAGTCCTGACTGGCACATAGAATATTGATGGTTATTCAATTCCTTTCTAATGTCTGACAAGTTTTATTTTTCACTTTGTCCCTGTCATTTTTTATTCTGACAGTCTCTCACAGAAACATGTTTATATACAATTTCATTTATATTCATTAATATCCTGTATAATTTCATTATATGACATAATCAAAAGTTTCTAATAGTTGTATAGCATTAAAACATGATCCATGGAAGCCTAGTTTTACCTTAAAACTTAAAAAAAAAATTACTATATTCAACGGCTTCTGTATGATTCTGATACATTTAAAACAAACAAATATGAAGCCAGCTTTAAAGTGACAGTAAGCACTACGTGGTCAGTGATACGTCCGAACTCCGGCTAATGATGGACAGATTTGCGGATACACTTCTGGTGTCAGGACTTGCAGCATATGAGGCTTGTCTCGGTGAAGCATCGCCTCTCCTCACCATGGAACATACAAAGTAAATGATTGGATTAATTGTATGGTTTAAGAAAAACATAGCGATGCTTACATCGCGGTATAGTTTGACATCGACATTGAGATTCGTCGGTCCGTATGTCTGAATGTAAACCTCCAACCAGGCATACACACAGAAAGGAAGAATGCTAGCACAGTGAATAGTAATCACTATCATAACAATAATCGCCATCTTCTTTGATAAACGTACTGCGGATGTAGAATTAGAAATTCGCAGAATCATCCTTTTCTTAAAATGAAACAAAGCAATCACAATAATAGGAATGGCGATTAGGAGGAGAGCAATGGTACCATCAACAACGTACGCCGTGGCAAGGGTGACCGGCTTTGATCCAGACCTTGACAGATCAACGTAGTAGCTGAAACAGCCATAGGAATATCCAAAAATCAAACTGATTGTCCAAAGATACATTGAAATCTTAAGTGCATGCAGACAAGTGAGATCACCGAGTGAAACCAGGGGCGACACAATTAGACGGTATCGGACGTAAAATAGCAGTATAATATGGGCGCAGGACGCATGGAGTGTGAAGTAAACAAATCCCCAAATTATAAAGTAAACCTCGATAAACAAGTCCATGTACAAATCGTAATATGTATCCACGAAACGCACAGAAAGAGCCATGAAATCCGACAGTGCTAGCATAGCGATGACGGTGTAGGTTGGAGTATGGAGTCTTCTGGTACATAGTATGACAAAGCAGGTCGTCAGATTCCCTAATACCCCTATAAACAACACAACGGACCCCGCAATAAACCTCCAGACAAACGTCAAGTTCTCCAAAATCTCTGGACCACTGGTTCCATTCATATCTAAGCAGTAAATAACCAAAGGAAATAGAATGATTAAACAGCAGTTAGACATCGCTTTGTCTTTATAGGTATATTCCTCTGCAGGTACCCGAGGGAATTATATTTGATAAGAATTGTTCGCTATATTATTACCCTAAGCAATTTTGAGTAAATAATTTCACAAAGCTTGCCAGTTTCCACCAAATATTCATTAGTATAAATTAGACGAATCATTTCACTAATTATTAATGGCGTATCGACAAATAAATATAATTGTCCCCTGTTGTAATAAAGGTCGACTAATCCTTGTCTATAATATTCAACACTCGTATATTTTAGAATCAACGCCAAATATTTCTGAGAAGTGTGACCTTATACATGTACAAAAAATAATTCATAGTGTTTGCATCTTTAATAAATCACCAATAAGAGTTGTACTTAAGTGTATTGCTTTAAATTCTTTTTTCATTAATTAAGGAGGTTTGAAACTTTTCCCATTGAACCACTCTTCTGTGAATCGGGGGGGGGGGGGGGGGGAGATACATATACATGTATATCTATATGCCAATAAATAATTTGCTTATTCTAAAAATTTACAACCATTTTGAGTGAAACAATAAATAATTGAAAAAAAACCCCATTATTTTTTTTTCATTGTGCCTATACGCTAAAATTACATTATTTTTGAGTGAAACAAAGAATATTTTTAAAAAGGCACAGTAATTTTAAAGAATTTTAGTTTTACAAGCAAGAGTATGTTCAAAATGTTCAAAGTATTTAAGACTTACGTTTTTACATAGCTCTATATTGTAAAATATGCTATCATATTGACAGTTGTCTCACTTAGACCACATAATAACAGTAAAACTCGGTTATAGCGAAGTCCGAGGGACCAATGGATTTACTTCGTTATATCCGTAATTCGTTGTATCCGTATAACGAATTCATAATAATAACTATAGTGAATTCACTATATACATGAATTTATCAGACTATATGTTTTGTTAATTGAGGCTTAAAATAAAAATACATTACTTTGATACCTTTAATAATCGGTTTGTGAATTGAAAATATTTATGAAAATAAAGTAATGCAAACTACATGTACATGTATTATGATAAATGGTAGTGCCTTTTTAACTTTAAAGAAATTATTTATAAAAGTGTTAAATTTCGTTATTTTTCACCTCTACGGGGCTCAAAATGATTTCGCTATATCCGTAAATTCGTTAGATCCAAATTCGTTATATCCGTAAAATTTAGCTAGGATTTGTTAAGAATTTTACCGGGGACTCATTAAAACTTCGCTATATCCGAGAATTCATTATAGTCGTGTTCGTACTCAACGAGTTTTACTGTAATACTATAAGACTTCCCTCAACAAGCGTGGGAAATACTAGTAACACTTAGTCTACACATTAATGGGCTTTGTATTTTCTGTACACATTTTTTTGTGTTAACTGTCGAATATTTTTCTTAACCTATTTTTAAAAAAATGAAATCATAAAATAATAGACGGACTCGATATTTAGAGGAAAAGAAAAGTATAAAAATCCTAACTGAAATTGATTATATGTGGCATAAAATCTTTTTGTTGCAGATGACTGAAAAAAATCTCAAACTGAACTTATTCGGCTATAGACTGTTTGTCCCAAATGCAGTTTATTGTTGAAATTGACAATATCTTCATCTGTTTTGCATAAACTATTATTTCAACCCTCAATCGCATATACATGTCCAAGGATTCTTATTTCAAGAAGGGAAGCAATGTCTCCGTTTTATGCTTACATCATTTATCCATATACATGTATATTTCATATATACAGTAGAGTTGTAGTTTAAAATGTATGTATCCCCACCCCCCACCCCCCCCCCCAAAAAAAGAAAGAAAAAAGGAGAAAAAGAAAGCATACATATTTTGGGGGGAAATGTAGGTATGTTTTAATAATATTAGAATTATTACATATCAGATAAAATCTAAGTATAGTATACGGACATCATCTCACACATGTTGAAATATGAAAGATATAAGCAGTTACTCTGGTAATTCGTAGTTTATTGGTATAATGTCTTCATTTATAAGTATAAATGTTATGAATATTAATATATATTAAATATTTTTCATATTTCAAAAATCAAAAATATCATAGGCATTAAATAACATTTAAAAGCTGACTCTAAGGTTAGTGTCGAATCGAATAATAAATACTACAAGTATATGATTAATGACATGACTACGCTTAAACTAATTTGCCAATTCTTTATTTAGACTGATACACAATTCATTTGGAATTTATAATTAGTAGTCAAACATTTCAAGGTAAGTTCACAAAAATATACACACATAAACAAACAGTACATATAATATCAAGTACTAATAAAAAATTTTTTTTTACAATAAATGTAACTGTATACATCGTTTCTTTAATGCCAAGGCTAATGCCAATGAAGACCACAAAGCGTACTCAACATTTAGTATGTTATTTAAAAAATTAGTTACATGAAGATGATCTTCCTTGCAACATCGACTATGAAGATGTCCTTTTCTTATTACTTATACAGACAAAAACGAATATTTTTCACAACCTTAAGGTTAAAACAGACATGTTAGAATAAATAACAAGTGTTACCCACCCCACTCCCCAAAAATATGTATATATGAAATAGTAAGGTGGAATTCTTGGATAATTTTCTAAACCAGATATTCAAAAGACCTGGTTCTTTTTAATGTCCGAGGTAAACTGGTCCTCGGTGGATGATGCCGATCGACTCGTACTGGGTCTGTTTATGGTCACTCGGCTCTGGCCAGTGCCCTGACTTACTTTAGATTCCAGCTCATATTGTTGCGAACGGTCATTCTCTGGCACGCCTAAGTGGCAAAAACATGCCCGAACATGGCATGCTGGATTCGTTTTTCGGCAAGAGGCGCGTACACTTTCTCGAAATTTTTTCGACATGAAGCAATAAACAAATGGATTGAGGCATGACTGAATGTACGGCAAACATTCAATGACAACCTACAAAAGTAAAAGTACATTTCAAAACAATTTTTCGTAAGATTTTAGTTTATTAAATATTATAACAACCACATAATATAGTTACTACAGTACAGCTCACGAGTATCCCGACAAAAACACCGACCACCGTGTTTGAAAGTCCACGCTGAGCGTGGAAGTGTCGGTACTTTTGATCTATTGTTCTCTGTTACGGCCACAGAACGAGAAAAAACACGGTGCGACACGGTGCAACGCGATGCAACACGGACATAACACGGCGTAACACGCGGTATTTACCTGTGAAAAAAGGAGGATTTAGGAATAAAACTTATAAAGAATAAAATATTTATTGATGTACGTAAGAGAATCAAAGAAAAAGACAAAGAAATAGAAATAAATAAAATTTTTATGCACGCAATTTTCAGACGTATGCAATTGACACGGTTGATTTTTGTTAATATCAAAAATCGATATCGCCCACATAAAGGTTTGATCAATTAAAACACTGTCTTACACTTTCTTTTCCTTTTTAAAATTCAAATAAACGGTTCTATAAGTTTTTGTTTCAGTCCGTTTTTAAACGTAGTAGTAATCGTAGTTGCTGTAGTTTGGCAGTTTCAATAGTGCATAGCACCATAACTGTGATCTTTTCTCACTTATACTCTATTCAACAAATCTAACGGGTTGTTGAAAACAAATTTCTCTAAATAATATAATTATACAGCTTTATATCTAATATATTTTCAAATTTTCTTTCTTTTATACATATGTGTGATGTACTTGTCCATTTAGTACCGCACGGTACATATTCATAGCGCTAAGAATCCGTGGATCGGTTCTTGAAAATTTTTTATTTTATCTTTGTAGCAATTTGAGTTTAGAAATTATTTGTGTTCCAAGAAACTACTCTGTATTGCAATAATTACTGTTTGATTGTTTAATGATCGTCATATAAGAGAGAGAGAGAGAGAGAGAGAGAGAGAGAGAGAGAGAGAGAGAGAGAGAGAGAGAGAGAGAGAGAGAGAGAGTACCAGTATGAGTTTAATTTAAGTACATTTTACTTGTAATTCAGTGTAATAAGTTAGATTTATAGTTTCCATTATTATATTTAACCCTTTTCCCAAAAATTGCGATAGAATATATGCAGTCAGGGTCCACGTGCTATCCCTGTCAATCAAATCAGCCCGCGAGATAGACCACGTGCTCCTTCCATGATATGGAAAAAATGTCGTTCTATTGTTTTTTTTAAGTCCGCAAAATAGAAAAATGTTTAACAATGACGTATTCAGTGTTTGAAATGTTTAGTTTCTTCATTCTTATACTGCATGCATGAGGGTTTGAATATTACGTTGTAAAATCTCTCTCTCTCTCTGTACTTTTGTGCAACTTTTTTTGAATTATAAGAGTTCTATTTGTATGAATTTAATTCATTTATTTTAGATCCATGGCTCTAATAACGATTTTAACACAATGACTAAAAGTTTGTAAAGTTCACCATGTAATAAGATTTTTCGTTAAAATTTCGACGCTATTTCACATCAATAAAGTTGTGTTTATTATAAATGCTTGCAAAAAGTTACCGGTATTATCTCATTCATCGTTTTAATCAATCAGGTTTTTTTGTACATACATGTATGTGTACCCGGTAAATAATTTCTTATCGCAAGTTAATACTTTGTGAAATTAGTTGCTGAATTGTTCCCCGGATCCACGCGCCGATAGTCTTACGTGTAGTTGTTTGTGTACATATCTACAGACAATTTTTTTGTTTGTTAGAGATTAGGAAAAATCATTGAACTAACAAAGTAGAAGTAAGATATATTCAGACCATACACACGACGGGTTGTGATGAGTTACCAAACAGGTGTTCGCGGAAAGGTGTGAATAACGGCATCTCGAGTACACCTGTTCAGACGTCCAAATATACACACATTTAGTTGTAAATTCCAGTGACACCTAACAAGACAGACAATAAGACCTGTTGTGTATAGAACCAAAGATGAAAGACAATGCTGTGTATCTGATCAGCTTCCGTACATCGCACGAGTGATTTTTTCATGTGAAATCACGAGGCCATTACGAGCTATACGGAAATAAAGTTGAAAATTATTTTATGAAATGCGGGTATATTTTTAATACATGTACAATGCTTGAATATAGTTTAAAAAGAGTTTGTACATGTATTTATCTATAATCTATAATTTAAAAGTGATTTTTTGTTTATTTATTGCTACATAAATAGCTGAATTCCAAATTATTCGAGTCACCGGTAATATGGGGTTGTTATTTACTACAGCACATCAACAGCACATGTTTTTAGAAAAACATGATCTGAAATGTTTTCATTTCTCATTTTTAATCGGTTAAAAGTAAGACTGTAAATTAATTACTAAATCAGAAAGTGTTTACAGATAACAGAGATAAGATGTTTAAGCTCCCGACATTTTAATAGGATCGTCAGTTACAATATCACGTGTGTTTAGAAAAAAAACAAGATGAATAAAATTAATTTGAATTTTGATTATATATTAATTGATTATTAAATATTTTTGGTGAATTTATTTCAATTTATTTAAGAACAAATGAATTAAAAGGTATCCATGTACGTCGAGTTTTCAGATCACAAAAAATTAACTTCACGTTGACAGCCTCGACAAATTTCTGGGTCCGTGCAACTTAAGTAGACATTCTTTTCTTTTAATATGAAAAGGATATATATATGTTTCAACCCTTGTTAAGCCATAATTTCTTTATTTCTAAACATACGCTATTTCTATCAACGTCTCAGGTAACGATATCCACGGAGTAACACAGTGGCCACGGAGTTACACAGGCGGCCACGGTGCGACACGGTGCTTTTTCTTGAATTTTCCAATACACATACACGGTGTCACACCGTGTGCACGGTGCGACACAGACCGTTTTCCACCGTGTTTTTTACACGGTGGGTGTCGGGATACTCGTGAGCTGTACTGTATATGTTAATCGACGTGCTAACATTTACATGTAATTGGTTGATGATTTTCAAATTTTGTTTAACTTCTTTGAAATTCATAGTAATAAATGTACATCTTTCACAAAACCATTTAATTGTCATTCGATTCCTAAAAAACGAAATAATTTCCAGCATGCCAAATCACCAGTATCTTTATTCACCACTCGCCCTCCTTACTAAATCACCTTTTTTCTTGATATCTCCCTAAGCCGTCACAATTTAAAGCGAGAGAAGTTTGTAAGAGTTATAAACAGAAGGCATTTGCCCGATGAGCACTTGCATAAAAGACAATTGTATGCATGTGTATAATTGTATCGCAAATAAAATGAAAATTAAAAAAGAAATTGGTTAATTTTACAATTTGTAGAAAATATGATTAAAAAGTCGGAAATATTAACAAATTGTATTTGAGTGAGAGACATATCACCTTTTGTATTTTAGAACATCATTTTACACTGGTCACTTTTATTTATTTCTTTACGTTTATAACCTCGTTTATTTCCGTTAGTTTTCGTATTATCTGGTTTACTTCAATACTGGTTATTTCATGCACGAGAGCTTTCGCGCTCAGTATAAATAGATTTCCCGGGGAGTATTCGATTAATGCGATGTTCGTTACAAAGCAGTACAGGTTGTGTCTTTGATTTTCCCTACCCGGTCTGACTGAAATATGTTTTTTGAGATTAACTAATATTTTGTGTTGCCATTTATTTGTATGTTGAATGGATATTAAATGCGATTTGTAACGAACGCACCAATCCTAAAAAATATGTTTTTGTTTTTCAACAAATTAGTCAAGAAAATATTTATTTTAGAAGGAGTGAAACGAGGGAGAAAATAACATTACTTACTGTCATGCTGATAAGACGGATTAAACAGTACATGTGATATTTACAATACATAAAAATCGATATCAATATTGTTTATTTTTCTTGATTAAAGTTTCACCTTTAATGAGTACAATCAATAAACTTATAATTAGTTGTACTGAAAAATAGGCATTACATTATATACACATTCGGAAAAAATGTGTTTTTTAAAATGAACGACAAATTTCTATTCATGTAGTCGTGATATATTGACAAATTTTCAATTTTACATTTAACTGGTTACCTCAAGTGACCTTTTGGGTATCTGATACTCAACTTCATTAACTGCTGGCATGACTTCCTTGTGTATGATATTATATAATGTGGCTATATTCGATATGAGGGCAAGTTTATATTATGCAACTTAATTTAAAATGATGTCACCTGTATTGTAAAGGCTTCTTCGAAGAAAAGTGATTCCGGTGTCATTTTTCTGATGACATCAAATATCACCTTTGGGCCCCAACAGAGAAGAAAGACGACCACCACGGCAATGAGCATTTTTATTATCTGTAACAGATAATGGATTAAAGATATTGAGAAGACGAAGGCAATTATAACATCAACATATTACAAAACTGTAATACCACCAAGCGCTAAGTTACTTTGTGAACCGTGGCTAGTTCCTGTTTTACGTAACATAAGAAATACAAACTGAGCTTTAAAATTAAAGAAAAACAAGCTATGTTAGCCCAAGAACACTTCAACGGTCAGATTTCTTAAACCCGAATTTCCAGTGATACCTCCGCTTTATATAAATTACAGTTAGTAAAGTGACTAAAAAAGATCCATCTATACCTCGTCTTCTGAGGAAACATGGGCCCCGGGGGAAAATTCATGGATATTTCTGATTTGATAATTTTTGATAGAATGAAGAGACTCAAATTTCCCCGACCTGTTTTCTGGCGTTGAGGGAATGATTGTGACGTGAGGACCCACTGTGGTGTTTACAGCATGGTGCAGTCGAAGTACCATTCGAATACACGCTGGAGTACCTCACCAACTGTCTGCTCATTCTACAGCTGCCCTGCTCTCTGTGTAAAACAAATATAAATCGTACAATGTAGCTTCATAAACTATGAATCTCTTTACTGTTACATTTATGTTGTAATAATAACTCAGTTGCTTACAACATTGATCTACCTGATGTCTATTTCATCTAAATTGAACAAGTGTATAGAAGTTATTTTTACGAATAATTAAAATTGTACATGTCCATATATAATCCCTATTTCATTTAGCATACTAATGTGTAACTTTCACACATAACCCAATGCTTTGTTTCTTTAAACTGAGTAAGTGTTATCTTTACGCATAAATATATTATACTTAAACTTGTATCATCCCTCTGTCATTAAGCATTATAATTTGTATACTAATGTATAACTTCACACGCATATTGACAAAAATGTTTGTAATGGTACAAGTGGCAATGATCATCCTCTCTAGGAGCCCGTTTGTTATATGGTCCGTCTCGCTCACCTTGGCACGGAGGTTAGTTTACTGAGTTGAGCTGAGCTGATCCAAAGGGCGTAAATGACACCCGTGTAGCAGATTATCATAATGGCTGTAGGAACGGTGAACATCAGGATAAGTTTGTAGAAGCTAAATAGTGTCCTGATCTCTTTGGGGACGCTCTCATCATTACAGAATTTCAAAGTCACGCTGGTGTGGTTGTTGTGAAATTTTCTATATCCCATTTTCTTCAAAAAATCATAAAAACAAATTTGATATGTTAGGAAAGGAAAGATTTCCAATCAAAACCTTCAGTAAAGAAAATATTACATTACTTCGTCGATTCAAATCTTGTTATTTATTAAGTAATGATAGTTAAGTGTATATTTAGTTTTGTTTTTAGTATACCATAAAATAAATATTCACAAATGAAATAACAGAACTGAAATAAAGAAGAGTGAATAATCTTCAAGTAAAGAATCAATTCCGATTAGTATGCATTAATCTGTAAAGATTCACGTGTCCACATTAAACAGTGTAAATAGAGAGCAAGCTAGTTTAATTTTACAATCACTATTATATAACAAGGCGATATTGTTTCAAAAATGAGCAACTTATCTTTCACTTTAATAATTGATACCATTTATTGGTTTTCAATTTTGAAAATGTCACTTTCCCCCGAAGTTATAACTGTTGAAACTGACAGCTGGCAATGGTATATAAACTATGGCATAGGATATTGTGATAGGCGGAGAAATTATAATTCTTGCCTAATGTACATTGAACTTTTGCAACTGTATATGTACATTAATAAGTTGTATTTCCTTAATCAAAACATTCTTCCTATGTCCGTTTCCTTCACATTTAGATATACGTATATATTACAAAAGCACAATATGTAATTTTTATCAAAATCATATTTGTATGAATGATTCAATAAAAAAAAATTCATCTTAAGTTTATTTTACAAAGTTTAACATACAAATAGTAATTGTGAAGCTGTTTTTATCAGAAAAAAGTACAGTCGCTGTTTTATATAACAAGTAAACTGTACCATGACATAGAATGCTGGTGAAGATAAAACTATGGACGCTATCCAGACAATTGCCAAGATCTTGTGAGTGTTTCCTGATGTACACCAGCTTCTGCTTTTCATTGGTAGAACAATCACAATAAATCTGGAAATAAAATTTAAAAAATATTTTATAATTCAAATTGATGGTCTGTTCTCTTTTGCATTTTATAATAACAACTACAACTTTGTATTGATTCATTGTGTACTCCAATATTTTCTTCCTTGTTTGATACTCATTATGTTGCTAAAATCGAAGCCAATGTTACGTTAAGCTACAAATTAACAGAAATCCTATGCTCATCTACATAGTTACAAAGAAGTGCAGGGTTTTTGTTTTCTGCATAAATAGGATGTGTTGATAGAAACCAAGGGTAATCCCATCCAATAAAGTTATAATTGGTCATCACTGTCTCCAACGAAACAGAACAGACTAAATTGTCTCATGAAGCATCAAAACCGATGTTGTTAATGACGATAAGGTAAAAGCTGGAAGTGGACATTAACGACCTTTACTAATTAGAAACAAGAAAACGTGCTCTACTTGCTTAGATACCTTAGTGCCAGGAAGCCTGTCTGGAATAAAAAAGTTATACAGAGTTCTAAAACTTCCGCATCACGAAAGATTAGCATTTAATCAGACTTTAAAACCTTTGATCAAAGATATTCTTTTTGACTTCTCCCAGTTTCACATCCTCATTACCACGAAACTGATCGCTCCTGAAATAACAAGCCCAACAATCAAACTCTTGCGTTGAGACCTAAACACTGTGGTATATTTAGGATGAAATTTAAGCACTGTAATCCCCTGTCGATAAAAGCAAGGAAAGACATTGTAGACGTAGGTATCACTACATATATATGTACATGAAATTAATATAAATTTTCATGCGAAATATTGTATTACATCTATCGTACATGTATAGATTCACATGTTTGCGTATAAAGTATAACTATAAGTGGAAAGCAGATCGTATTGAAAATGTCTGAGCGTCATTAGTTTTAAAAAGATATGCTGGTTGCGACACTGAGGTTCAGTGAGTGTCAGTATCTACAAAGGATTGGATATTTTGCCTCCAGAGAATTTGATAAACAGTAATAGCTGTCATTTATTAACTTCTGACCTTTACGAACTTGTTAGGTTTTTACTCAGAGAAACATAAAATTGTACAACATTTGCAATTGACTTACTTTGATTGAATTATTGATGATGTTTCACTGCTCTCTTGGGTATGGAATTAAGAAGATTAATTTTATATGGGAGGAGATGTATACAGAGATCCTTAAAAGGTAGATCTTTTATTATTATTGTTTTCCGAATTGCCGCCTTTAGTACCTATATGCTTTCATTAAAACTCCGTTCTGCATGGAGCTATAAGAACAGTAATAATAATGACAATATAGACGTATATAGCCCGAACGATTGGGTCGGTTTCAGTGCGGTTTTCATTTACTGGTATATGATTGCAGACAAAGTCACTACAGCCACCGCCATATATTCAAAATAATTAAACTTCATGTACAAGTATTCGACAAGTCAAATAAATATCCGTTATGGTTTTTTTTTTAAATTCTTTGATTTACGTGACTCAAGCCTTCGAGCGCAATGTCAATTTCGATTAATATTATCATTTTTGGTTGAAAAAACTTCCAAGAGTGTATGGTACGATGAACAATTTCTGTTCTGTCTGATTTATATTAATGGGGAGAGCAGTTTAACAATGGCTTTACATGTGACCAATAATCAGGGAAAATCCGTTACGAGATTCGGAATATCCCATGGGATTTGTGTCTTGACGACAATCAGAGCAATATATGGAATAAAATGGGGCGAATAACACCGTGTCAGAGGAGCCAAATAGGTCCACGTGATCGATATTTACATGTATATAGATGATTCCAAGGAAACCCAGCAAATTATCTGTAAAGAAGTAAACATGCATAGCATGAATTCAGCCAATACTTTTTGAGAACCCTCATACTGTAAACGTGTTATATTTGGCGGAAGTTGATTTTCAAACAATTTAGTGTGGATTGAATTAACTTATTTCTAGATGCACCTATTCTTATACGTATATGCATTGCATTTACCGATGTACTTGATTTAGCTGAAACCGCTTTCTGCCAAAAAGCTAAAAAGAATATACAGCTAAATGTAATACGTTTACAGTATTTTGATTCTAAGAAGCGTGCAATAGGGTAACGTTGCCATAACGGGTGACACAGTGTTACCGCTAGAACTTTTACATGTAAATGCAAAGAAGTTTATAAATATCATATATAGTATAATCCATGTTTATAGATTATCTATCATAATTTGGAACCAGTTGAATTTAATCTTTATTCTTGATATCTAATAGCGGTTTTAAAAACCTTATATCAAAAGAAAATTAAATTAAAAAACAAAATCAAAGCGTATGAACTTGGAACAGTTTTCGGATTCATCAATTAATTTGGAAATCATTCAGGAACGCAAAGTGAGCGATAGGCTGACTTGTTGAGAAATGAAAAAGACCAAAACGTTTACGCCTTATACAATATATAACGTCTCCTTCAATATATGTGATCAATTAACCAAATAACTGAATTATTTTAATTCTTAAGAATAACCATTTAATTCTATTTATAACAAAGTTTAAAGTTCTAAAGTTCATGTTTTTTAATATATAATACTAATTTCAAGACACCCATAGTAACCATAAAGTATTGCTTTAAAGTTAACTGGTTAATGAGGAAAAAACGAAAGACTGAAGATAGTGTTTAAATAAAAAATTGAATGTCTGTTGTAAAATACGTTTTTAACTCAATTCTTCAAAGTTTAATTTTGTTTCCCAAAATCATTAAAATATCCTGTTTTATCATAAATTGATTTCAACATTAACCAACACCGAGATGTCGTCTATACAATTTATCAGTCGTGCTAAACTTTAATTTGCAAACACTTTATATACAGACATTAATGAAAACATAAAAGTTACAATAGAGACTGGCTAAATGTAGGCTTCCCACTGCACATGTTAATTAGTGAAAAACCCGGAGTTTGATCAGGACGAAAAGCAGAATTTTCTGTTAGAAGGAAATGCGTAGGATCAGAAACCGCTTGCCAGTAAAATGAGTATGAACGTTTAAAGCCAAAACATTGTCAATTTGAGGAGCTTATTTTTAGATCTGAAACTAACGATGTAATGTACACGCGTTTGGTGTTTTGATTTGTTTTAACAAGTGACTAGTTGTAACACATATTATATGAAAGTTCTTTTTTTAAAATGAGTTTGTAGCTTTTAACAATTATTTCGTTAATGGATCTTTTGGACTCCTATTAGTACAGTTTTAAACTGCCCTTTTGGCATTATTCTTAAGGTAACTGTCAACAAAATTTCGAAATACATTTCAAATTCAGTAACTAATTGTGTGTGTGTCAGAGATCGAGGAACTTACTGTATTTTGCCATGTCGTTTATCACTACAACTATACCAATACCTTTTGAACCATGTACAAGCTATAAAATTAATATTTGTTTATTGTAAATTCAAGGCAAGACCTTTCAATGTCATTGATATGGCAAGGTCGTTAAAAGTGGGAGAGTCAAACGTGAATTTTAGTTTGTCATCGTCAGGGACATTGTATTTCACATACATATATTGCTTGATCAGTTGTATTTGATATTCCTCATGTATATTCAATGCAAGAAGATGGGGGAATAAGATGGCGCAAATGCCCATTCGTTTTAGTAGTGAAATACAATTTTGAATTTATTTTCCCCAGTTAAATCATTCAAATATATTATAATACAACTTTGCAAAAGCAAAATTTTTAACTATAGTCAGTTTTTAATATATTTAACAAAAAATAAGAAAAAAAAATATTGTCGCAAATTTTGGTGGTATCGAACACGTAACATAAAAACCCTAGATATATAAGGTTAGCTTATGCCATGTACTATAACATCTGAGCCATTTCAGACACAACAAAGTGGGCTATTTAAATATTATGTGTGACTAAGGCCACGAACTACCGGACTTGTATTATTTTTTCAAAACGTTCAATTGTTGGGATACAAAATGATATTTTTAATGTATAGTGGGTCATCTCTCCACGTTTTTGTTGATTGAAATCGGTTTGTTTTCCAATAGACCTTAAATAGATTATGAGAAAAATATGGAGCACAGACCCACTCTTTAAAAGAAAATGCCTTGAAGTTCTAAAAAATGACAGAATTTGCAGGTTTTGATACGTATACGCCTGTTTGAGGCAACATATTCCAAGTATTGAACATACCTATAGGTTAAAAATCAATGATTCGTTAAATATATATTGTTTTAAATGATTTTAAAAAAACCCATCATATTTATTGATACTTTAATTTTTCAGCAGCCTGTCCGACCGCGTATGGGCATTTTACGCGCCTTATCCACCCATCTTCTTTGTTTTTCTTAATTTGTGGGCTTATCATGTAATTTATGTTTATTGGGAGTTTTGATTTTCATTCCAAACTTCAGTCCGGAGTCTTAAATCAATCTTGTAAATGGATTTTTTCTGCCCTAAAGGAGTATGCCTGTAGCGAATTTTTGGTTCAGGAATTCTACACAGGCATAGTTTATTCGTTTCGTTCCCTGGAGATCACACAATACAGAATGGCTGTATAGTATTTAAATTTCATGGTGTTAACTCATGGTATATTACGATAAAAATGAAGTGATGAGTAAATCCCCCAAAGAGGAAAAGAATTGTATGTTCTGATGAATTATTCGATATTCAATTATACGGAGCTTTAATAATCATTAAATTTACTAAAACTTTGCAGTATAAAAATATATTCAAAATTGTTTGATACATTATCAAATGACTGTCAGAAATATAGGATACAACAGAAAATCAATATCTATTATAACGATAGGTTCATATTTGATCACAGTGGTTTGCCAATTATTATCAGCGTTGATCATCTTGATTCTTGCTCCTGTTAAATGATTGATAAAATCTAAGTATTTTATTCGTATAATAATTTTATCAAATGGAGCATTGATTGTATACACTTTTCACTTATACTTACGTTCAAAAAGTATATCACATAGGTTTGCCGATATTAGTCCCTAAATATAATTCAGAGGATATAACAACTTGATTTCGACTAGAATATAATATTATGTTTGAAAAGAATGAAAATAAGAAAAAAAAAAAAGGATTTTTTAAGCGAAACGGAGAAAATCTAGCTTTTCAATATTTAACATGATAGTTTTCTTCAAATTCCTATCAAAAAATGGCAAAACTGTAGTTTTAAAACAAAATGCAAACATATCAAGCATTCAAATAAAGTTAATAGAAAACCATGATTATTAAGTTGATTTTTACTAGAGGGAAAAGTATTTCGCTCACTGCGTTTTAACTATATACATGTACATTTAAAGAGATTAAAATTGTTCTTTGAATCTATTTTTTATTTACCTTTAATATGAAAAACGTTAACTCCTCTATAAGTGAGATTGATCATTAATTATTTACGATTAATCAACAAAATGTCTCAAATACAACGTTTAAAAACCAAAGAAGGAATGTGATGGTAATATCATCAAATCCGAGAAACGACTCGGAATTCACATAATTTAATAATTTAACAAACCAAATTCATATCGCATTGAATATCTTATTCTATAATGATATAATGATTAACACAAACTGTGATATATTTTTTTCATCGAAAATGCTAGCCATGGTTGGACTGTAGCGTTGATTCAAAATCCTGGAGAGAAATTCCATTATTATCTTTAAAATTTCTACCATCAAAGTATTTTACATTTTAAAAAAATTAATATGTTATATTTAGCCCTGACAAGACTCTTTTCTTAACGAGTCTATAAATGTACTTCAAGTTCAATACCATGCATCAAGTGTATGTAAACTAATAGACACATCCAGTAAAAGAATGGATAAATTGTTTCGTTATGTTGACGTTGACGATAATTACATTGATATTCTCTGGCGTAAGATGGAATAAAGGCACATTAACAATACATTGACTGTTCGCAAGAGAAATTACAACTGAAATTCCTGTCAACCATTGTCAAATAACAGTTATTCGAAGATTTCTTGTCAGACCCAAAAGCGATAATCTCTTAAGTCTTTGCTAATTAGATTGTTGTAACGAAAATTATTAAATTGAATTACAAAGTACTTTTATATTTCATGAAACGTTTTGGCTTTGCTGCCTCTCGTTTTGCCACTGGATTTTTCCAGTGATCAAATATATATATTTTAATATTTTGTTTTGAGAATTAAACATCAATGTTATGGACAGTATGTGTTCATTTTACTTTAACATAATCAGTGTTTCAAAAGAGAAAATACAACTATATATTTTTAAATTGCGTTAGACAATCATTCAATATTCATTGGATTGACAAAAAAACGGCTCTTCCGATTGGCCGAAGGCTTGCTGATATATGTAGCTTCATTGACAACATTTTTACAAAGCGTAATGTTTTTTCACTTCATCACATGCATGTACATATATATGTGTTTATTAGTTGAGCATTTCTTACTTGATATTTAGTTTAAAGAAATTGAAAAATCATGGTAGATCTAGCTATAGATCTTTTTAAAACCAACTACGGGACTATTACTTGGTCAAATTTACCTCAAGCTTTACACCCCCTCCCAAATAAATGCCTTTAAGTTAGAAATGTGCAACGACAACGTCAGGGTAATAGCAGACCCCTGTGGTAAAATCATTTTCTGAATCACACTTTTGAGTAACGTGGCCAAGTGTGATTTAATCTTTACCATAGACCTCCTCCTGTAGATAAAGGATGTGCAAGGACCTTGAAACAGAGGTTTAGGTCAAATGTTATGATCAAAGCTGACTTCTCTTTATACTACTTGTCCGGGCACTTTTCTCTTTGCTAGTAATTTTCCCTCGGTCTAACTTGATGTATTCACACCTTATAAATTCCATGTTTGATAAAGATATGCTATGACCTTGAATTCAATCTCGAATTCAAAGGTAAATGTTAAACAACACTCCTGTACAAGTAAATTTTACACTGACACTTGTGAAGGGGATACCTATAATTAATAAGCAAAGGCGTGTGGATAATATGTAATGTCGAAAATTCTGTACATGACCTCTTTGCAAAAAAATTATGATTGACGAAGCATATTTATAGTTGTGTTAAAATTTATTTTCTTTCAGCTGGTATTTCATTTTTATTTTAATGCTCAAACAATACAACAAGTGCTTATTAAGTAAAAAAGGCACGGATAAAATGGGAAAAAAAGGAAAACAATTTTTTTTCACCAAAAATATAAAAAGTATAATAGCGGATTTCTCCACAAATATTCAAATTATATCATTTCCTACCGTAAATCGCAGCAAAACAATTGTATGCGATAGCTTCCTTAAAGAATCATTATGACTTGAATCATCAAAGTATTCTTGTAGGATGCAAAAAGGGCATCGTCATCTGTGCCAGCAATCAATAACTAATAATCGTTACAATGAATATGAAATTAATGATCTCACCTGTTCGCTTAATCTAGATTTTCCATCGTACCTTTTTAGAGACGGACTACCAGAGATACAATCAATGCGTAAAAATGACCTTTTTTCATCGCAATCAAAAATTAGAATAAATAGAGTGATAGTAGTTATTGGACAAACTTCGGAAATTCCACCATTCCCTGATAGGTTCACATGTCGTTAGTAATTGATTAAAAGAAGTCAATGGGAATATTCGGGAAATTGTAGTTGCACTAGATGGGTATTTAATGTTACATGTCAGAAAGGAGATTTTAATAGTTATAAATGAATACTTTGTATGTAGTATTCTAATTCTTATTTCTGAAGAGAATAATTGCCAAGAAATTTTGCACGGAATATGGCAAATATTTTGTCAACCGTTTATATTTTCTGTGGAATTATTGGAAGGCTATGTGTCAATTCTCCTGGTGTGACAGGTCAACAGGCCCGTCAGCCGCGAATTAGGCCGACTTTAGTTTTGTCCTTTCCGATAAATTTTATTTTTAACAAATAAAATATACAACATTAATATATCGGAAAGAACAGTTTTCTTTATGCATGATTTTGTGCATTGTAGTAAAATACAGTCTATTTTTACCTTTTAAGAATATTTTTCGATTACAATAATTAAATTGAACACAAGAAACATAATACTGATAAAAATATTTAGATCTTTTCTAAAAATTATGTTTTTAAAAATATTTTTATGTTGTTCGGTCAAGGAGCATTGCCTTTGCGCTTTTATGACTTTATAATGAAATGAAGTTTTGTAGGAGTACATTATAAGAAAAAACATAAAAGAAAAAGTAAAAATCGTACGCTTCGGAATTTTATACATATAATAATGCTATCCTCGGGGTTATTTTTCTTAAATTTGGAATGAATCCATTGTACCCATCTTTATTATTTATAATACTCCAAATATATAGCAAAATCTGTTGCATTTTTAATTGTTAAAACAAGACGGTAAAATTAAGTATTTTTTACATATAAGGAAGAAAATTATTTTACTGATCACATAATTACAATTTGAGGAAAATCTCTATTGTAGTATTTTTAAAATCTGTTTCGAAAAGCGGAAAATGACTATTTCCAATATATTTCTAGTTTAAATATACCTGTACTTTGAGATGACCCGTAAAAAGAACCAGATGATAGATTTTCTTAAAACTAGTCAAATATACTATAGTTGGTGTAAATTACAAATGGTTAAAAAATAAACACTTTTGCTAATGTAGTTTAAAAAACCCCAAATCGGCATCCTTAACCTTTGGTAAAGAGCCATACTCCATATAAAGAGATATATAGCAATTGAGATGGAATAAAAAAAATAGTTATTAATCATGATAACTATATACAAATATGGAATTAACAATTATAAGCTTAAAACACTTCTCTTTTACTTTTCTTATCTTTGTCGGATATATTTGATAAGGAAAATTGCTTTATCTTAGCAATAGCTCGGAGGGTTAAAAGAAATATGTATCGTATGTTGTATCAGAGAGAAAAGGTTATCATCGTAGCCTTTTTGTGAATATTCACTAATACGATTAAATATTTTATTGTTAAAGCCTACTGCTAGTAATAAGTTGACAAACAGTTCAGGTCAATTACAGTATAAGACCGTATAGATTTACGAAAATCTCATCTACTGATGCCAGGCTTTGTGTTTCAATCCGAGATTGGTATATGGAATAATTTCTATACATGTAGGCCTAATTATATACGAAGGTGCATTGCTGGAAAACATATCAACAAGAAGCTTTCATGTTAGATTCTAATTATACATGTATCTTGGAACATTATCTATTTGTAATGAAAAAACAGGTGTTTTTTTTAGTTGTTTGATAGAGCATTTAATGAGAAATTCATCAAGTTAATAAAATACTAGTGTACAAGAAACAGGAAAATGGTTTTAAATATTAGGATCCTAATATACTGCGGTGTTATTAATGTATCGATTCATTTGACAATAATTACACTGTAAGTAGTCTAACGACGGCCGTGAACTTATATACAAGTATATATAAATATGTAAAAAAGGTGGTAGTTTACCATAAGAAATACAAGATATATACATGTATATGTGAGTCAATGTTCACTAGTGATATACAAAATAAGTCGACATTTAATAGGAAGTTGAAATTCCAAGCATCTGCAATGATTAGATGCTTTGAAATCTATGACGAAAATTTACGGACAAACACGCAGACAGAAGCACAAGGGTAAAACAGTATACCCCCTCCCCCTCCCTCATAGCGGGAACATAATAAAGACTGCATTGGCAAATTATAGTCAGTCACGTAACTCCGATTGGCACAAATAGTGTAAGTTGGTGGGTATTTAATAACCTGTTCCATTTTGTACATGCATCGTCTAAAAAGATCACAACCCCACCCCACCCCGAATCTTGTTCCTTATATAAGCCTTCAAGTCGTTATATTTTCATTTTTTTCTTTATACTAGTCTTTTTGATGATTTAAAAAAAATTGTAATTCTGATTTAAATAGCCGTATATTTTTATTAACAAATTATTCATCAAACTTGCAATATTAACTACAGAACTCTTTATGTAGATGTATCATATTTTGATGGTGGTTATATTTCATATCGGGTGTACCATACCATTTCTTCATGAATTTACATCTACATAAATGTGAATGTGTATGTAATTTTTACATAAATAAAAAAAATAAAAGTTAAAACAATTTTGGTTAAACACATCGTATTCCTGAAACAATTTTTTAAGGATCTTTAAGATTTTACACTCTATATCAAATGCAACTGAATATTAACATGAAAAGAAAACTAATGTATGAAATCACTTCCCTCCAATCATATTGTGTTCTATTATCACGCATCGAACTGCCTATAATAGTATATCAATATAAACTTGCTTTGTTCTTGTTGGGTACAAACTGGCTTTATACCACGCATTACAAACGGAGGTCGTAACGCTCGGACAATTAAAACAAACTAAACTTAAAAAAGAAAGTCCATAAAAGCAGTGTAGCCAATTTATAAATAAAATGTCTTTATTAGATCGTTTGACATTACACATATAAGCTCTCTAGACATTTCTTCACAATAACGAAGCAACTAGGATAACCTTTGCATTATAGGCGACCACATAAGAGAATGTGAAACATAAATACCAGTTACATGTGGGCATATTTACGCTTTCACGGTGTACGAAAGAAAGGTTTAATTTCGTTAAATAATGTAACAAGGGTTTTATTTTGATTTCTATATAATGAAATTTTGAAATCCCGTTTTGGAACGAAACACTTCTGTGTAAAATTTAAACTTAAAAAATCGAATCAAATTATATATTATTATAAATAACAAAAAAAAACAACAACTTCCATTTTAAGCTCAAGCCAATCAAAAGAAGTTTATATTTGATATTCAAAAGGCAGCATTCTAAATAGTACGATACTTGAATTCAGTCAGCACGACGTCATAAAATTAAAACATTGATGTGATTTTAAACGTTCTTACCTTTCGACGCTTATCGCTGATAAATTAAGAATGGAACTAAACGCTGATAGCATCTCCGTAAAGTTGGATATTTTGCACATGCTCGGACCCAACTGCCACTCCAGTTTTACAAACTCTATAGTGTTATAAGGAACACATACTATCAGGAAAAGAATGTCAGCAACCGCAAGACTAATCATAAAAGATGCAGTGATGGATCTTATTTTTCGACTGCACACGACAGCGTATACCACTAGGATATTTCCTGTCAGGCCGATCACAAACGTTAGCCCATACACGAGAATAGTTGGCAAGAAATGCCCATCATTCACAGTCCATGGTTCTTTGAGCGAGTCCAAATCTTCGAGGTAAAAGGAACTTTCGCCATTTATATAATCGAAAAAGTTTTCCGTGTCATTTGAAAAATAATCGTAATCTTCCATTTCAGTCATTCATTAAATGGTATTAAGCTTTGCAGCAAATAGATTATATTGAAATTTTACTCTGAGGCCACTTTCTCCACGCGTCAATTCAGAAGTTAGTACTGCGAGCGACCATGTTAAGTGAGAAGTATAAATGACTCTGATCATCTGAATCAATAGGGATCTTCAGGCGTCTTTTAGCGGTCATGTCTTCGCTCAGTGGGAGAGAATACGTCAATATCGCCAAGAACTACTCGCAGCTTGGTGTTTCAGATACTAAACAAGATAAAAACAAAAAAGCATGGGGTACATATATTTTCTATCGCACATTAATGATATTCCACGTACTTTCTGTTTTGAGTATATTTAATTTTGTGAAATTAAATGAAACTTTCAATCTTACATAACTAGTTTGATATGTACTTTTGAAAAACAATCATTAATATATATCTACTCCTTAATAAAAGAGATTTTTCTCCACAAAGTTTCTGGCACTAAACTTTTTGTCGCGGAAGCTAACTAAATAACATGTTAATATGGCTGTTCCATGTATGTTTCATATCCCTGACTAAGTGCAAATAATGGCTTTATAGCGGCGATACACAATATTTCATACAAATAGACATCAGTATGAAAATATAAATATAAGCATTGAATGCTAAATTTTGGATGTCGGTCCTATGACACACCAAGCGGTGCAGACAAATTATCATACCGTGCTAACGCGCGGTATTCAATTTGTCTGCACCGCTTGGTGTGTCATAGGACCAACAACATCCAAAAATAAGCATTTCATGCTTAAATGATAGCCTTTAACTCATCATATTTACTTATCATATGATTTGTACGAAGCAAATATCAATCACCAAACACATGTCGAACCCTACCAATGATAATATGCGACAATCTCAGATCCAATCCTGCATTGGAAATTCAATTCAATTATACTATTAAGAACACATTGAATATATACACTCCATTGTCTTTTTGTTCATTTCAGCGCTTTTTTTTCAAAACATTAATCCTTTCTTCCATCATAATATACTTATCACTTCTTGATTTGAAGAAAAGCACAACATCCAACAGAAAATTCTTCGACAATCCATACTAATTCATCCGAATTCTTTAATTATCATCCTTATGATAAAGTCAGCTGAAGTTCATTGTGTTAGATTTCTATTGTTAACTTCGGCAACAGACGTTTTACTTAAACTACATGCATGCCCAAACGTAATATCGAGTTCTGGTGAAAATTCATTAATATAGTTGGTGAAAAGCTTATATTTGAAGTCGTTACCTTATTCTTATCTAATTATTTAATGCTCTTAGCTTGATGATGATAAGAATCTTCGTCAAATTTTGACTGTAAATATTACCATTTCCTTTCAGGCCTTACATGAATGCAGAATGTTTTTAAAACAATTAACAGTTGACGTATATTCTAAATTTCTTTAATGTTCATGTATCAATGTATATGTTCATAAGTTACATTTAACTGTATAAGTGCTCGACTGAAGTGTTGGACAACTTAAACTCTATAGAACAAGACAGTCTATACATTTTAATTTGCTATTGCAATGTGCTTTTGGAAAAGTATGTCTAACACCAGCTCCAACTCTTTCACCATAATTTCGGTCCATTTCTTAATTTGAGTTACTGTTGAATCATCAGATTTCGTGGGGTCCAATTTTCGTGGATTGCTGAAATTTTATAGGTTCGTGGGGACGTAATTTCGTGTTTTTATTATACCTACAAAACGAAATACGACTTTATAACCCTAACATATAATTCGTGGACGATGTTAATTCGTGGATGAGAGGTACCCACGAATGATAGATTGGCACTAGACTTTTTGCAGTAACTTCCTAGTATTGACGAAGTGTGAAGGAAAATCTCCCTTGCTCTTTAAATAATTTAACGCCCGGCCCAACAACACAGTATTTTACATGCTCACTAATCCAATAAGATTAAAAAAATAAACAGTTACGTTGCTTTATCAAATAATGTAAATGCATCGGTTAACAATTTTATTATGTTCATTTAGATGAATTTGAATTTATTTAGCTTAATTGCACACGCATGTAATAAAGTATGCTACCTAAATGTACTTTTATCCATTATTGGCAATACTCACCACTAGTTAGCAATAATTTTTGCTGCAGTTTCTGGATTTGGGATGGTCTATGCGATTTAAAAAAAAAACGTGCACTTTTGCAGTCTTTTTACACATACAATGCAGCAATCACTTTTGTGGTCTGAATATGACAGACTCAAGCTCGGCGTTCATGTTTCACTGTCACAGGAATTGAAAGCTTTCATTGATTTTCGAATATTCCAAAACAGCATGAAGAAGATAATATAGTACATCTGAAAACAAAAAAGCTTACTACTAAAGAAAGTATTGTTCGAACGTTTAAAACATCCAGATTCTAAAAATTTAAATGGATTATTTAAAA
This sequence comes from Magallana gigas, assembly GCF_963853765.1. NCBI lineage: Eukaryota > Metazoa > Mollusca > Bivalvia > Ostreida > Ostreidae > Magallana > Magallana gigas. The sequence continues at coordinate 39,781,615 of NC_088859.1, forward strand.
GAACAACATGATATATTGCAAACATGTTTACCAATCATAATTCGAAACATTTTCAGAAGTTACTCTGGCAGAAATGAGATTGACCTAGTTATGTACATGCATGGCAAAAAAAACCCATGAAAGATAATTTAGCATTTGGCTTGCATGTTGTTTTGGATTTGTTCAATCAAGATAATACATTTCCTAGTGAATGACCCAGTTTCAAAGAAAACAAAGCTAAATGGGATATTACAGAAAGTTTATTAGCTAAGTCTACCTAACAAAACATAAAGTCCTTTGACTGGATGTAATAATAACCGGGATCTTTACATAATGAGTTCTACCAGGATGCGTCAGAGACTTTTATTGGTGAACGTAGGCGAATCATTCTCACAGATCATTTTTCAACGGCCACATCACTTTGTTTTACGAGTTACAAAGACCTTATAATCTAGGTGTCTTTAAATCAAAACTTTCCTTTTCCATTAATATTTGTTGTCATTGTTTTGTACATCCTTAGGTGCCGGGTAATAAAATTGTTCTGAGCATCAAACCTCCATTAATCAGTTCATAGTAATTGCACAATGGAAATATATGTTCTACGTTGAATATACGATAGTATGATACTCAATTTGCCCAAAAAATCCGTGTCCTTAAGTTGTGTGCCTGTTGGCACGCTGCTGTAGAAGTTAATATGATGTGTAGCATCTTTAATTTTCATTTTTATTTGTGTTTTTCAAAATTTTAGAATTGTTGGACTAATGTTTTGAACACATAAATGATGCAACGTACGGTGTTTCTCTAGTAGTGTTTCAAATGCATGACTATGCCATGAGCACTGTTTCTTGACTCGAATTTCACCACAAGGAGACGAAGAAAGTTCAGTTCTATCGTTTAAATGACAGGTAATACTAAAATGATTAAGCTTTAGGGTTTAACACACAAATTAGCGGTAGACAAATCTCTGTTGATGATGTTTATTTTTTTTTTTCTCATGCCTTATAGTTTCTATCCCCGATCACACATTCACTACGATTAAGCTATCCACAGATATTTTTTTTTAATGAAACATGCCGCTTTAGACGTTACAAGGTTTCTATCGATCCTCTGATAACGTAAAAATATGGCAGTTTCGTGAAAAAAGTTATTAATGATGACTTTTTATGAGAAAGTTTTCTTTTGACAAAGATTACAGTAACTAGGTACACTGTAGCTTTTTTTGGGTTCAGGGCATTTGAGGTTGAACACAGAATATTTTTATCCTGTTCATTGAACTGTGAATGTACAATTTTAGTTGTGAAATGCTATTAAAAAATTTTGCTCCGTAGTTTACCTATGTGATAAAACACCCGATAATAAACTTAATTGCAATAAAGGAACTGACCAGTCATGATATAATTTTATCAACAACGAGCAACCAAATAGTTCATTTATGACAAATTTTCAAATTATATGGTCGAGATTTACATCCACTTATAATAAAAACAAAATTTGTCCATCGTTGACCACAAGTGACATAACTCTCATTGCATCAGTGGACCTAAACCTTCGATAAAAACATGCATGAAAAACTAATTTTGTGATAACACGATATGCCCCTCTGTTTATTTTTGTTACATTAGGATGCAAAGATATATATATATATATATATATATATATATATATATATATATATATATATATATATATATATATATATATATATATATATATACTGCATTCAATCGTTTTTAACGATACTTGTCCAATTCTTTTAGGTAAATGGGGTTAAATCTTTCCTATTTCACATGCCTTTAAGAACCATGACTTTTGTCTGCATATATAGCTCTTAGTTTTAGTTTTAGAGTTAAGTATTGAGGATATATTGATAAATACTGAAAAGGTTAAAAATACATGTAAATGTATCTAATCTTAGATATATATATACAGATAAAAAAAATCCAGATTAAAACCCAAAATACAAATGAAGAAATATTCAATAAACAAGAGAAAAGCTGTCAATGTGACAGCAAATTGGGTTTTGTTTTGTGAGAACAGTATGCCAGTCCTAAATTTATAAACACTGCCTATTCATAGAAATGGGATACAATAAAGTGTTTATGCAGTATTTTGCAAAAAAAAAAATACGTTGAAGAGTTGCTGTTCATAAATGATCACAAATCAAAATCCAAGTGTATGCACTTCTCTGATATATGTACTATTATCCAAAGCAACAACTTTGTATCTTGAAAACTGAATATTAAGCTATCCGTACAATAGGCCTAAGGTCCTCATTTGGTAGTAACCTGCCCACCATTTTCACCATTTTAAAAACCGGATTAAAAGCCAGGCTTGATATTCTTCAAAATCAATCAAATGTGAACCTAGTGTTACTCATGTAACATGAAATAGTAAAAGCAGTAAATATCAAGAATTTCGACTACATGTCTTAAATTCAGTAAATATATTTACTAATATTGAGAAAAATTAAGACACATAGTCGAAAATCTTGACTTCACATAATTGTCTATACTGTCACATAAGTATTAATGTTGTATTGAGATGTAACGCTAAGTATCTCAACAGGAATCACAGACTGTAACACATTAGATTGCTTAATGGGTGCTTCAATCTATCAGTTCATGTCCACCTTCCCGATGAAGGTTAAAGGACAGAGGATCTGTAAGTATCAAGCTGTACAATGTAATGAAAGAAATCCGTGACTCTTACGTGGAATAAATAGAAGACTATCAACAGATACTTAACAGTAGGCTAGTAATTTGCTGATAATTCCAACGAAATAACCCAATCACAGAGTTTAAAGGTATTTGATTATTCAACACGGCATACACACAACAAAATCAATCAATCAATTAAGAATTCATTGATTTTCTGTACTACACTAATTCAATAGAGTACAAAGCACTTCCTGGTATCATATGAACTAAACTCTTTGTCGGTCATCGCAGTTTATCTATCTATCTATCTATCTATCTATCTATCTATCTATCTATCTATCCACACTAGTACATGTAATTCACTTTCAAATAATTGAAAAAGCTTGTTGAAATTCGTTTAATTTTTACTCTCAATCGTTTAGAATAAGATTTTGGATAACGAAGAGATAAGACGGATAATAATTGATGGACCAAGACATTTAATTTATTGGTACACATCGTCAGGTAACTCCGATAACGATTTAAGCGCAAATAGTTCATAAAGTTAACTTGTTCTAATAAAATTGAGGTTTCATGTTTGAACATAAAAATCGGGGTTTTAAAACAAAAATAGAAAACCTCTTAAGGACAGAGGTATAAAACAAAAAATGCCCACAATTTTGCGATGTCACAATATGACCGACAAGTATAAATTCATCAAATTATGAAACCTTGTCATTAAATGTTAAGGTTTAACTCTGGCACATCCTTTCAATTCGAAATACTAAGAAATTGCAAATTTCCATATGCCACCGGGTAAAGTTCATTTTGGATAAGCGACTGAATTGCCATAGGACGTTTTACCACTCAGCTATAATTTTGACATGAAATTTGACCTACTAACATAAAAGATCTACACTACTGTGTACATAAGTGGGAGCTTGTAGAAAAACAATGTGGTCCATATCACATTTGGTTTGGAAGGCAGATTCTTCTTCGTCTTTGAAAATACCAGAAGGCACAAAATTAAGAAATAATAATTTTACTGAATTGACTATTTTTAGGCAAATGCTAAACTGAATGAGGTTAGGAAGCCCTGGTATAGTTCTCTATATAATAGAGAACATAGTCAGTATCCCATCCAATCTGCATACCGTTTAATCTACGTTTAGCTCATCTTCACCCCTAAGCTCTACCTCAAGCATTTTTCAATCGCCGAGTGATAAGGACTCTGATATTCCGTAAATTTGAATCCTGGAATGATTTGTATTGATTTAGTTCTAATAGTTTTCACATTTTTCCAGATGATGTATTAAAAGTAATAAAATGTGCAATCCGAGTTGATATAATTCAAGGAGGTAAAGCAACCATAAGGCAGATCGATAATTTTGATTTCAAAAAAGGTATATCTTGAAGTAAATATTTTACAAGAAGACTCTTATATAGACTCTTATATGGATTGCAAACATTCGCCAAGTAGCTTTGGAAAATACAATGTGTTTGCCCTATGGTTGTAATTGAACTAAGGATGATTTGACTTAGTAACAGATTAATAGTATTCAGATTTTTCAACACCTAATATTAAGATGCATAATTATGCCTAACAAGAATTATTATGGCATGGACTTTCTCATGAGTCAACATTTCCCCTGCCTGTGTCCAACATCTTGCTTTTTGTGAGACTAAACGCAATCAATGATGCATTAAGATAAAAAGGGTAATGACCTGTGAAGTAAAAAGTACTCTTTTTGGATTCCTTCTAAAATTTTGCCGAATACTTTATCAATCAAAACGTATCTAGTTCCTAAGATATTAATGCATGTACTGTCGTTTCCGATCGATCACGAATATATGAATTAAAGAAATTATTCACAAGTTTAACGATCTTTGCATTTTCATTTATTGATAGTGAAGAATTTGTCAAGAATACAGACAACACCATTATACCATCTAGTACATTCTTTTGTGAGAGAGCTATTTGCACATTCAAAAATCAATATTTTAATTTTGATCTTTGTTCAATACAAAAAATACCAATAAGAATTAATTATAAAAGATATTTAGCTAAAAATATCTGGTCGAACAGACCCACAAGTTTTCAAAGATGCCAAGGAGTTTGATTGCATCAAAAGAACAAAATCTTAGGACAGACGTTTTCGTGTCTAGTAATGGCAATAAACATTTGGGAAAATTTCTAATATATTGGAAACATAAAACCGTAATATTGCATTAGAAGATTCAAAGGAGAATATTTAAAGTTTGAATCAAACGAACAGGACACCAGGCCCTGTTTCTGATCGTGAGTATACCGTCGCTTTATAACACACGACCATGTCATGACATCCACAGTTTTGCATCTTTATACTGTATATGTGTAAATGGCGTGGACTTTAAAAAATCGGATTTTCACAACAACTCTTTTCGACTGTTTATCCAATGCAATGTACCGATACAGTCAGAAACGATGCGTATGCTATCTGTATTATTACATTTTATACTAAATGCGGTTTCAAATGTATATAATATGTCAACAGAAATGATGCCAAATTTAACCTTGTGCAAAGTGGCAATAGAAGAATTAACTTTGACGGAGTGATAAGTGTTTCTTGCCTATGAATTTGACAGTACTGTACAGTTTCTTTTTAAATCTTCTTTCATATAATTAAATCCAACAAAGTTTAAGTTGAATGCGTAAATATAAAACAATGATGTCGTTTTAATTTTGTAAAGATTTCTTACTTTGTATAGGTCATTCTTATTTTTTTTTTAATTTGCCGAACAATATATTTTTTTTATATACAAATTTCCACATTTTTGTCATATATTATATGTACTTAAATTAGCTAATGATGTCACGTGATATGTTGATAACAAAAGGCATTGCTCTTCTGGCAGGAAAACAAAAATTAAAATCTTTTAACGCTGTCGAATTAAGCATTGTAATTAAAAGGGGTATGGTCAAGATTTTAGTGAAAATTTATTTATTTACGAATGTTTTATTTATGCATTTCTAATAGTTAACCAAAAATTGAATGTCAATCGTCGAGTTATTAAGTAGATATGTAGCGTGCAATTAGTTTATATGTACACAAAGCTTATGTCATGTGTTTATTTACATTTTGAAATGAAATGAAAAGAAAATTTCAAGTTCAGACCTAGAATAAATGTGACAAACGCTTCAACCCGTTTATATATATTCAAAATGATATATACTGGTATATACTGAATCAATGTAAACAAAAACATGGCACAAGCCTTGTTTACATAACAAATAAATGTGAGCTCTGTACCCTGCTTATAAAATTCTACGACTGCCACTTAAATATTTGTTGGTCATAAGAAATGCATTACAAAAGCATTGAATAAAATATAAAAAAAAACAACAAAATTTGACCAAAATCGTGACCATCCACTTTAAAGCATATCTATAACTTTCATAAGTAAGCAATAAAACATATCTTTTTACCGTTATTCATAAGTGACAGAAATCATAGCATGTATAGCTTCAAACTCGAAGACAATTTTACGGACAAAAAAACCCTTAAAAACATACTCATAAATCCAGATTTTTTTTCAAGGAGCTGGTTTGTGTAATTTTAAGATTTACTAAAATTCGATATGCATAACAATTGACATGTTCTCTGGTCTGAAAAAAAAAATATGACTGAAGGAAAAATAAAAAAAAATGTTGCATGTCGTTTAAATTGTATAATAACTCAAATTTAAGACAAAGTTATTGTGTTTTCCTGGAACAAACAAGCCAAACAGAAGCATATATTATATCAATAAATGTCAAAGGAAACAAGTCAAACAGCAATTTCGAATGGCAAAATTCGTTTCCTTGTGATAAATATGTGATAAATATTTATGGTCGAAGAAAATTAAAATAACCTGATTTTTTCCTATTTGACCCAACATACGATTCCCGAAGCATAACTTGGATTCTTTTCCGTCTCAGATATATTCTAAAAATCTAGATAACAATCACATTTAACGACATTTTTGAAGCACTTGCTGAATTAAGAAAGAAATATAAATATAGTAACGAAGTTACTTTTAGATAATAACGTTTATCAGACAGAACTTTACACAGTATAACTGACATAGGCAATTCGTGTTGACGATTTCGAATGATGTAGATGCTAGTAGACGTATCAATAATACATATTTATAAACAATTCACTTATATGTACGAGTTCTTCTTTTGTCTTGAACAGGTATAAAAATCCACAGGGCATGTCGTTTTCCACGTGTAAATAACCACTTTTACAGTAATTAAAGCAGTTAGTGCGCTGTTAACCGACTGCGTATTAAATCTTTCGTACAGAAAACCATGCTCATTAACAATTAGATAAAGAACTTCTAAGAATATACATACAAATATACTCAATATAATACAGATAAATGTTTAATTTATGTTTTCCAAAACCATTGCAAACTGGCCGAATGTTTTTTTGAAATTCGATCACACGGACATAGATCGACAAGATCAATGCGTATTTTTTAATTATGCAGTTTGCATAGTAGATTATAGAGAAAAAATTTAATACATCTTCAAAATTAAATGACATTAAAGGAGATAAAAACAGTAATTAAAAGCCGACTGCCAAGCATACTTATCGATTTTTGAATGAGACTGCATCAATTTCAATAGTTTGTTAAAATACATCGTTAAGTAACTACATTAAATAAATTAGCATATGACTGCTGAATGATTTAAAACACGTGCTATGAATTTAAAAACCAAAAAAAATAATATCATCTGTTATTTTAGATTTTTCCATGAATAATATGAAAATTTAAACAGATAGGTGTAGCTGTCAATTACTTTATAGTCGAGGGAAATAACTCGCGTATCAGTACAATACTGTCTGAAATAATCTGGAATTACTGACAAGACCGCGGCTATGTTGATTTGCTGGACGATTCTACCGCGGGGGTATGCGGTTTTACCTGAGACACCTGTCTTAAACCGCAACTTGGACCGCCGGAGAGCGCGGAAAATACGGGATCCGCGTTGCCTGCAGTGTATATCCGTGTAAAATATATTCGCGCAAAAGTTATCGAGAAACACGGAATGGTGGAAATGCATGCCAGCAAGTTTGTTCACAAATTTGAATAGTTAATTTTTAAATACTTTTAGACGTTGACATGAACATTTTCTTTTACAATTTTCTTTAAGAAAAAAAATGTTTACAATGTCAATAAAGATAACGACCACAATTTTTACCTGATTAGTCTAAAGAATGAGTAAAATAGATCGTCGAGTCACCTTTTGTGGAGGTCTCTCGACTCAAAACATTTACAAGTCATGTCTCTTCCTTTCTCTTTCCTTTTTCTCCAAATATGTTAGCCCACTACCAGCCAACCACGTTTTCGCGCCGATATTTTGTTTACATACTAAATAAACTTTCGACATCACGTGATAGAGTGATAATGAATATTTTTACCTTGGGTGGAAACAGTCCGGTCCGGACTGTACGAAAAGCAATCGGAAACTATATTAAATATTTTAAATACTAGTACGTTTGAAATTTTACAATTTGCAGAAAGTTTTTAACTTATGTAGTTTGATAAGAAAACAGAAACATTTCTTTCTTTAAACCATTCATTACACATGGCATATATAGTTTAAAAGCTAACTTGGATTTATAAATACTGTGTGCATTTTTCCCATTCCGCCATTTTAGTTTGTTTCGTATGCAAAAGCGCTATATTTTGGGTGAAAACTTATGTCGAGTACCTCTTTTGTTCTTCTTTACCTTGACGGGACTCAAAATCAATTCGTTATACGACTAAACGCCCAATAATTTCGCTACAACCTTGTTTGCAATAAACAAGAAAGGCAGACAAAACTGGAAGGGCATAATTATTTGTTCATATAAAATTATGATTTCATTTTTCAGAATCCGAAGATATGAACTCATCATTTACTAGTGTTACACCTTTATGTTAGCTTCTCACACGATACACAATAAGGACCTCCATTAAAAGGTTTCCTCATTAGTAGCAAGTAAAAGCAGTTGCGTTAGAAAAGACTTACAAAGGCTTTATGTTAATTCATGCAGAAACTCTTTTTTCGCTTGATTATTTTGATATCGTGTCATTTTACACTTGACAGATATCGTAGAATTAAAGCAAATTAGCAACCAGGGTGATTCACAACAAATATGTTAAGCTGTTTAAGGAAGCGATGATCAAATTACTAGTCCTAATATTTTAAGTAACGCAAAGAATGAAATATTTCATAAAACTTTTGTCTAAGACTGTTCTTAACTTAATTCCCAACAAACTTAAATTGATTTGTAAATGAATGTTATCTTTATGTTAGAAATCAATCAAAGTTTGGCAATCTAATCTTAATAACGAGACCACATCCACTCGGATTAATCTTTCTTGGATCAGACTCGTGGATTGCAAGTTGGGGTTGGAAAAGTTTGTTGTAAAGTCGTTAATGACAAATCTTTCCCGGCAATACAAAATATGAGATTTTTCAAGTAAAGCAATTGTATTTTCCATTATGTAGCATTTGTTACTGAAAAGACCATAAGATGAAAGAAATTGATATTGTTTATATCATATATAAACCTTTAAAAAAGACATATAATCTTTCTTTTTAATGTCAAGAGTAGTTTTTCAACTTTTGTGTCTATTATGAAGTCATCGAGAATAAAGCTAGACACTTTTCTTTTGGGTCATTACCATCATCGTTTTAATTTATGCTTCTTGAAATCTTCAATATGCTTAAGATCCCAATTTCAACACAAAATATCGTCCTGTTGTTAACTTCAAAATACAATAACGATACTACTCAAGTGCTTTCAATGATTTCGCCATCACTCAATTCATTAACAACAGGGTATTAAGAAAACAGCGGGGATATCCTTTAAGTAACGTATGTATTCTTGTCTGCTCATTGACTATCAAATACTTAAAGGGTATTAAAAAAACAAACCCACTCCATCAATGTAATCTGAATTACGATATTCACTCTAATTGGTCCTTCTACCGATGTTGTCGAATAGTGAAATGCAAGTTAGAGGGAAAAGTTGGTTGTCAAGTCCTTGGTTTTGTAGTATGTTGGTAACAATATTAAATGTAGTTATTTTTTCAGGTATAACGAATGTTATTTACAAGTGTAAAGTGTGTCCAGCCGAGCAGAACACTTTATTTTCTAAAATGACCTGTTGTCTTTCTAGCAAGAAACAAACTGAATCAATATATTTACGATGATTACTTAATAAAGATTTTCTTAATGAAGATATTTATATTGATATTTGATAAATATTGATATTTAAATTTAATATCAATTTCAAACGACTTTATCTAAGCCAAAATCTAATCAACCGGAAGTCCCCCTATTTATCTGAAACCAATGTCACTGACAAAAGGTCCCAACCAAGCTACCATCTTACCACAGCATCCGGACTCTTGGCTTTGCAAAGGGTCCAGGTTACTGACCTTAGATCTCTAACCAGTTGATTTCCCGAGCTCACTCTGACACTGGTGTACAGGCTTATTCAGCCTTTATTGCCAAGTGTAAAAGGTATGGTGTTTAATCAACTGGCACAATCTATATTACACTTATTTAGTCTTATGTAGCCTTTCCTTTTCTTAACCATAAGGCTTATGTTATTGTAGCAGACTCTCAAAAGGCTTACTCAGCTGTAAGCACGGCTGCAGAGATCTCAAGAGCTAATACTGTTGACTGTCGTTATTTATATAGCATTGGCACAGTCCATCTTTAAGTCCCAGGGGAAACAGGTTATCACCATGGCAAATCCCTGTGTCACCCTATTTTCTGTTATTGGTATAACCTAAATCGTCACATTAGTATGTTGCATTAATGGCTTGGAAAGATAATACAGTAGAAGTGCCAAAATTGGCTGCAAACAGTCTCATATAATGATTATAGTCTAAAGAGGGTCTACAGCAATCTAGAGTTCCTAATCTAGAAGATTATAATAAAACATGCTTGGTTTAGGAAAGAAGAATGTAATCAATATTAAATTCCCTGGTATATTAAAAAATGTCTAAGGTGGCTCGACAAACCAAAGCATTATTTGAAAGATCGATGAAGAATCATTTTTTAGAAATGAAAATACAATAATGACACACATCGGTTTCCAAATTTGGAAGTTTATATGATTTTTTTTTCGATAGAAACTGAAAACATCGTTTAAACTTCAAACAGTATATCTTAGCCTTAGACTGAAAATTTCACAATACAATTATCTATAAATACATATCAAAGACGGTCAAATAAACTTAAAATATTATTTGTAAAAAAAAAAAATTACGGAAAAACAATATTGTTTTTCAATCTATGGATAAAAACTGCAAATAAACTGTTCCTCGCATTATACAATTGCTGTACAATCATATTTCAACAAGAAATTGAAACGTAATAATAAAATTAAACTAGATCTCGTTACGAGTAACGAGTAGGTCTTCCGTCCGATTTTGTTTTCATATGATACGATGAAATATCGATATTCTCTGCCAAATCTGCGATCTTGGTGAATCTAGGTTTTTTGTCTCGAGACCGAAAACGGACGAACAAAAGAGGTTTATGAAAATAAAAGCTAGGGTTTTTTATACATATGTTTAGTGTACACTACTGTTAATCATAGCAGATGAAACACCAAAGATAATCAGTTAAACTTGTGAAAAAAATGAATTGTTTGAACTCTTCTGGTGAGTACCGGAAGTGACGGTTGACAAAAGAAAACCCGTTAAATATATCTTCAATCGATTGTCTATCATTTATAAAAGTTTGTGTCTCAATCACTTACAGTGACTAAAATCTCGCTGGTATCAATTTTGTAAAAAAGGCTAAGTACCAAAGATATTTGAAATCTTGCTTGTTTTCAAGTTATCTGTAATATAGTTTACGAGTGTCTTGGCTCCTCATTTAAGGGGCCAGCCCCTTTTTCTTGAGTTCAATCGACAGTTCTCACGAATACTAACATTTTTTGTTCTTACACCCATCTAAAATTGTTGTTCATTTTTGAGATAAAAATGATTGAATATTTTAGGGGCCAGCCCTATAGATCCTTAATGGGGACAGACTTTGGAGTTTTGATTAGTGGAATTGATTAGAATCATCAATGCAAACATTTTCTTTTCTACATTGCCTAACAAAATATGTCTCCTTCTCTAGATATATTGCATCAAAGTTTAAGTACTTTGGCCCCTTAAAATCCCTAATTACGTCATAAATGGGTGTGAAAATGATTTTACCTGATAAATATTGCTACAATCAACAACTTTGCTTCTATATTGCATTACCAAATTTTGATCGTTTTTAAGTTATTTGCAATAGAGTTTACGAGTGTCTTGGCCCCTAATTTAGGGGCCAGCCCCTTTTTCTTGATTTTGTTGGAAAGAACGTTTAATTATCTACTATATTTGTTATATATGTCTTAACAAAATATCAACTGATAAAAAGATACAGATGAAAACGTATGAAGAATTTGAATGAAAATTCGTACCCAATTTTCGTGCCTACGCGAGCTCCAAAAAATGGCGCCACTGGCGTAAAACAAAATAATAGTGCACAACTTCAGACTATAGACTACCTATCCTGAAAATTTCATAGTCATATCTCTGATAGTTTCTGAGATCAGCTCTGCACAAAATAGGTCGTAAAAATGTACAAAATGGCCGATAAATCGGTACCGGAAGTGCCGACAGGAAAAATCTCAAAAACGTATGAAGTTTACATCAAGACTCATCTTCTCTGAAAAAATGGTCGAAATCGGTCGAAAAGTTTTTGAGAAATCTCGTGCACAAAATTTGTGGAAAAAAATAAAAATAATAATAATAACTAGATACGATCTCGTTACGAGTAACGAGTAGGTCTTCCGTTTAATTTTTTAAACGATTCGATTAAAATATCAATGAAATTTCAGAATTCTCCCTCAACCACCTCCTTTTAGATAATGTATACGATTGTCAATATCCTTTAAAATGCTTAACAAAGAATTTTGCTTTTTAACATACAGCACATTAAAGATTTAATATTTCAGTCCCCTAAAATCTCTAATTACGTCATCAATGGGTTTGGACATGAGTTTTACAAACAGATATTGCTGCTATCAACAACTTTGCTTCTATAATGCATTACAAAATCTTGATCATTTTTAAGGTATGAGTAATAGAGTTTAGGAGTCTATTGGCCCCTAATTTAAGGGGCCCGCCCCTTTTCTTCATTTTATACGAAAGGTCTCATGAATACTAACATTTTTTGTTCTTACATCCATCTAAAATTGTTGATCACTTTTGAGATACAAATGATTGAATATTTTAGGGGCCAGCCCTCTAGATCCTTAATGGGGACAGAAATTCGTCTTTTGATAAGTGGAATCAATTTAAATCATTTTTTCAAACATTTTCTCTTCTATGATGTCTAACAAAATATGTATACTTCTCTAGTTATTTTTCGTCAAAGTTTAAGTACTTTGGCCCCTAAAAATCCCTTATTACAGTGCTGCTATCCTGAAAGTTGACAAGGATAGGATAGGATAGGATAGGATGCAGGATGCACGATACATGATAGAAATATAAAAGTTAAGTTCTATCCTATCCTATCCTATCCTATCCTGCATCCTGTAGCCAATCAGATTCGAGTATAAATTTCAGAGTTATTTTGCAAAACGAAAATTGGCGTAACAATGTGTTTTCAATGTCAATTTAATACGTTTTACAAGTTAAACAATTTAAGAACAATTATTATATCAAGAACGCGGTACATAACATTGATGCGGGCTAAAACGTTGGCGCTACAATCTTTGTCAATGCGTACGCAAGTACGGAGTTACTGTGAGAATTCGATGCAACATTTGACAACGTCAGAAATAGATTTCTGTATTTGATTCATTTAAAGTCTGCAAAGTAATAAAAGCTTGAATTTATAAACGACCAATTCGGCATTTTAGAAGATAAATATGTATACAAGAAACAGACATTGCTTCACGTTTCATATAATTTCTTCGAAGCCCAATAACAGGGGCGCATATTTCTGTCCGATATCAACCTGAACATATCGAATTAATAAATGTTAGCTAGCTATAAATGCTTAAAAATTTATATATTAAAAATAATTCAGAGTGATTTAACTATAAACGATATAACTTTTCTAAAGGAATTATTTATTTCCAGATCGTGTTTACGTTTATCGCCGAACGAATCGCTCGAACAATGATAATTACGCTCAGTTAAAGGGGATAAGAAAATAATTTGATCAAAATATGTCACTAAACAGTCCCTCAATAACTGCATAGGTGGTACTTATCTGTTTTGTATGCATAAATATAATAAAATCAAAAATCGAATCGCTTACCTGTTTGTTTACGTTATTGTGTCCATCCCGCGTACGACTTAATTTTACCGTAGCACAGGTAAGTAAATTATCCCGCTCGAAGAATATTCGGTGTTAAGGTTTAATTATTCATTTTGAGTTCAACATTAATTGATCAAAATCATTTAATTCTTAAATTTCGTTTCATTTAACTATATTCCTATATTTTGAAGGTATGGGATAGGATAGGATAGGATAGAGCTTATTTGCAGGATAGGATGCAGGATACAGGATATAGGATAGGATAGGATAGTTTTGTCAACTTTCACGATAGCAGCACTGTACGTAATGAATGGGCGTGGCAATGATTTTTTCAAATAGATATTGGTACGATCAACAACTTTGCTTCTATAATGCATTACAAAATCTTAATCGTTTTTAAGTTACTTGTAATAGAGTTTACGAAGGCCTTGGCCCCTAATTTAAGGGGCCAGCCCCTTTTTCTTGATTTGTGTGAAAAGGTCTTAAGAATACATATATTTTTTGTTCTTACACCCATGTGAAATTGTTGATCATTTTTGAGATACAAATGATTGAATATTTTAGGGGCCAGCCCTCTAGATCCTTAATGGGGACAGAAAATCGTGTTTTGATAAGTGGAATCAATTTAAATCATTTATTCAAACATTTTCTCTTCTATGATGTCTAACAAAATATGTATACTTCTCTAGTTATTTTTCGTCAAAGTTTAAGTACTTTGGCCCCTAAAAATCCCTAATTACGTAATAAATGGGAGTGGCAATGATTTTTTTCAAATAGATATTGGTACGATCAACAACTTTGCTTCTATAATGCATTACAAAATCTTTATCGTTTTTAAGTTACTTGTAATAGAGTTTATGACTGTCTTGGCCCCTAATTTAAGGGGCCAGCCCCTATTTCTTGATTTTGTTGACAAGAACTTATGATTATCTACCACTTTTGTTATATATGTTTTAACAAAATATCAACTCATAAAAAGATACAGATCAAAACGTATGAAAAATTTGATTCGAAATTCGTACCCAATTTTCGAGCCTATGCGAGCTCATAGAAATGGCGCCGCTGGCGCAAAAAAACTACATTGTGCACAACTTCAACCTATAGTCTACCTATCCTGAAAATTTCATATTCCTATCTCTGATAGTCTCTGAGTTTATGTCTGCACAAAATTAGTCGTAAAAACTTACAAAATCGGCCGTAAATCGGAACCGGAAGTGACGATTTCAAAATTTAAAAAAACTTCTAGAATTATGACCACTGGCAATCATCTGAGAAAAAATGGTCGAAATCGGCCGAATAGTTCTCGAGAAATCGCGTGCACAAAATTCGTGGAAAAAAAAAATAATAATAACTAGACACGATCTCGTTGCGAGCAACGAGGAGGTCTTCCGTGTGTTTTAGAACATGAAATACATGTACGACCTTGGTTTTGCTATTTAACGGCTAAACGTGATTTAACATATAAGACAAAGGTCTACATTCTAAGGGCCAGATACTATTTTGTTTTAGATGTATGAGCTTTGGTTGAAAACATTTAGATCTCTAGTTCGAGGGGTAGCCTCTTTTTCCTCGTATCAAATGAAAAGTCATTTACTTTTAAAGATATTTTGTTCAACAAGTGTATAGAAATTTGTTACCATTCTTGAAATATCTCAGAAAGAGCGTTTTAGGGGCCGATACCTTATCTCCTTATTGGGGTCGTTTAAAGAAATTTTGAAGAATCCATATTGTTTAGTTGATCATTTTGAGTATCTTTTCTTCTATACTGCATTTCAAAATATATTTTTCCTTTCTGAGATATCGGTGATCAAAGTTTTGGATTTTTGACCCCTTAAAAACCTTACTTACGTACCACATTATAAAATCATGACACTGCTTGGATACATACATAACTGTAAGATAAACATATTTGCTTCTATAATCTTTCACAACATATATCTCAGTAAAGGGGCTATAGATGAAAGACTTGAGAGCCCTTTGGTCCCCTAATTTGAGGGGCCAGCCCCTTTGTCTTGATATCAAATAAAGGGTCTTATAAATATAAAAAAAATTAACATTATATGTTTTAACAAAATATTATTCAGAAAAGAGATAAACAAAGAAAACCAGAAAAAATTATGATATTTGTTTAATCTCAATTTTTGGGTCCAGGCGAGCTTCGGCGCTTTTTGCGATCGAAATTATTTTAAACCTTTATGCACAATTTCAATCTTCCGTCTACCATCACTGAAAATTTTAAGTGTTTGTCTGCTATAGTTTAAAAGGAGTACTGCCGAAAAAATACCTCTCTGAAAATCGACAAAACGACTATATCTCAAAACCCGAAGTGACGTCATCAATAAAAAAAATTTGCAATACGGTTCACATCGTAATCTATTAGATCGACAAGTTTCATAAAAATCAATTGAGTAATTTTCGAGATCTTGCGTGCACAAAATTTGTAAGAAAAAAAATAATAATATAGAAGAATAGGGAAAAAGGAACAAAGCAATAACAATAAGGTTTTCCGTTGGAAACGGAAGACCTTAATAATAAGAAAAGAGAAAAAGAAACAATAGAATAATAGAAGAGTCATCCGCTGAAGACGGAAGACCCTAATAATTAAAGAATTTTTTTGTCAAAATCTTTATGTACGAGTGTTTTACACTTGTACTTCAGTCCAACAACCCCTTTATTTTGAATATCTTAGTTAGAAAGTAAAAAAAAAATGGAGAGAAGGAAATAGAGAGAAAGAACAAATCTTGGCTCCGTCGAGATTCGAACACACAGCCTTTGCATGTGTCATAACAGTATTTCATCGTAGACTGGTCCTCTGTCTCTATCGTACGAAATATATATCGCACATATCAGACAGGCATTGCCAGTGTATATTTCATCATCGAAGGCAAAACATGGCTGACGCGAAATAATTCCCGATTTTCTCTTTGAATTTGGGGCGTTTCCGCCCGGGACAGGAGCTGAATTTTTGTATGAGATGAAAAACAACGTGTAAGATGTCTCACTACTCAGGTTTGGTAACAGTGCGAGGTCATTTGAAATGTTGATGCGTGTTTGTGTCTGGAGGGGGATGAAAAGGACCGAGCATGATTTTCGTCGTAAATAAATCGAAAGTAGAATTTTGAGGTGTGGATCTCGGATTCGGTTAACGAGAATTAGGGGAAGACCTAAAACAATGACTGATGCATTTTACACATGTATTTCAGAGTAGTGATTTTTTTGTGTCCTTTACTATTATGTTTGACTGTTTTATATCAACAGGATTGATAAAATTCTTATAAATGTAGAAATAACGAAATCAGTAACATGTAAATTTATTCATAAAAAAATTGATGACAGTAATTTCCACAGTTCTAACATTCATAAGTAGTTCACACGCTATCGTAGATACAGACTAAACGGAAAACAAGAAATATACATGCAACAGAAATATTACGCGGCTGCTTACATCCCTTGCACTGTGTAAATTTGAAGTCCCCGTACAGGCTATACTCGCGGCTTGATATCGGAAATTTCTTCTTAATTGTTCAACCCGCTGCAAATTTGGCAGAAAAACAGAATGAGGTCCGAGGTACATTTACACCAAATTTCATGAGGATTGAGTGAAGGGCTCGGGAGTTAGAATTTTTTTCTACAGTACATGTCAAACACGAAAATTAAAACTCAAATGCCAAAAAGTTCATAACTCTGTTAATAATGAACGAATTGGTCTGGTAATTAGTGCGGTAATCTAGAATGGTACTAAGTTGAAATTAAAGGTCCGAGATCAAAGATCAAGTAAAATCGGACCAGAAAAACTAAATGATTTTATAAAGGGTGGGGGAGGGGGGGGGGGTGGTCGGTGACTTCTATATTAAACGGAAAATACTAAATTCCCAATATCACTAGAGTTTGAGATACATGCTTGACCTTTATTTTGCTACTTACCAGCTAAACATGATTTGGAAATAGAATGAAAAATCCTTTGATTTTAAACAGACTCTTTTCTTCAATTTCTATATCCTCTTTTTCTTTTACAAATAAATCATAAATGTATTGGACTTCTCGCCCTTGTTTTGTTTCTGATATATGTATAAGAGCTTTGATTGAAACATTTAGATCCCTCTTATCATGTAATTTGAGGGGCTAGCCCCTTTTTCTTGATATCAATGAAAGGTCCCTTAATATTAAACACATTTTGTTCAACAAGTGTTTAGAAATTTGTTACTGTTTTTGAGATATTAGGGAAAGATTGTTTTAGGGGCCGACTCTTTATCTCCTTATATTTACATTTCCAGTGTCTTTGCCTGTGATAACACAACGAATCGATTTTGTACTATATAACCCATAATACAAATGACGCCAAAGTGAGGCGCCAGCGGGGTTTGCTTACTTAAATTTAAATATTTAATCGTACGATGATTTAATGTTATATAAATATAAGTAATAAGGAATCATTCTTTGAATATTATGAGGTGATAATTTCGGTCGGGACGTGATCAAATCTATCATAAAGCCCTTCGGGCTTTATTGGATTTGATCACGCCCCAACCAAAATTATCACCTCATAATACTCAAAGAATGATTCCTTATTCCTTATATAAGGACCATTAAACAAAACTTTGGTGGTTAAATATTATTACGAATATTATTCTGAATATCTTCTCTTCTATAATGCATTTCAAAATAGTTCTCCTTTTTTAGAAATAAATGATCAAAATATTGGACTTCTAGCCCCTTTAAAATCCAAATTATGTAACATATCAGAAAACTCTTAACAAATATAGGTAGATAACTGGAAGATACACATTTTTGCTTCTATAATACATTACAAAATATTTTTCATTAAAGAGATATAGATAAAAGACTTTAGACCCCTCTTGGCCCCTTATATGAGGGGTCAGCCCCTTTTACTTGGTGTCAGTTGAAAGATCTTTTATAGATTAATTTTTGATGCTCTACATGTGTTAGCAAAATATTGATTAGAAGAAAGATATTCGTGATCAAATCTCAAATTTCGTAAAAATTGTCAAAAAAATTTAACATCAACATTTTCAGTTCCGGTCTAGCTTCAAGGATGATGACTTCTGGTCAAATCTAAAACAAGCAAGCAAATCTACCATAACCACTCTATCTTGCATATAAATTTCAAGTCCCTAACTATAACAGTTTTTGAGGAGATGCGTGAACAATATCATGTTCCAAAATACACGAAAAAGGGAGATAATTCAGAAGCGGAAGTGAATTTTCAGACAGGAAGTAAGATGCAAAGAGATATTCACCTAAGACATCATCCCTGTAAAAATCATTAAAATTGATTGAGAAATGGCTGAGAAATGAAGGGTGACTACCAAGAAGAAAAATAATAATATAGAAGAATGAGAACGCGTAGAAAAACAGTAAGGTCTTCCGCTGAAGACGGAAGACCTTAATAATAAAGGACTGTTTTTGTCTAAATCTTAAAGGAAGAGTGTTTTTCAACTTGTACTTCAGTCCAACAACTCTTTTATTTTGAATATCTTAGTTAGAAAGTCAAAAAAACAAAAAAAAAAACAAATGGAGAGAAGGAAATAGAGAGAAAGACAAATCTTGGCTCCACACGGCCTTTGCAGGTGTCATAACAGTATTTCATCAAAGGTTCGCGTCAAAACATGGCTGACGCGAAATAATTCCCGATTTTCTCTTTGAATTTGGGACGTGTCCGCCCGGGACAGGAGCTGAATTTTTGTATGAGATGAAAAACAACGTGTAAGATGTCTCACTACTCAGGTTTGGTAACAGTGCGAGGTCATTTGAAATGTTGATGCGTGTTTGTGTCTGGAGGGGGATGAAAAAGACCGAGCTTGATTTTCGTCGTAAATAAATCGAAAGTAGAATTTTGAGGTGTGGATCTCGGATTCGGTTAACGACAATTAGGGGAAGACCTAAAACAATGACTGATGCATTTTACACATGTATTTCAGAGTAGTGATTTTTTTGTGTCGTTTACTATTATGTTTGACTGTTTTATATCAACAGGATTGATAAAATTCTTATAAATGTAGAAATAACGAAATCAGTAACATGTAAATTTATTCATAAAAAAATTGATAACAGTAATTTCCACAGTTCTAACATTCATAAGTAGTTCACACGCTATCGTAGATACAGACTAAACGGAAAACAAGAAATATACATGCAACAGAAATATTACGCGGCTGCTTACATCCCTTGCACTGTGTAAATTTGAAGTCCCCGTACAGGCTATACTCGCGGCTTGATATCGGAAATTTCTTCTTAATTGTTCAACCCGCTGCAAATTTGGCAGAAAAACAGAATGAGGTCCGAGGTACATTTACACCAAATTTCATGAGGATTGAGTGAAGGGCTCGGGAGTTAGAATTTTTTTCTACAGTACATGTCAAACACGAAAATTAAAACTCAAATGCCAAAAAGTTCATAACTCTGTTAATAATGAACGAATTGGTCTGGTAATTAGTGCGGTAATCTAGAATGGTACTAAGTTGAAATTAAAGGTCCGAGATCAAAGATCAAGTAAAATCGGACCAGAAAAACTAAATGATTTTATAAAGGGTGGGGGAGGGGGGGGGGGTGGTCGGTGACTTCTATATTAAACGGAAAATACTAAATTCCCAATATCACTAGAGTATGAGATACATGCTTGACCTCTATTTTGCTACTTACCAGCTAAACATGATTTGGAAATAGAATGAAAAATCCTTTGATTTTAAACAGACTCTTTTCTTCAATTTCTATATCCTCTTTTTCTTTTACAAATAAATCATAAATGTATTGGACTTCTCGCCCTTGTTTTGTTTCTGATATATGTATAAGAGCTTTGATTGAAACATTTAGATCCCTCTTATCATGTAATTTGAGGGGCTAGCCCCTTTTTCTTGATATCAATGAAAGGTCCCTTAATATTAAACACATTTTGTTCAACAAGTGTTTAGAAATTTGTTACTGTTTTTGAGATATTAGGGAAAGATTGTTTTAGGGGCCGACTCTTTATCTCCTTATATTTACATTTCCAGTGTCTTTGCCTGTGATAACACAACGAATCGATTTTGTACTATATAACCCATAATACAAATGACGCCAAAGTGAGGCGCCAGCGGGGTTTGCCTACTTAAATTTAAATATTTAATCGTACGATGATTTAATGTTATATAAATATAAGTAATAAGGAATCATTCTTTGAATATTATGAGGTGATAATTTCGGTCGGGACGTGATCAAATCTATCATAAAGCCCTTCGGGCTTTATTGGATTTGATCACGCCCCAACCAAAATTATCACCTCATAATACTCAAAGAATGATTCCTTATTCCTTATATAAGGACCATTAAACGAAACTTTGGTGGTTAAATATTATTACGAATATTATTCTGAATATCTTCTCTTCTATAATGCATTTCAAAATAGTTCTCCTTTTTTAGAAATAAATGATCAAAATATTGGACTTCTAGCCCCTTTAAAATCCAAATTATGTAACATATCAGAAAACTCTTAACAAATATAGGTAGATAACTGGAAGATACACATTTTTGCTTCTATAATACATTACAAAATATTTTTCATTAAAGAGATATAGATAAAAGACTTTAGACCCCTCTTGGCCCCTTATATGAGGGGTCAGCCCCTTTTACTTGGTGTCAGTTGAAAGATCTTTTATAGATTAATTTTTGATGCTCTACATGTGTTAGCAAAATATTGATTAGAAGAAAGATATTCGTGATCAAATCTCAAATTTCGTAAAAATTGTCAAAAAAATTTAACATCAACATTTTCAGTTCCGGTCTAGCTTCAAGGATGATGACTTCTGGTCAAATCTAAAACAAGCAAGCAAATCTACCATAACCACTCTATCTTGCATATAAATTTCAAGTCCCTAACTATAACAGTTTTTGAGGAGATGCGTGAACAATATCATGTTCCAAAATACACGAAAAAGGGAGATAATTCAGAAGCGGAAGTGAATTTTCAGACAGGAAGTAAGATGCAAAGAGATATTCACCTAAGACATCATCCCTGTAAAAATCATTAAAATTGATTGAGAAATGGCTGAGAAATGAAGGGTGACTACCAAGAAGAAAAATAATAATATAGAAGAATGAGAACGCGTAGAAAAACAGTAAGGTCTTCCGCTGAAGACGGAAGACCTTAATAATAACTAGACACGATCTCGTTGCGAGCAACGAGGAGGTCTTCCGTCCGATTTTTAGAATATGGAATAACCTTACTCTTGACCTTCTTCAACGAAACGTATCCGGAAAAGGAGGCGGGCTCTATGAGTAATGGGTGAAAGACTATTTATCCCTTTGGTGTCCCTTATTTGAGGGATCAGCTCCTTTTCATTCATTTTAGTCAAAAGGTATTTTTGTGTACCACTAATAAGTATTTAGAAATTGGTTACCGTTTTTGAGATATCTGGGAAAAATCGTTTTGATATCCGGTCCCAAAACTCCTTTTAGGGTCCAGATAAAAACAATATATGGTTGTACATTGTTAAGCTCAATATTTTGAGCATCAAAGCTTTAGACTTCTGACCCCTTAAAATCCCCAATTATGTAACATAAGTGTAAATGATTGCCATGTACATGTACATAACAGTAGAATGAACATAATTACTTCTATAACGTTTCACAAAATATTTAACAGTAAAAAGTTATCATTAAAAGGCTTTAGAGCCCCCTCAGCCCCTTCTTAGAAGGACCAGCCCCTTTTTCATGATTTCAAATGAAAGCTCTTGTCAATTCAAACACTTTTTGTTCAACAAGTAATTACAAATTTTGTACGTTCCCGAGATATCTTGAGAGGGTCGTTTTAGGGGCCGACCCTGTAACTCCTTTTAGGGACCGCATAACAAGGAAATTATGGTTTCAGATTGTTAAGCTCAATATTTTGAGCATCTTTTGTTCAATATTGCTTATCCAAATGTTTCTTCATTTTGAGATATTGAGCATCAAAGTTTTGGATTTCTGGCCCCTTAAAATCCCTAATTACGTAACATAGGAGTAAATGATTGTCATGTTTAGGTTAATGACCTAAGAATAAACATAATTGCTTCTATAACGCATCACAAAATATTTCACAGTAAAAAGTTATCATTGAAAGACTTTAGAGCCCCCTCAGCCCCTAATTTGAAGGGCCAGCCCCTTTTTCATGATTTCAAATGAAAGCTCTTGTCAATTCAAACACATTTTGTTCAAAAAGTGTTTACAAATTTTGTACCGTTCTCGAGATATCTGGAGAGGGTCGTTTTAGGGGCCGACCCTGTAACTCCTTTAAGGGACCGCATAACAAGGAAATTATGGTTTCAGATTGTTAAGCTCGATATTTTGAGCATCTTTTGTTCAATATTGCTTATCCAAATGTTTCTTCATTTTGAGATATTGAGCATCAAAGTTTTGGACTTCTGGCCCCTTAAAATCCCAAATTACGTAACATAGGAGTAAATGATTGCCATGATTAGGTTAATGACCTAAGAATAAACATAATTGCTTCTATAACGCATCACAAAATATTTCACAGTAAAAAGTTATCATTAAAAGACTTTAGAGCCCCCTCAGCCCCTAATTTGAAGGGTCAGCCCCTTTTTCTTGATCTCAAATGAAAGCTCTTGATTTAATTAAGTTTTTTTGTTCTACTTGTTTTAACAAAATGCTTTCGAGAAAAGAGATATTCAAAGAAAACCAAGAAAAATCACGACGCCTTTTTAATCTTAATTTTCAAGCTCGGGCGAGCTTCGGCGCTCTTTGAGATAAAGATGATTAATTACCATTAGACACTATTTCAATCTTTCGTCTATCAGCCCTGAAAAGTTCAACATCATATCTTAAATGATAAAAGAGGAGTTCTCCGCACAAAATACCCCTATAAAAACAGTTAAATCCACGATATCTCAAGACAGGAAGTGACGTCATCAACAAAAAAAATTTCCAACAAGGTTCAGATCATTACCTATTAGAATTAAAAATTTGACGTTAATCAGTGCAGCCGTTTCCGAGATATCGCGTGCACAAAATCGGTAAGAAAAAAAATAATAATAATAATAACTAGATACGATCTCGTTACGAGTAACGAGTAGGTCTTCCGTTCAATTTTTAAACGATGCGATTAAAATATCAATGAAATTTCAAATAACCACTCCATTTCAGATATTGTTAACGATCGTCAATATCCTTTAAAATGCTTAACAAAGAGTTTTGCTTTTTCACATACAGCACATTAAAGATTTAAGATTTTAGTCCCCTAAAATCCCTAATTACCTCATCAATGGGTTTGGAAATTAGTTTTATAAACTGATATTGTTACGATCGACAACTTCGTTAATATAATGCATTTCAATGTTTTGATCGTTTTTAAGGTATGTGTAATAAAGTTTACAAGAGTCTTGGCCCCTCATTTAAGGGGCCAGCCCCTTTTTCTTGAGTTTATTCGAAAGGTCTCACGAATACTAACATTTTTTGTTCTTACACCTATCTAGAATTGCTATTCCCTTTTAAGATACAAATGATTGAATATTTTAGGGGCCAGCCCTCTAGATCCTTAATGGGGACAGACATTGGTGCTTTGATTAATGGAATCGATTAGAATCATCAATGCAAACATTTTCTCTTCTACAATGCTTAACAAAATATGTATCCTTCTTTAGATATATTGTGTCAAATTTTCAGTACTTTGGCCCCTAAAAATCCCTTATTACGTCATAAATGGGCAAAGCAATGATCGTACCTGATAGATATTGTAACGATCAACAACTTTGCTTCTATAATGCATTACAAAATCTTGATCGTTTTTAAGTTATTTGTAATAGAGTTTACGAGTATCTTGGCCCCTAATTTAAGGGGCCAGCCCCTTTTTCTTGATTTCATTGAAAAGGTCTTATGAATACGAACATTTTTTGTTCTTTCACCCATCTACTATTGTTGATCATTTTTGAGATACAAATGATTGAATATTTTAGGGGCCAGCCCTCTAGATCCTTAATGGGAACAGACATTGGTGCTTTGATTAATGGAATCGATTAGAATCATCAATCCAAACATTTTCACTTCTACAATGCTTAACAAAATATGTCTACTTCTCTAGATATAATGCGTCAAAGTTTAAGTACTTTGGCCCCTAAAAATCCCTAATTACGTAATAAATGGGCGTGGCAATGATTTTACCTGATAGATATTGTTACGATCAACAACTTTGCTTCTATAATGCATTACAAAATCTTTATCGTTTTTAAGTTATTTGTAATAGAGTTTAAGGGTGTCTTGGCCCCTTATTAAAGGGGCCAGCCCCTATTTTTTGATTTTGTTCGAAAGAACTTTAGATTATCTACTACTTTTATTATACATGTTTTAATAAAATATCAACTCATAAAAAGAGAGAGATCAAAACGTATGAACATTTTGAATGAAAATTCGAACCCAATTTTCGAGCCCAGGCGAGCTCCAAGAAATGGCGCCACTGGCGTAAAACAAAATAATAGTGCACAACTTCAGACTATAGACTACCTATCCTAAAAATTTCATAGTCATATCTCTGATAGTTTCTGAGATCAGCTCTGCACAAAATAGGTCGTAAAAAACACCAAAATGGCCGATAAATCGGTACCGGAAGTGACGACAACAAAATTTTCAAAAACATATAAAATTCAGATCATGACTCATCATCTGTGAAAAAATGTTGAAAATCGGCCGAATAGTTTTCGAGAAATCGCGTGCACAAAATTTGGAAAAAAAAATAATAATAATAACTAGACACGATCTCGTTGCGAGCAACGAGGAGGTCTTCCGTCCGATTTTTAGAAGAGGAAATGACCTTGTCTTTTATCTTCATCAATGAAACATATCAGGAAATGCATATGTGATCTAAAAGAGCGATGGATGAAGGATTATACACCCCGTTTGGATCCCTTATTTAAAGGACCAGCCCCATTTTATTTCATATTAAATAATAGGTCTTTTGACCTAATAACAGGTCTAATGACCTGTAATAAAAAGAAACCGAAGAAAAAAAAGAGGGTCTGCCTTTATAAACGGAAGACCCTAATAACAATAAGAATTGAAGGTTCTTCCGCTGAAGACGGAAGACCCTAATAATAAAAGACTGTTTTTATTTAAATCTTAATTGAAGAGTGTTTTTCAACTTGTACTACAGTCCATCAACCCTCTCACTGTTGAATATTTTAGTTAGAAAATTAAATAAAAAGGAGAGAAAGTAATAGAGAGAAAGAACAAATCTTGGCTCCGGCGAGATTAGAACACAGAGCCTTTGCAGGTGTCTCAAAACATGGCTGACGCGAAATAATTCCCGAATTTGTCTTTGAATTTGGGGCGTTTCCGCCCGGGAGAGGAGCTGAGTTTTTGTATGAGATGAAAAACAACGTGTAAGATGTCTGACTATTCAGGTTTGGTAACAGTGCGAGGATATTTGAAATATTGATGCGTGTTTGTGTCTGGAGGGGGGTGAAAAGACCCGAGCTTGATTTTCGTCTTAGATAAATCGAAAATAGAATTTTAAGGTGTGGATCTCGGATTCGGTTAACAACAATCAGGGGAAGTCCTAAAACAATGACTGATGCATTTTACCCATGTATTTCAGTGTTGAGAATTTTTGTTCGTGTCGTTTACTATTATGTTTGACTGTTTTATTTCAGCAGGATTGATAAAATCTTTATAAATGTAGAAATAACGAAATCAGTAACACGTAAATTTATTCGGTAAAAATTTGATGACAGTAATTTCCACAGTTCTAACATTCATAAGTAGTTCACACGCTATCGTAGATACAGACAAAATGGAAAACAAGAAATATACATGCAACAGAAATATAACGCGGCTGCTTACATCCCTTGTACTGTGTAAATTTTAAGTCTCCGTACAGGCTATACTCGCCGTTTGATCTCAGGAATTTCTTCTTAATTGTTCAATCCGCTGCATATTCGGCAGACAATAAGAATGGGGTCCAAGGTTTTTTTCTACAGTCATGTCAAGCACGCCAATCGAAACTCAAATGCCCAAAAATTTAAAACTCTCTTAAAAATGAACGAATATGTCTGGTCATTAGTACAGTAATCTAGAATTGAATTAGGTTGAAAATAAAGGCTCAAGATGAAAGATCCAGTAAAATAAGGCCAGAAAAACTAAATGATATTGTGAATAGGAAGGGGGGGGGGGGTCGGTGCGTGTACAGTGTGTAAATTTAATTTCCACGTATAGGCAACAAGCGCCGTTTAATCTCAGGAATTTCGTCTTGATTGTTCAATCCGCTGCATATTTGACAGACAATAAGAATGGGGTCCGAGGTTTATTTTCACGAATTTTCATTAGGATTGAGTGAAGGGCTTGGGAGTTAGAATTTTTTTACAGTGCATCATGGTGCATGTCAAACACGACAATTGAAACTCAAATGCCAAAAACTTCATAACTCTGTTAATAAGGAACGAATTGGTCTGGTAATTAGTACAGTAATCTAAAATGGTACTTAGTTGAAATTAAAGGCCCAGGATCAAAGATCAAGTAAAATCGGGCCAGAAAAACTAAATGATTTTATGAATTGGGAAGAGGGGGGGGGGGGGTGGTCGGTGACATCTTTATTAAACGTAGAATATTGAATTCTAAATATCACATATTACACAATTTCTAAACAAAATACATATGTTAGAACATTGTATAAGCGCTGTATAAGCCACTGTACCATTGATTTGAAATTTAAAATCTCAAAATCTTAATTATGATTTTTTCTTTGATATTTACTTTTATTCTAATATATGTATAGCATTAACATTAGGTACATGGAGAAGAATGCAACAGGTCAAAACGTTTGAAATGGGCGGGAACAAATTGACGCGGACGTCTGAGAAAACACTGGATTGAAACTGTTGTTATAAGAAGCGTATTTCAATCCACCTCAGCATTTTTAATTTGCTATATAAGTTAATAGAAAAACATTTTATTTCATCAATAATAGTGATTTTATTTCATCAATAGTAATTGGATCCCCATCCGAGAGAGATTATACGCAGGGCAAAGCATATTGTCCGATGAATCGTCAAAAGTCTGAAACCAAGTGGGGGCGATTTTGAAACGGGGTTTATTCCCAGGGGAGAATAATTAATTCAAATTCCGATTTAATAAATTAATACATATGTTACACCCAGATAAAAATTTTCTCTAGGCTAATTTATACGGATATGCACATTCATTGTTTATCTAGCTATAATGAGAGAGAGAGAGAGAGAGAGAGAGAGAGAGAGAGAGAGAGAGAGAGAGAGAGAGAGAGAGATGAGTTAATCAAACATCGATTCGGTAAAGAAATTGTTAATTTTTTTTATCTGCTTCTTTGATACATCGATTATTTTTCTTTTTGTCTAAAGTATATCTTTGCCGACTAACACTGTGTGATAAAAAATTCTGCAAAGTCGGAAAATAAAATAACATACATCTAACAAATGTAGCATGGTTAATTATCCCCTCTTTTCCCGAATCCACTCCAGTGTTATGTCTAAACGATCAGTGTTAAACAATCAGTTAATAACAGGAAATTTATGAATTTTTGACCCCGCTGCTTAATCACTAATCCCGCTTTTGGGCGAACATGTACATGTTTGTAGACTTTTGTAAATAAATATAAACTTTATAAGACTGATTGTAAGTGATTATAATCCCAATCCAACCCTGTCGTAATGATTTTTATAAATCAAAAGTGAATAATCAGACTCTTTGTTTTGACAGTATATTTCAACGATCAGTGTTTACATCTGTTAATACATAGGCCCACACAGATACAAGGGTGTTCAGTTTTCACACCGTATCGCAGTCAGCCGGTTGTCAGAGAGAGAGAGAGAGAGAGAGAGAGAGAGAGAGAGAGAGAGAGAGAGAGAGAGAGAGAGAGATTTTATACTGTTTTATACGTAGTGTTCAGGAAATCAATATATATGCAACATATGTCAATAAACGCATGTATACATGCATGCGTGTATCTTTATAATTATGTGAATAAATACTAATCAGTCCTCCTTTTAAAGCCGAGTAGAATATCGTTGGTGCATTGCTAAATGTTGTGTGCATACAATCATGGAGAGGGCGGCATTTCTTTGATGCCGGCAAAGCGACCCAGTGAACTCTAATGCGGTCGTACTGCAGGGGCGCTTCGGCGGCATGTCTTTAATGCCGGCGATGCGACGAGCGTCTGAATTAAGCAAACTGCTGACATAAACGAGAGCTATATTTGTACTAAAACAGCTGTTGTTATTTTTATTTATGATAAAAATAAAACGGAAAACAATAAAAACCATCATTTTAAAGATAAAATCGTTAAAGAAAACAAATTTAGGGAAGAAAAAATAATCGGCACTCGGGGACGGAACCCGGGTCGCCTGGGCACAAGTCCAACACTCTAACGACTGAGCTACGCGGACTCTCGCTTCAGAACTTTTGAGCTCAAAATCTCAGGAATGCTTTGATCGATTTTAAAACGAATTTCGTATTCTGAAGTGTTTTAGGCGTCTCTATCGAATAAAAACATAAATAAAATTCAAGTTTAAAAAATTGAAAAATTAAGGTTTTTCATTTCCTTCCGGTGACGACCGGAAGTGACGGCGGTCGTTCGGATATGCGAAGGGCACTGCGGCCGTTCACTCTCTACCATCTCTGAAAATTTGAAGGTTATATCTTAAATACTTTTTGAGAAAAATCGTGAACAAGCAAAAACGTAAAATCTTTAATATCTCGGTACCGGAAGTGACGACCAAAAAAAGCTCGTGTAATTTTCTTACAAATTTTGTCATGAATAAGATTTGAAAGTTTCATTAAAATCGGCCGAAGCATTTTTGAGAAAACGTGACAGAAAAAAAAAAACAATAAAAATAATAGTGAAAAAGAAACAAAGCAATAACAATAAGGTCTTCCGTTGGAAACGGAAGACCTTAATAATAGAGGAAAAGAAACAAAGCAAAAACAATAAGGTCTTCCGTTTCCAACGGAAGACCTTAATAATATAGAAGAATGAGAACGCGTAGAAAAACAGTAAGGTCTTCCGCTGAAGACGGAAGACCTTAATAATAAAGGACTGTTTTTGTCTAAATCTTAAAGGAAGAGTGTTTTTCAACTTGTACTTCAGTCCAACAACCCCTTTATTTTGAATATCTTAGTTAGAAAGTAAAAAAAAAAACAAATGGAGAGAAGGAAATAGAGAGAAAGAACAAATCTTGGCTCCACACGGCCTTTGCAGGTGTCATAACAGTATTTCATCAAAGGTTCGCGTCAAAACATGGCTGACGCGAAATAATTCCCGATTTTCTCTTTGAATTTGGGGCGTTTCCGCCCGGGACAGGAGCTGAATATTTGTATGAGATGAAAAACAACGTGTAAGATGTCTCACTACTCAGGTTTGGTAACAGTGCGAGGTCATTTGAAATATTGATGCGTGTTTGTGTCTGGAGGGGGATGAAAAGGACCGAGCTTGATTTTCGTCGTAAATAAATCGAAAGTAGAATTTTGAGGTGTGGATCTCGGATTCGGTTAACGACAATTAGGGGAAGTCCTAAAACAATGACTGATGCATTTTACACATGTATTTCAGAGTAGAGATTTTTTTGTGTCGTTTACTATTATGTTTGACTATTTTATATCAACAGGATTGATAAAATTCTTATAAATGTAGAAATAACGAAATCAGTAACACGTAAATTTATTCATAAAAAAATTGATGACAGTAATTTCCACAGTTCTAACATTCATAATTAGTTCACACGGTATCGTAGATTCAGACTAAACGGAAAACAAGAAATATACATGCAACAGAAATATTACGCGGCTGCTTACATCCCTTGCACTGTGTAAATTTTAAGTCCCCGTACAGGCTATACTCGCGGCTTGATATCGGGAATTTCTTCTTAATTGTTCAACCCGCTGCAAATTTGGCAGAAAAACAGAATGAGGTCCGAGGTACATTTACACAAAATTTCATGAAGATTGAGTGAAGGGCTCGGGAGTTAGAATTTTTTTCTACAGTACATGTCAAACACGAAAATTAAAACTCAAATGCCAAATAGTTCATAACTCTGTTAATAATGAACGAATTGGTCTGGTAATTAGTGCGGTAATCTAGAATGGTACTAAGTTGAAATTAAAGGTCCGAGATCAAAGATCAAGTAAAATCGGGCCAGAAAAACTAAATGATTTTATGAAGGGTGGGGGGGGGGGGGGGGCGGTGGTCGGTGACTTCTATATTAAACGGAAAATACTAAATTCCCAATATCACTAGAGTTTGAGATACATGCTTGACCCTTATTTTGCTATTTACCAGTTAAACATGATTTGGAAATAGAATGAAAAATCCTTTGATTTTAAACAGACTCTTTTCTTCAATTTCTATATCCTCTTTTTCATTTACAAATAAATCAGAAATGTATTGGACTTCTCGCCCTTGTTTTGTTTCTGATATATGTACAAGAGCTTTGATTGAAACATTTAGATCCCTCTTATCATGTAATTTGAGGGGCTAGCCCCTTTTTCTTGATATCAATGAAAGGTCCCTTAATATTAAACACATTTTGTTCAACAAGTGTTTAGAAATTTGTGACTGTTTTTGAGATATTAGGGAATGATTGTTTTAGGGGCCGACTCTTTATCTCCTTATAAGGACCATTAAACGAAACTTTGGTGGTTGAATATTATTACGAATATTATTCTGAGTATCTTCTCTTCTATAATGCATTTCAAAATATTTCTCCTTTTTAAGAAATAAATGATCAAAATATTGGACTTCTAGCCCCTTTAAAATCCAGATTATGTAACATATCAGAAAACTCTTAACAAATATAGGTAGATAACTGGAAGATACACATTTTTGCTTCTTTAATACATTACAAAATATTTTTCATTAAAGAGATATAGATAAAAGACTTTAGACCCCTCTTGGCCCCTTATATGAGGGGTCAGCCCCTTTTGCTTGGTGTCAGTTGAAAGATCTTTTATAGATTAAATTTTGATGCTCTACATGTGTTAGCAAAATATTGATTAGAAGAAAGATATTCGTGATCAAATCTCAAATTTCGTAAAAATTGTCAAAAAAATTTAACATCAACATTTTCAGTTCCGGGCGAGCTTCAAGGATGATGACTTCTGGTCAAATCTAAAACAAGCAAGCAAATCTACCATAACCACTCTATCTTGCATATAAATTTCAAGTCCCTAACTATAACAGTTTTTGAGGAGATGCGTGAACAATATCATGTTCCAAAATACATGAAAAAGGGAGATAATTCAGAAGCGGAAGTGAATTTTCAGACAGGAAGTAAGATGCAAAGAGATATTCACCTAAGACATCATCCCTGTAAAAATCATTAAAATCGATTGAGAAATGGCTGAGAAATTTAGGGTGACTACCAAGAAGAAAAATAATAATATAGAAGAATGAGAACGCGTAGAAAAACAGTAAGGTCTTCCGCTGAAGACGGAAGACCTTAATAACTAGACACGATCTCGTTGCGAGCAACGAGGAGGTCTTCCGTCTGATTTTAGAATTTGATATATAATGTAGATCTTGATTTCGCTAAACATGATTTAGAATAGAAAAACGGGGTCTACATTCTATTAGAAGGGCTAGATACTACTTTGTTTCAGGGACAAGAGCTTTGTTCAACAAGTGTTTAGAAATTCGTCACCGTTCTTGAGATATCTGGAAAAAAAAGTTTTAGGGGCCAGTCCCTTACCTCCTTATTGGAGCCGCTGAACCAAATTTTGAAGGTTGCATTTTGTAAAGTACATCATTTTGAGTATATTTTCTTCTACACTGCATTTCAAAACATTTTCCTTTTTGAGATATAGCTGGTCATAGTTTATGGACCCTTGACCCCTACAAAATCCTTATTCAATAACACATGAAAAAATCATTACATTACTTTGCGACAGAACTGTAAGATAAACATATTTGCTTCTATAGCCTTTCATTAAATTTCCCTCAGTAAAGAGCTACAAATGAAGCATTTTAGAGCCCTTTAGTTTCCTTATTTTAGGGGCCAGCCCCTTTTTTTTATATCAAATAAAAGGTCAATTGAATCTCAACACATTTTGTTCAACAACTGTTTAGAAATTCGTTACCGTTCTTGAGATATATGGGAAAGAACGTTTAAGGGGCTGATCCCTTAACTCCTTATAGGGGCCATTTCACGAAATTTTGAAAATTGCATCTTATTAAGTACATCTTTCTGAGTATGTTTTCTTCTTTACTGCATTTCAAAATATTTTTCCTTTCTGAGATATTGGTGATCAAAATTCTATAATTTTGGCCCCTAAAAAACCCTTATTATGTAACACATGATAAAATCATTACATTGCTTGGATACATAACTGTAAGATAAACATATTTGCTTCTATAACAGTTCACAAAATATCCCTAAGTAAAGGGCTACAGATTAAAGACTTTAGAGGCCTTTGGTCCCCTAATTTAAGGGGCCAGCCCCTTTTTTTTGGTATCAAATAAAAGGTCTTTTAAACCCCAACCTATTTTGTTCAACAGCTGTTTAAAAATTCGTTCCCGTTCTTGAGATATATGGGAAAGAATATTTTAGGGGCCGATCCCTAAACTCCTTATAAGGCCCGTATAAGGAGTTTAGGGATCGGCCCCTAAAATATTTAACGAAATTTTGAAAATTGCATATGATTTAATACATCATTCTGAGCATCTTTTATTCTATACTGCATTTCAATATAATTTTCCTTTCTGAGATAAATGTGATCAAAATTCGGGACTTTTGGCCCCTAAAAACCCATAATTACGTAACACATTATAAAATCTTTACATTGCTTGGATTCATAACTGTAAAAAAAAATATTTGCTTCTATAACTGTTCATAAAATATCCCTCAGTAAAGGGCTACAGATGAAAGACTTTAGAGCCCTTTGGTCCCCTAATTTTAAGGACCAGCCCGTTTTTCTTGATATCAAATGAAAGTGCTTGCAAATATAAACTTTTTTTGCATTACATGTGTTAACAAAATATTTTTCAGAAAAGAGAGAAACTAAGAAAACCATGAAAAATTACGACGTTTTTTTAGTCTCAATTTTCGGGAACAGGCGAGCTTTAACGCTGTTTGAGCATGACAAATATGAATGCCAAATAGCACATCTACAATCTCATGTCTACAATCCCTGAAAGTTTGAACTCAATATCTTTTAATGTTTAGGTGGAGATCCCTGGACAAGCAGACCCTTTGAAAATCGCTAAAACGTCATTATCTCAAGAACGAAAGTGACGTCATCAAAATAAAAAAGTATGTTTTTAGTTCAAATAAATATATATCGGATCGGAAAGTTTTATGAAAATTGATTGAGCCATCTCCGAGAAATCGTTGCACAAAAATGCGCAAGAAAAAAAAAACAAGAAAGATATATGTATGATCTTGAATTTGCTATGAAATTGCTAAAGTTAGATTGAAAATAGAGTAAAAATGGGGTTTTCAGACTTTATATTAGAGAGCAAATTCTTTTATGTGCAAGAGTTTTAGTTAAAAAAGGAGGTAGATCGTTGTTGACTCTAATTCAAATGGCAAGTCTTCTTGCTATATATTTAATGAAGGGTGATTTTAAATTACACATACATTTTATTGAAAGTTTTTAAAGATTTGATATTTTTCTTGAGATATCTGAGATGGAAAGTTTTAGATGATATGAAGGTGGCAACAATGCAGAAGAAATTCATAACCTGCTGTTGCTGGTTATTTTATTACATCTAAAATGTAACAACATTCAGTTTTATAAACAAGTAACAATGGAAATATCATTTTATTAACAGAATTTATTGTTGTCAAATGCCAATGAAAGGAACGTTGTATGCGATACAGATGTATTATAAATTTTATAATAAATAATACTTATCTATAATTAGAATAGTAAATAAAATGACAATTGTTGGATTTTCTAGTTTGTAATTCAAATGCAGAAATCCAAATGAAAATGGAGTTTTAATAAGATTATCAGTGGATAATATATACTGTATTCAGAACAAACATTTTTGATAGAAACAAAATGAGTAAAAGCAGATATTGGTAATGGTACATCAATATAAGAATTAGTTACTTTATTTGAACAACAAGTATAACTATAATGTGATAAAAGATTTATGTTCATCTATTTTTTCATTATCAAAATAGAGACAATTATTTTTTAAAATAATTTGTATGGTGTGTTAATGAACGAAATATGGTATTTGCAATAAATTTAGTTTATAATAAATATTAGATACAGTATCTGGAATTGGTATTGAAATCACAGGAATTGATGGACAATTGTAGGATATTTAGATTATAATGCAAAGGGAGAAATTGACAAAAAATGAAATTTCAATGTCACAGTAGTAGTTTGTTTATATTCAAATTGAACATTTTCTGATTAACAATTTTGGAAAAAACAGACATAAACAATCATACATCAATAAGATAAAAAAAAATATCTAGTCTAATTTAACATAAAATGAAGGTATGATATCATCTTAAATAAAAAATTTACAGTTTATTAAACCAGTTACCTATTATGAAGGAGATATACTATTGCAAACAATTTTGGAAAAAATGTAGTATCGGAAGTATAATATAGATTGAAATAAGTATTAGTTATTCAGAATTAGTTGTGAAATCAATATTGTATAAGACAATTATAGGATTTTTCTGTTTGTAATTAAAAGGGAAAGAGTCATAATAGTGAATTTTAATGATATCAATAATAAATGGATTTTGATTCAAATTGAGTTACTTACTCTAGTTTAACATAAAATCTACCTATAAGGTTTAACAGGAACGTCCAAGCTAGTTATGGTACATTATTCAGATTCAGAGTTATTTACTCTAGTAAACATAAAATGTACCAATAAGATTATCTACACTATAACTATCTCAACTACATGTAGTTCTGATGCAAAACATGGACAGTCTTTGTGTTGTTCAGTGATTTTCTTGTTCATCGGAAACATCCAAGCTGTAAATATATCAGAAGAGTTTGGTTTTCAATTTGTTTTAGTTTTGTAATGTGGTTGTTTGTTTTTTTAATTAGAAGAAGTGATTAGTTTTGCATATGCATCTGTTATTTTGTTTTTAAATTGTGAAAATGGGAACAATTTCTTTGACAATTTTTTTTTGAAATTTTTATGTTTTTTTTTCAATAAGGGTATGATCATAAATAATGTGGTTTATGTTTGTAAGTAATTCTTCATAAACAAGATTTTGATAGGTAAAAACATTATGACTCTAAAAGGTAGTTTTGAATTCTGTGATTTTATATTTAATTTTGACATATGAAACACTGACTGAATGTACTTACATGTCGGTGACATTCAACCCTTGTACTGTTATTTTGACTATTTTGTTTGGAACAAATTGGATCGATGGATAGATGAGTCCCATCTTTGTTGCTGTGATTGTGTATATGTCCCCATTGATCATGATGGACATGTCATCGCTGTAAAATCATACACATATATGGTAAATTAAAACATAAATGGGTTTTTTAGTACTAATAGCTGACAAGAAATATTTATTTTGTTAAAATTGTTGTTTTATTGCATTGATAAGGTGTAAGCAAAGTTTTATGATAGAAGTCCAAAGTTTAATTGGTTAGTGGTGTTTTTAAGAAATTTAAATTTGACATGAATTCATAGATGTGCATTATTTTTGTTTTATCTTCGACTGCCAGCATATTAGTAGTTAATTTCTATTGTCTGGTTAATGCGTACTCAGGCCCTATATAAGGTCGAGAGCACTATTCATGCTTCACTGAGTTTAGGTATTTTAAACAATTGAACATGAGAACTTGGACAAAAACCTGTATGCCTTTTGATCAAAATTAACAGGACAACCACTGCAGTGGCAGGATATATCTAATAATCGATGAAACAAGTCAGACTGAAATCGAGGCGCAGATATTTCAAAAATTCCTTGATAATTGTAGACCGTGATAATTGTAGATCATTTTCCTGTATATGTTATAATAATGCAAAACCGCACAATCATGTGGCAGTCTGAGCAATGTCAATTATTGGATGGATTTTAGAAACAAGCGTTTTTGTTGGAACGAATGGAAACGATGTTACATTGTTAATTTCTTGGATTTAATATTATGTAGTTACTGTGTTGAATGTAGTGCTGCCAGGGTTTTAAACAAGATGCAGACGGTATGCACTCTGTATGAAAAATAGACATGTTTGATGTGCATGCGAAGTAAGGCAGCACTGTCTGTGCAAAATAATACAGATATCGTGGAAATATTTTCCAAGAATAAATATATTTTGTATTTCATTGTTGTTTTCTTTATTAGAACATTTTACTACAATATGAGGTTCATGCATTTAGAAGTCTATGCAACCTGAATGCCTCATTGTTAAAGAACCAACTGTAACTTTCTCAACCGGTATATATACCCTAGTGGCAGTAGAGGAGCACTTGAAACTAATATGGAGACCAAATGTTTTTATGAATTCATGTCATTTTTAATATCACACTGCAGCCGCATTTTTAATTCAAAATTATCTTTTTTGAAGGAACTGAATTTTTGGGTCTTTAAATTCATGTTGAGGTCATTAACTGAACATCTCTGAATCTACACTACCTACGGAAGCTGTGACACATTTCAGCTTTACTGGGTGATTAGTTTCTAAAAAGAATTTAATGAATGACTGTATATTCCTAATTAAGGTATCTCACTCCTCATGTTTTGATTTCATTGTGAGATGATCATTATATTTAAAATGAATATGATTTTATTTATTTAATCATCACAGATAGATTATTATTTCATAATTACACAACATTCATAAAGAAAATCTATTTGAATTCAAGAAACAAACAAGTTTTTTGGGGAACTATTTTTTCGTGCGGAAGGTTTTTTAGACAAAAATGACAGAAACAAGCAATTTTATGAATTTTCAATATACTTTTCTTTTTATTATACTTTAATTATTATTCACATTTTTAACAATTGATAGGTTTGTAACATATTTTATAGGTTCTGTGTGACATGTACAAATTCAAATCTTGAGAATAAGATGGCGGTTTAGCATAAATTCATGCATATATATAGAATATGTCT
This sequence comes from Magallana gigas, assembly GCF_963853765.1. Lineage (NCBI taxonomy): Eukaryota > Metazoa > Mollusca > Bivalvia > Ostreida > Ostreidae > Magallana > Magallana gigas. The sequence goes on from NC_088859.1 coordinate 39,819,634, forward strand.
GAATTTTTTTAAGATAAATTTTGCGACAATTTTACCTTTGAAGCTATATTTCTAAAATTTGACATCACTGACCCCCATGTTATAATATGTAAAAATGATACTGAATACACATTTAGGCAAGCTGGATTAATCTTATAAAATTCTTGATATTCAAAAAGTTTTTATTTCAAATCCAATTGTAACTATTAAAGAAATTGTCTATTTTAAGTGCAAAAAGGTCACACAAAAATTTAGGCAGCTTTGTACAAATTTTTTCGTAATCCCTCTATTCAGTGTGACCATTGTGCATTATTAAAAACAATATTTGAAGAAATAAGTTTGGTTAATCAAAAATACTGACAACAAATCCTAATCAGGATGAAATTGCATTTTAGGTGCAAAAAGGTCAAATTAAATGGGCCATAACTCAGAGGGATGGATACTGATCTCACATTATCTTTGTATTTTTTAAGTTTGTTTTGTCTACAGATTTCCATGATATACTTCTCAAGAAAATCTTGATACAACAACATTGAGGAGTGGGATCCCTTAAAATTTTGACCCGTGATTGTTTTTGTACCTTAACCGGGTTGGTCTATGGTCTGAATTCTAATGAAGGTAGGGCATGTTATTTGTATGAATAAAATATTTTTTTTTTTTTTTTTAATCAAATTTATATGTGGATAAATCAGGAAGGTTTGTGGTATTTAACTGATCATTTTGTGGGCATACTGGGTTTGCCATTGGTCAAGAGTTTGTCACGCAAGCGCATTGATGTCAGAAGTGTGGTAGTGGGGTGTGTGGATTTTTTTATATAAATTTTTGGCCATATGTATAAGGGCCTAGGAGTTGAAGGTAATAATTTTTAAAATTAAGATTGGTTTGATTTTAAAGAGATGTTTCAGATTAAAATGTAGCATTTTGCAGTGCAGGTTTCATTAAGAGTTTTAAAATTTGAAATTGTTAACAGTATATGCATGGTCACAAATATGGTCTTCTGATATTAATGGGAGACCTGAAAGTTATAATTACTTACTAAAAATTTATAATCACTTACTAATCAAAACTGGCTGCTTCGATTTTCCCATTAACTTCTTGTACTTGTTGGTTTATCTGAAATTAAATGGTTACGGTATGTCAATCAATATTTAAATTATACATTGAATTTTCGTAATTTGGTTTAGATTTTGTTTTTGAATTATTTTGGCAAGATATGATTTTTATACTTAAAGAATATTTAAGTCTTTTCTATTTTTATCATCCCTGAATTCCTGCAGGTAATGTTAACTGCTTACATGATTAATGGATAAAGTTTATATTTATGCTATAATTGAAGTAGACTTAAACAAATGAATTTTTTAAAAATTGAACTCATATATTTTTTCAAGTACTTAACCTTTTCAATATATCAAATTTGGTATTCAAGGTGGATGCATTGTAGGAATATTTGAATTTCAATATAATTACCTCAACAGTTGTTGTTGGCGTTGAGTTAAGGGAATATCTTCCATTGTAAACATCAACTTTGAGGCCTTTCATCGTGATACTTAGACCAGTGTCGGCTCTAAGAAGATTTATCTTTTCCCCCCATAGCTTTACATCAATTTCTCCAGATTTGTCTGTGACTGTTATAATTTTCCTCCTTGATGTTGGACTTTCCAGAACTCCTGTAGTCTGTAATTATTGGACATACTTTTGGTTTGTTCTTTATTTATTATATCTTATGAATCAATTCATTTATAGTGAATTTATTATTTTCTATTTTGCATTAATCCTATTTTATTTTTTAATTCTAGAGAATAATGTTGTGGGTATTGTCAAAATTTAAGATTATTTTTTTTAGTACATGAATTACCTTAACAATTGAGCCTTGGACAGACACTCTTTCATTTTTTTGCTTTGTCTTAATGACAGCAATTTCTGTAATCTCTGGTTGCAGGAATTTGTTGATTTGTTCAATTGTAATGTCAGTTGTAGTTTCCATGATCTGTAGGAAAATGACATTGTAAATTGATAAATTATGAGCAATCATACATGTTAACTCTATCGATTTACACGGAAGTCTACTGCTTTTTAGCTTTGTCTCCTGCCTACCGCTTTTATTTTAAAATCTACCGCTTTTCTTCAAAATACGTTCCTTGTTTTGATAGATAGCCATTTTGGAAGCCATTGTGGTCAAAAATTCTCGTCGGGTTTGAAATTAGCGCGAGTTTGAATCGGAGGCACACAAAGGCTTTATTTAGTCGCTTGGATGACAAGTTTTCAAGCATGTGTTTTACATTGAACGATGAAAGAAGCCACTTCCCGTGTTTACATTAGTTACAAGACATGTCGATATTATCATCGCAATGATAAAAAAATCTTTGCAATTCCACACGTGGCTTTAGCAAGGATTGAATATATCTTTTAACTTGGCCATAACAGTAAATTTGACTTGCAATTTATTGAATGCTGCATTTGTATTTGAATAATAAATGAATGAATTACCCGGTATCATGTACTACAACTGTAAATCATTTCTATTTTCATTACAAACCCTGGAACAATGATTAATCAAGAAAATCAATTGTTAAATTATGTATTTCCATTTGCCTTGGGAGTTGGCATTGAACTTTAATACAGGCTTGTCTTTAAAAATTGAAGTAGAAGGAAGAAATAAAAATGTAGAAAGGGGGTCTGGAGTCTAGCTTATAACTACATTGTGTTTAAATGAAATAATAGCTGGGTAATTAAGGCATTATAGGTGGGGTAATTTGTTGCCTCTTAGGTCTTAAAGGCAACCCTGTTAATATATGACGTTATATTATCTATTACGGTTTGTTTTATCAAGAGAACATAGTCTCGGTATTAAATCATGATATTCATTCTAAATCAGTAATTGACAAGTTCTGGAAAAATTGAAGCAATATCGATTTGAGACCGTTGTTTTAACTTTGATTTTCTACTAAATTACAAACCAATATCAACAGACATATACATTGGAATGTAAAGCAGAAATTAGTGTCCAACATGCCATGTGGGGTGTTGTCATTTGGACATGGTTATTTTAACTTACAAGAATGCATTTTTAACATCCCAATTTGAACTATAACATACTTTCTCATTTAGCTATGATCTCCACTTGGAATAAAAATTTACTCAGTGTGATTTTCAAGTTAGAATGATAGAAGCTGTGAATTTTTTATATAAAAATGCATACTTGTATGTTTTTTTTGGATTGATGTATGAAATTAAACATTATCAATTACGTTTAGTCAATTAGTTGAGTATCAGAAAGGTATAAATCAGCATTTATTTCAGAGCACTCTCAACATAGTATATGTAAACAAAACTGGAATAGATTGTGTGACATCAAAAAAAATTAATTTTTGGGTATTTTTATTAAAGAAAATCTGAACCTTCATTTTTTAGTCTAATTTCAAAACAGAAAGATCCCTTGTGATAACTTAATCTCTTTTATTAATATAGGTGAAATATGTTTTTGATTTTTCCTTCCTCCTTACGGACATGCCATTCTCTGAAGAGAATGAATTTTTAAAGCAAACATTTTTTTCCAATTGTAAGAATTGTCTTTTTTTACTACATGACAATATTATTCATGCTTGTCTTTGTTAAAGTTTCATCTGATAATGTCAGGTATACATACATATCATGCATTTTAGTACGAATTTTATGTTTAGTAAATGGCAGATAAGAAAAGGAAATCTCTATTTGGAAAGTTATAAGGAGAAAATCATTGAGTGAGTTTTTTGTATCATGTGTATGATAGTATACGAGGGTCATTTACAAAAAATCTAAGACTTTTGGTATCAGGTATGTTATTTAAGGTTTTTTAACGTTAAATCATTACTAAATTTAATAGACATGTTTTACAAATTGTTTCCAACAATTTAAAATCAAAAAAGTGTGCACATTTCTTTATTTATAAGAATTATTTAGAACCTAATTTTGCAAAAATGAGGTCATGGTGCAAGGTCAAAGTTTATGTTCTGTAAACCAAAACCATATTATGTTGAAAGTAATAAGTCCATAAATTTTTCTCAAATCTAAAGGATATTGAAACCTAAAATTAAAAGTTGTTATGATATTCTATTTATCAAATATTAAATGACGAGAATATATAGATTTGTTGAACAGTTATCAGTTACTAAAGACATACAGTCGTCTTAAAAATTGACTTTAAACATTGAAGTTGCTAGACGTCACGTCGCAATGAAAAGTATAAACAGTATGGATCTAAATCGGGAAAAAGCCGATGAAAACTGAAAATGCGCAATCGTGAAAAAAAAGTCAAACATGACTTGTACATTTGAGTTAAACTTTAACACATTCTGTTGGGGTTGTGGTAAATGTATTGTGAATATCAAATACCATGAAAGAGAACAAGATAAAATTTGACCAAAAATTAAATGTCATCTGACATTCAGGCAGTGAAAAAAAAGTAAAACATGAGTTGTTCATTTGTGTTAAACTTTAACACATTCTGTGGGGGTTGTGGTAAATGTATTGTGAATATCAAACAGCATGAAAGAGAATAGAATAAAATTTGTCCAAAAATTAAATGTCATCTGACATTCAGGCATTTTTTTTACTATAAACGAAAAGACATGCGGTATATTCTAAGATAAATTTGTGGAAGTAACTTAAGGTTTACAAAATTTTTTGGACAATTTAGATGTCAATTGATATAGTGGTAATTTCAATTTTATTGTGAAAAGCACACAAGACTTAGGGTGTTATTAAGATTGTATATTTCAATTAACTGTGCTTGTGTTATCTTGACGAAATGTTTTCACTATTATCTTGTGCTGTGATGACAAAGCATGTTGATTTTAAAATTGGGTAACAAAAATTTTTTACTTTTTCAACAAATGAAATGAATCCATATATAAATAAATTTTTGTTGCATAAAATTATATTTTAGTTATGTCTTTAATGAAAAATATATGATAAACAGCCACATTGTCTTCATATTTTTGTTGATTTTCTTTTATGGTTTACGTTATATTTTAGAAACATTTGCTTGTTCTTCTTATTAAAAATAAATTTACCTTTGAGTTTTCCGATATGGAAATTGTTCCATCTTCTTTTTGGGTGAAACCCTTCACCATGATTGATTTCTTGACTAGGTTGTTCAATTTAGGGATGTTTCCCTCATTTGTGAAAAGATCATGGACTCTTTCAAATTTGGTTGAACTTGCCAAGGCAGTAGTTGCACCAAATTTTGTCCCACTGGATGTTGTCCTGAGTTCAGTTTGCTCCAATAGGAAGATTTTTTGCTGTGCAGCATAAGTCTAATTTTCGAAAGAAAAGTTATATTTGAAAGAAAAAATATTTGTTAATTTAGTGTATATGGTCTGATATCAATGCACTGAGAATAACACATATGGTTTAAAAACTTTACTTGTTCAATAGAAATACTGTATTGTTCCAACTCAGATACACACAGACATAAATATAAATATATGTTTTGCTAGTCCTTCGTGTTAGTTAATGTAAGATTAGCTAAAAATTGAAATCTATGAAATTTAATTTTACTTTAACGTCTGATTACACTGGCGTCGGAAGCAAATAGCAAATTGAAAGTGGGGGGGGGGGGGCTAGACTAATCCTCAGAAATATTGAGAAAAAAGTAATTCCCAAAATCATGGAAATCCTAATCCGTACTGTGTGTGTGTGTGTGTGTGTGGGGGGGGGGGGGGGGGGGGGGGGGAGTATACCTATACTTCCCAAAAAAAAAAATTTACTTACCCAAAAAATTTTCTCCCCAGAATCATGAAATTCCTAATCCGTGGGGGGGGGGGGGGGGCTAGTATGGTTCTGAATCCAACTTTTCAATCTTTCAAGGTAAATTTAGAAACAATTATCTTTCCTGCGAGAAAAAGTGGGGGGGGGGGGGGGGGGCTAAACCTTCTATCATGCTATGTTTCTAATGGTAAGGTATACATTTGCAAAAAAAGTGGGGGGGCTAAGCCCCCCCTAACCCCCCCGGTTCCGACGCCTATGAATTATATATTCGATGAGAGCAAAAGGACGTATCGCGTATTTAAATGCTAAACCCAGGGAATTTTAAAATTTGTGTTCCTGTTTTTCTTAAGTTTTGGTTTACAAATTAATGCATAATTCTTTAATAACTGCTGTATTCTTACTGTCTTTAGTCTTTTCGCTGTGGGACCTTCTGCCATGATCGTCAAATTTGTAACAGTTTAATTGATCTTGGAAGAGCTTTGCAGGATGACAAGCGCGCGAAACTGTGTGGAAGCGGTGCTACATGTATTCGATACCAATTTCGAAATGTTTATGAAAATCGTGTTTTAAGTTTGTGTATTTAGATCATAACTTTTAATTTTTTTTTTATTTATTATAGAAAATGTTTTATAATGTAAATTAATTGTTTGCTTATAGATACTGACCAATTGATCAAAAGAATAACCTGTGATAAAAGAAATCAAGGTTGTAGAACAACGAATGAAGTTTACACCGTTTTAGGATAGTCGGAACACCTCTAGAGTTTCCAAAATTTGTCGTTCCGGTACCCCTCTGGTGGATGACGTTATGAAAGTCGAATCATTTTTTTAGAGTTATCTTTCTTGGATCAATGTTGAATGGCCGGGGTAATATAGTTTGTTCACACCAGAGACTCTGCTCACACGTAGTGTTTGGGTGGTGAAATATATATGCACAGTAGAAGATACTTTTATTGCGATAAATTAAGTTGATTTATTCGTATGTATTTCGGGGGGAAAATTTAAAATCAATTATAGGGCTAACACTAGAGACATCTGGTAACACAGAATAGATATGGACTCTGAGTCGAATAATAATGTGAGTATTTATTAGGTAATGATTTTGGCCGGGAGATGGTTAAATTTAATAAAACTAATAAATTATAAGGAATACGAAATAAATCGTGATTTGATAATGCATTCTATATATAAACACGTATTTCGCGGCAACAATGAAAAATTTAATGATGGATTGTTTCACATTTTAGGTTCGTTATTTTTCAGATATACTTTATATACGGCGACCAAAATAATGATAAATCTGTAATATCACGAGTTTTAAAGTTTAAAAGTCTTTGCTTTTAAATTTATTTAAAGAAGATGGGTGGATAAGGCGTGTAAAATGCCCATACATAGTCGGACAAGCTACTGAAAAATTAAAGTATCAATAAATCTGATATTTAAAAAAAAATCATTTAAAACAATATATATTTAACAAATCATTTATTTTTAACCTATGGATATGTTCAATACTTGGAATAAGTTGACTCAAACAGGAATATACGTATCAAAACCTGCAATTACTGTCATTTTTTAGAACTTCAAAACATTTTCTTTTATAGAGTGGGTCTGACTGCTCCATATTTTTCTCATAGTTTAAATAAGGGCTATTGGAAAACAAACCGATTTCAATCAACAAAAACGTGGAGAGATGACCCACTTTACATTAAAAATACCATTTTGTATCCCAACAATTGAACGTTTTGAAAAAATAATACAAGTCCGTTAATCGTGGCCAAAGTCACACATGATATTCAAACAGCCCACTTTATTGTGTCTGAAATGGCTCAGTGGTTAAAGTACCTGTCATAAGCTATCTAGGGTTGGTATGTTATGGGTTCGATACCACCAAAATTATGAACAATATTTTTTTTCTTATCTTGTGCAAAATGTATTAAAAATTGAATATAGTTAGAAATTGTGCTTTTTCAAACTTGTATTATAATATATTTGAATAGATTTAATTGGGAAAAAATAAATTCAAAATTGTATTTCACTACTAAACCGAATGGGCATTTGCGCCATCTTATTTCCTCATCTTCTTTGTTCAAATGTGTGTCATGTTCGCTAGCCAAGGGCTTTCGGTTGACTTAAAGTGGATTTCAATTTAAAGCATCCAACCCTGCAGACAAATTTATAATATTATTGTTAAATTATAGTAAAGAACAGATTTATTTACAAAAATATTTACTTAAATTTATAGTTCTGGACCCAAGGCAGAAAACGTTGGACGAGCTCACGTTTGATCTCAGTCTAATTTTCCTTTGCATAATTTATTTCTTTTGCAATAGTGAGCCTGATATCAAAACTGCATGAGCTTATTTATCTTGTTTGGGCACGGGGTCTGAAATAATCGGACAAAAGAACATGGTATCTAGGGAATTAGACGTATTATTCATTAAAAGGATCAGAGATCTTATATTCAGAACAAAGATTAGCAGGTGAAGATTAAAAAGTTATAAATTGGCTTTGGAGGTTGACCCATAACGTTCTTATTTGGGTTTTTTAGCTAAATGTTTAATGTTGCATTTTGTTTAGAACCTTAATTTATTTTTTCATTTTAACATATCGAAAATATTCATTTCAATGTGGGTTTTTTTTTGTTTAAAAAACCTTTGTACAGTATATTTTAATGGTTCCTTCTTAAGGGAATGGAATGAAGAAAGATTTCGTGTGTTTAGCAATATATTGAAAGAGACAGTGTATTGCATCTTATTAAAATTCCGACTTGAAAATTTTTTTTGACCGGGTTCGGTATGTTTGTATTACTCATAAATATATAGACTATTATACAATTACATATACATGTATGTCCTTTAATCAATATAATTATTTCAATAAAATTAATAAATAAATTAATTTTTGGGCCGGTTATAAATATTTTTTGTCGCAACTATTTACGGGGTTTGTCTTTTATAATATTACATATATTTTTTAATATTTACTATAAACAAAACACATGCAGGCCTCGTGAAGATTCTGTTAGAATCATTTTGTTTATACATGTAGAAATATGGGGTTTGATTTCTACGTCTTTCAATTAAAAATTGTTCAAAGTCTTTTAGATAGCCAGAATCATTTTGTAAAGACGTGTTTTGATTTATTTTAGCACAAGAGTTACAATAAACAAAATTCAGCGGTGTTGAGGGGTTATTTGATATAATTATATATGTTCATGTTAAAATGAACTGGAATTGGTCTACCATTTGTAATTAATCAAGAATGTGATGATGTGTTCGGTTTAGTGAGTTCGTTATACCTTATATTTACATTCTACTGTGTTTTTCTTTAAATTCCGTGATGTTTAAATGCCTATAAATGCAACACGTATTGACTGCGTAGGAATTTACGAGTAATTTACATAAGTAGTTCTCAAACAGTGATTTCTATGTTATCAGTAAAAAATGTATTTCATGAATGTTGTCAAAACACCATGTTTTATAATTATTCAACAAAAAAGTTGACTTTATTGTTAAAGGCAACATTTCAAGAGTTATTTATCATGGATTATATTTTCATGCTCGTTGATTTTATCTCAACAGTGTATGTGAAAACCAGTTTAAACCGGTTTTACAAAACAGCTGTTCTTGCTGTTACTTATTCACTCCCTCCTTGATCTGCACTTTATATCTATTTATTTAAGTAAACAATGATTTCTTCAGAAAGGGAATGTAAATATAAGCATTAAATGATTTATTTTTGACGTCGTCGTGTCAATAACTGCCGTCACTTGAGCAGACAAATTATCATAACGCTAACGCGTGTTATTCAATTTGTCTGCTCACCTGACGGCAGTTATTGACACGACGACGTCAAAAATAAGTCATTCAATGCTATAATATTCCATCACGACCCCACTATGGCGAATATATTGTAGTTTTCAGTACTTGTCAAATCACCTGTGCGAATATGTTCGTAATGTTTTCTTTATCGGTGTTAAGTACGCACTAAATCCAGTTATTAAATTATACGGTGATATTCAGAACTGAGTTATCGTTCGTGTTCAAACAATCCCCACGTGGTTCAAAATAGAAACATGCTGGTGCTTAATAAAATCATAAGCACTTTGGTTGTGGCTTTTTATTTCATGGTTTATTTTTTTTTAAAGTAGGTGTCTGTTTTGTATAAAAACTTAGAATATCGAGCAATTTTCAAGGAACATTTTGCATAAAATAGTATAGTCTGTGCTATTACTAGTACTAGGTGGTAAATGGGCATGGTCACTATTTTTGTCAAATATTTTGTTTTTTGTTTTGATTATTTACAATGCTTTAAGAATGGATTTCGGAAGATCAAAGGAAATTTGGTTGCATGCCTGTCGATGACTTTTTAGCAAGATACATGTAGGGCTCACAATTTTTTGTCATGTAAACAAGGGTCGTGCTCTTTTTTGTTTACATAGGTTCAATATACCAGTTAAAAAATCTTTTTCAAACCAATGAATTTGTTGATCTTATTCATTTTAAGTATAAAGAAACAGTTCATAACGAATAACACATTCATATTAGGTCTCAAACTTGAATTTTTACTTCAACATTCAAAATGTAAACATAAGTTTTGTTTAAAAAGCGAAGAATTGTATGCTCTGCAACTACCTTGTAACGCAGCAAATCACACTCAAATGTTTGGTTGCCTATTAAAAATGTCTTACTGAAGCATTGTAAACATTAAATTCGAAAAAATAATTTTTGACCAAAATCGTGACCACGCCCCTTTAATCGTTAGAGGCGTCGCTTCTTAACATGATAATTTTTGCAACAGCAGGAAAAAAAAAAATTTTCTTTTGTCACATTTCTTTTTAGAACTAATTTTATCTACCAATTAATGAAGTTAAAGTTTAAAATCAATAAACGTCTAGATTTTATTCTTGATAACAACTACCTAGATTCTCTGAAATAGGCTATAAATACGAGACACAATATTTACTACAAAACTGAAAAAGGTAAATAAAACCAGTCGGTCTAAAGTTTGAATGACACATTTGACCGATTTACTTGTTTCATTATCGGTCGATCCTGCATAATAAAAAGTTAGAGAAATGGGAAGAAATAACAATAAATATAGTGGTTATTGATCATAATCCTCACTCGACAAACACCGAGGAGAGGATTAGTTTTGAATAAACAGACTTGTGCGCGGGCTGATCTCAGACTTCCAAGTAGTTGAACTTTCTGCGGTAACCTTTAAAAATGTGAAAAATCAGTCGTGCATTCTTTGTAAATTGTGATCTACAATAAATAATAAATTTTAATGGATACTTCATTGCATATTTTAGAGTTTATTGTAAACATTAACAGTAAAATACTTTTTTCGGTTATATGTATGTGCTTGCAGTATAATCTAGCATTGCAAAAGAAAAAATATGATTTTTTTTGTAATGTTAGATATCTTCTAATTTGTTTGTTTGTCCCCCACGAGATCACTCTATTCCTTATTTGTAGAACTACTGTCCCCAATTTCTTGTTCGAAACAATAATTATAGTCTTACACTGCAAAACATGTACTCTTTGGCTAAACTGCAAAACGGGTGCGCTACAGGCGTGTTATTGCACATTGTTATACATGGTCATCGTCGAATTTTACCTTCACAATTACCGCTTCGTGGTAACTGTAATAAATGGGCAGGATTGAGACATCAATTGTGTCCGGTTGTAAACCGTAACCATAAACATGATCAATACTGGTGCCTCCTTCAGTTGTAGGAAAGGATACATATTGGGTGAAGCCATTTTTGCACATATATTTTTGAATGGGGCCTAGAGTATCTGTGTTTTCGTTGAAATCTCCGAGAACAATTACTCTGTCATAATTTTTCTTAACGAAATGTATCACATCTTTCAACGATGAGAGAAACAAATCACAAGGCTGAGAGATTGGCCTATAGACGGTCAATATAGCAATTTTTTGTTCAAAATGAATAGCACTTATTTCAATATTCCTAACAGGAACTGCTATTTCAGTTGTTTGCTCCTTTTTCTCACTGTAAATAACAACACCTCCTCCTTTAGAGTGTTTCAGATTTGAATGAATATCCAAAGTGGTGTCATAAGAGTCAAATCGATCCTTGCGAGTACAACTGAAATTTTCTAATTGGAATCCCCTGTTTTCTTGTTTTTGGAGCCAGGTTTCTGTCAAACAGATAACATTTGCGTTTTGAAATCTTCTTTCAGTTTTAAGGTCATCAAAATGTGCTGGTAAGCTTTGAATATTGTGTAAAATTATGGTTTTAGAATGCACATCATTCGTTGAAATTTGATTTGTAATCAAGTTCTCCATTTGAGATAAAGCATATTGCACATCTTGTTCTGCATAAACTTTTCTCTTAAAAAGATCACAAATATCGTCATATGACGTTTCGATGTGTAGTCCATTTTTGGATGTAACGCGAGACAGAGCTACATACGCTTGTCCAGGTGCAAATACTTTGTCAAGATTTACAACAACTTCATTAGTTGTCATTCCTTGCACTTTATGTGCCGTGCATGCCCATGCGAGTTGTAAAGGAAATTGATGTCTTATTATTTTTTGCTTTCCTTTACCATTAATTTCTTCCTCTACCCTTTCAATCGTGACCTCCAAAATGCCGGATTCATTTCTTTTTCCGACTTTTTTCCCAACATTTTGGTTATCAAATGCTACTGAAATTCCTGTTATTTCATTTGTGTGGTTGGTGGACAATTTAATGTTTGTAATTCTTCCCACAACGCCATTCACTAAACCATCTTCTACATCCACATTGCGAGTAAGCATTATCCTTGCATTTAGTCCTATTAAAATGCAGGAAGAAAGTCCTTCAGATCTTTTGGTGACCAATGAATTTTCACGCAAGCGCAGTTTTCCAGATGTTTTATCCTTCTGATAGTCTTTTGCATTTATTTCAATTAAATCGACACAGCTGCGTTTCAACATAGACAAATTGTAGTCATTTACTTCATCATTTGTCGCAAAGACATGAAGTACATCATCTGGCCCTTGTCTTATGCATTCCCTAAAGTCTTCAATTAGTGCTGGTTCTAATATTTCTTCCTTAGTTCTGGTTCTAATTCTATTGAGCATTTCAGAAAACTTTAGATCTTCACTCTGTCGCATTACTTCGGTCAATTCAACAAGCTTGAAACATTCTGTCCAAAAATCTTCAGGATATGACACATTGTCATGGTACAGCCTTTCAGTCTTTTTCTGCTTTACTGGTGGGAGTTGAAAAAAGTCTCCAACCGCAACGACAGACACACCTCCAAATGGCAACCTGTTTTTCTTAATCTGTACTAGACGTTCATGCACGTAGTAAAGCAACCTCTTGTAAACCATCGATATTTCGTCTATAACAAGAATTTGCAAGTTTTGTAACTTAACCCTGATAGCGTTAAGGCGCTGTTCCTGAAGTGGTTCGTAGGGAAATGGCATGTATTTGTTGAGCGCAAATGCATGGTGAATTGTGGTTCCACCTATATTAAATGCTGCTGTGCCCGTCAATGCTGTCAACAAAACAGTCAAATGTCCTGGTTCATGTACTGATTTCGACAATACCCTTTCTGCCTCATAATGAACAGTTTTTATTAGATGACTTTTGCCTGTACCAGCTCCACCTGTTACAAATATGTGAAACGGTTGTGGTTTAGCTCCATTTGTCTTTTGTAGACACCAGTCACGAATAAAATAAAATATATCAGATTGTGTTTTGTTTAGAGATCGAAGAAGTGGTAACATATCCTTACGTAAAGGCGTCAAAGGCTGAATTTGATATATAATATCGGCATTGTGTCCATCTTCCGTCAAATCTGGAACATCTGATTCACCCTCAACATCTACCACTTGTATTTTGTGTTCTAAGCATGATCTTCTGTTTGTCTCTGTTTCAGGACAAAGTAATGCCCACGCATCCTCAGGTTCTCCAATTCGGTCAAATGTTTCTTCAGCTTCTTTAATGGTGTCTTCATTTTGACAGTAAATTTGACGGTTAGAATTGACAATATCTCTTACAGGATGAACTGTCTTGTCCCACTTTAAACAAACATGGCCAGATTCATAAAATGTTTGATAGAGTTCATAAGATGGAGGCTTCAAATGATCTTGATTCCAATATGGAAGGAAAAGTTGGAGTATGGACTGATAATATTTTTCGGCCATTTTCTCCTTTGAAAACCTTGGATATCTTATAATGGCAGGATTTGTTTTTACTCTTTTTTGAACATACCCTTTCCCATTTTTCAACTCATACACTCCATCTTTTGTAGTATTTGGTACTTGTGATTTTGCAAGAACCCTAAACTCTGAACAAAATTGTTCTAAGCACATATTTGCAAACTCCTTCTTGTTTGGACGATTCTCATATCTTTCAACAATGTTAGTCATCCACATTTCATCTTCGTCATCCTCTTCCACATTGTTTCTTACGTTATGCAAGGGTTTACTGAGTCGTGTAGGATTTTCACCAACAGGAATGAAAACAGTTTTCCTGGAGCATTCTTTCATCCTCAAATTGCATACACGATACACGGCTTCTTGTGCACTGACTTCTCGGTGGTGCAGGTATGCTGATCCTACTTTTTTCAGTGTTTGACGAGCACTAAGATTTCCCCCTTCTGCCTCAACAGCAGTCTGTTTTAAAAGCAAGCCCATTTCACGTTCTGATTTTGATATATAAGATATGATATATACAATACAACTGAATGGGTCTAAAACAAACTGAATATCAAGATTAGCATCCCAACACTTCAAGAGACAAGGGTTGTATTGGTTAGTCCATATTTCGTTTGGATTTCTTTGCAAGACAATTGTCTGCTTTGAAGTTACAGCATTGTAAGCCTCTTCAAAAGTTTCCTGTGTTAATCCAAGTTTATCGAACATATGCTCACAAGAGAAAATCTCATTTGCTGGGTCTTGAATTTCATCCCATACTTTCTGTAAAATCTCTTTTGCATTATTTTTTCCAACACCCAAGTTTGAGTTTTGTCCATCATTAAGATCTTGTTTGTCAAACGGCTTTGTAATGAAGGTTTTTTCGGACGGTGGTCTTGGGAAATTAAAGCGACATTCTGTTCCTTTTTTCCTACATGACTGTGAGTGTTTTTTGCTATGTTGCTGAACATCCAAGACAGTTTTGTTTAGGTGGGCATCTTCACTTTCTGATGGTATCTCACATGTAACATACTTATCAACAAAATTGCAAACAGCAATTTCACCATCTTGTTCCAGCTTCGGAGCTCCATCAATCCAAAACAAGCAGTGCATATGCGGTGATCCCCTCTGCTGGAATTCAACTCTCTGAAAATAATCCACTACTTTCCCAATAGGTTCAGACGGACCCATTATTACATCTCGCATGAATATATGAAACCTATGCTCAAACATTCTTGCGACCGTAACAGGATTGCTCCTCAGAATTTCGCTTTTTTCTGTCCAGTCCATTTCGTCAATTGGCCTATTATCAGATTGTTGTCGTAAAATTGCTTCAATTGTTGTATGCCATCTGAATTCGGCGGCAGAAAAGGAACAAAACCATGTCGGAATTCCTATTTGTCTTAGCATGGCGAAAAGATCTTTTTGTGCCGTCTGCCAGTAGGATGGTGTTCCTCGTATTGGTTGCATGAAACGTATTGCCTCGTTATTATTTATCATCTTGGATAATAAATCTGGATCTTGAAGCATGCCTGGGGTAACACTTTTACCACTTGATGTTTTTTGAAATGATTTCCGAACAGAAATTTGTGTCTTTTCTATCACCTGATTAAGTTCCGACATGTACTGACTAAAAAAAATGTAATTCGAGTCTTTGGCAAATCTGTTGTCAGCATTCATCAATCTATTATGGAAATATCTACTCAGTGTGATTTTAATGTCTCGACTTTCATTCCAAGAATTATGACCAGATGGAAATAAACATGGGAACGTTTTTGCCTCATTTCCTTCATCCTGCAGCATTTTGACTGGATTTTTTCCTTCGCCTGGTGCTAAATTAAACACATCGTCAAAATAGTGACAAAATACTTCTTGAACAACATCAACAGGTTGTAAACAAGAGTCCAAAATTACTGATGTGTTCAGATCCTTTAAATCATCTTCAGGTGGGTCCTGTTCTTCAGGAATATTTTTTGTTATGTCTTTTTCAGTTAAGCAGTCATCAAAATTTGTCTTTGATTCCCAGTTAGTGTCTATCTGCACATCTTTATACCACGCATTGTTTTCCATCAGGAAATTTAACGCAGTCACTACATGGTGAGGATTGACAAACTGATATTCCTGGTACCCTTTGTAAGAAAGTTTTCTTTTGAGTTTTACTCTTAAGACCATTGATTCGTCTGTTGTTCGTGGTAAACTTGATGTTTTCTTCAAATCTATAGGGACGCAAACAACTGGGCCATGAATGTTTTTCTGCTTCCCTTGAGGCAGGTGTGTGACTTTCATGAAGGGAATATGCAAGGCAATCAATTGACGCTCTAAACTGTTCAAGTCTTTGAGTTCATTTGGCATGCTTTCAAGCTTCATTTTGTTTACAACAGCTTCTGCTGGAATTTTTCCAGAAAGAATCTTGCGATGACATGTCTTACAAATCCATAAGGATGATCGGTTGCAATCTGGACGGCATGATGTGGAACAACAATGGACGCAGTCTTTTTGAATGCAAATTTCTGCAACTTCCTTAGAGTTATTATTTCTGCTCTCATACATATTTAAATCGCAAGTCTGAACTTGGTTAAAAAATAATAGACGATGACAACAGCAACAAATATACTCAGGGCTATGCTTAGATTTTTCTTGAAACAAATTCACAACCATAGTTTCATCGAGAAGCTTCGAGTATGCAGCTCTTCTATTGTTCCTTGACTGCTCTCTTTTTTTTATTCGGATTTGCTCGTCAGATGCATACTTGGCCCTCTTTGTTTCTAACATGTCATCCTTTAGATCATCGTCCCTATATCTTTTAGCACTTTTAGTCTTTTTATCGTTCCTAAAATATTCATTCGTCTTGTATCTATTTGCTTCATATTGTTTTTTCTGCATTTGATACTTTGCATCATTTTTATATCTGTTTCTGTTATTTTCCTTGACTGCTGATTTGAGCACAGGATCAGATTTGTATTTTTGCATGCTTAATTCCTTTACATGCTGCCTATGTTCTTTGTTTATCTTGTACTTGGAAATGCTTGCGTCCTTTACAGACTTTCTGTGAGTTGAGTTTGATCTGTATTTGCAAATGCTTTTTTTCTTCATAGACTCACGGTGACATGAATTTAACATGTATTTCCTCTTACCGGCTTCTATCTTTTCTTCCTTGAATTGAAGACAAGTGCTATATTTTTCACGCCTTTTATTCAATATTCTTGTTCTGTATACTCCGTATCTTTTCTTTTCACTTTGTAATGCAAATTTCTTTAGCCTTGGATCTGTCTGATATGTTTGTCTTTTCCTGTCTAACACGTTCTCTCTGTACTCAGGATTTTGTCTGTACTTTTCCTTCCTTTCTACCAGTCGACGTCTGTAATTTTCCATCTTGGGAAATCCCCTACATTCAGAATGCACTTCCTTATTGTCCTTGCAAACCATAGACAGTACATTGTAATGGTTATCATTTAAGTGGTGAAGAAAAATAGATCCTCTCTTGATCGCACTTTCCCCGTATACTTGTCTTCCTGAATAAAGCAACCATTGGCTACATGAAAAGGTATACACATCAATATTCAGCAAACTTGCGACGCCGAAAATTTCAAGTTCCGTTGCCCAAGTTCCACTCTCTGTCATTTTTGACATTATCAAATAATCATTCATTGATATTCCAACATTTCTTTGGAAACTTTTAAACTGATATTCATTTTTTAACAAATATCGACATGTTGCTTGCCTTATTTGCTCATGGTTTTCTTCTGAACCAGAGACACAGTATGAAACTGCTCTGAAGAAACAATTGCCATCCCCTTTAATTTGTTGACACTGCAGTTTTTTGCCTGCAATTTCCACAGTGGTTGCATTTAAAATCTGTTCCTTTTCTAATAATTGTACATTCAACTCATGACAAATTCTTCTCTTCGTTTCTGTCATTAAGCTTTCAACAGATATTTCATCAGCAAGTTTATTTCCTTCCTCTGATATATACAAAATTGATTCATTGCTTTCAGGATTCTCTATGGGATTTCTTTGGCAGTCATTGTGTAATTCATGTGGTGCTCTATCATAATTCTCATCATCTTGTATCACAATTTCTCTGTTTGAAGCATGTTCAACGTGCATCATTGAACAAACAACTCCTGTTATTTCACAGTCAACAAAAGTATCATACCCCATTGATAAGGCTAATGACCAAATGTGCTGCTGGATGTCAAGAATACTGTTATGTATAATTCGAATACTCTTTCCATCAGCTGTCTGATATCCTTCTTGAGTTCTGGAATGTGAATCAAAAATAAAATAATTATCTTTCATTTTTCCCACCAATATTGTATTGCCCCCAAAGCATACAAAACAACCATCTGTATTTGAGAGTGAAATCTCTAGTGCATCTAGTAATCTATGGGCATTGAAATCTTCATAACATGGTTCCTCGTTTCCAATACCAATAAGACTCGGCAAAGATTCATTGCATTTGAATTCATACATTTTGTCAAAACATTCAATAAATTGGGGCAACTCACTAACAAGCAAATATCTGCTGGTAATGGTAGAACTACGTTGAAGATACATGTAAAGTTCATTTCCCATTATTAACACTCTATTCATGTCCGATTCATCCCAGTAGTTTGAACTCTTAATTTTGTGGTATGCCAAAGCTCCTAAACAGTTTGCAACACATTGTGTTCCTGCATTTTCCCCAAACATTATATCTCCCTGATGGAAAGATCCCTGAATTGACCTGTTACAAATTGACATCGAGTGTGGCTGACCTTCTCTTGATTGTGATGCATTTATATGAACAGTCTCATTTCCTTTAGCTCTGAAAATTGTATTATTATGAATATTTGTTTTTTTTCTTACAATGTTCCTGTTAATATTTCGTTCAGTTTCCGATAAAGAATCGTTCTTGTAGCCCTCATCTTTTAGTTTTCTGCTAGTCCCTCCATCCATGGAGGTTTCCAGCTGCGCCTGACCTGCTGGTCCAGACACGTGCACAGTGTCCGGTCCAGGTGCCCTCGGTGGAGCACAAACCCACGGTGGGGAGTCAGGGGACGGTGCCTTGTCCTGTTCACGGACAAACAGACGACTTCCCCGAGGAGATGGCAACCTCGGGGCAGGTGAGTACATTTTCTCACAAAGAGAGGCCTGCACTCTGGCCAGGGGTTTTTCAAATAGAGGAAACCCCATGGGAACCTCTACTGGGAAAATAGTTGTGGAAACTGCAACTGCCCCATCCACTGAACCACACGAAAGACTATGACTTGGCAATGACTGATCTTGTGGTGAATCTTTGGAGGTGGTTTTCTTGAGTCTTTTCTCTCTCATTCTTAGTTTATGTTTCTCACGTTCCAATCTGAGATTTTTTGACTTCTTTTTTGGCATCTAAAAATATATTAATAACAAACTATTCTAATTATATTCAATAATTTTTCCTGTTGTTGGATAAGATGGGTGATGTCAAAGAAAACATTATTGTTTACATGTAAGTTCCAGAGTTGCCACAAATTTAATTTATATTATCAAAGAAATCATTCTGATAACCCGCATTTATAAAACTGTTTATAACTTGTTAATACTCTATTAATATTCATGTATATCTCAAATCTAACCTATCAGAATGATAAGATAAGCTGCTGAATTAGCATGTTAGCAGGTTAACTCATTTATAGTTTATTATTGTTATTAAGTACTCGTTCAAATAAAACAAACTTATTTATTCTTTCCCTAATTGATTCTTTGGAAAAAAAAATGTTTTTTTGACAACATTGTTTATCTAAAGCTAAAATTTATGCTTAGGTTTGCTTTTAATTTTGGCAAATAATCATGGTTTACCCAACATGGGGCCAACACAAAATAGAAGCATGATTACACAATTGAATTATTTTTGAACACCAGTTCGAATAATGCAAGATGGGCAGTAAAAAATAATCAAAAAGATAACAAGCATTATTATTATAGTTTCATCTTAAATACTGAAATCTGATAGGTTTAGAGACTGTTGATAATTTGTTCTATTACTCTCAGCTTACCAACAAACTTTGCAAGGGGTAGTACAACGAATTGTTACATGCATTTTGTGCCTATGGTTTGTTGTAGAATTCATGTCATTTCTATATAAAAGCAGTAAAATTTTCTCTAAAATTAAATGATTAAGTATGATAAAATAAACAGTCCCTGTTTGGGAGGACAACAGTTGAAATTGACACCCCTCAAAAATAATGATAACATGAATACTGTAGTGCATACAAAGAAATTTGCAAGTGTTATTATGGACTGTTTTTGGCACAGATTTATGATTTTTCAAATATCACATACATGTAAATGCCATTCATTAACAAAGAAAACAGTTAAACTAAACGCATTTAATTCAATCTGTGTTCAATTTTAATCACCCCCTGTCAAGAAATGGGCAAAACATTTTATCTAATTAAAATAATAACTTAAATGTTTTATTTGTTAAAATTGAAACCCCTCTTGCTGCCCCAGTATTAGTCTGGGGGTCAGGATTTTAACAATTTAGAATCTACATTATTTGAGGAATGCAATGCTTTCAGACATTTTCCCAATATATTTCTATGTTAAACTTTGAACCTCTCTTGGAGCCCTAGTATTGGCCCAGCGGTCACAATTTTAACAATTTTTAACATTCACTATATATACAAGCTTTTGTATAAGTATTGGCATTTCTGGTGCGGTGGTTCTTAACAAGATGATTTTTTAAGACGAGCACCCTACTTTCATTGTTTTGCAAATATCTCCCTTTTAAAAAAGGATTTGCCCTTTATTTTTAAAATTTCAAATCCCCATCCCATAAGGATGTTTTGTACTAAGTTCGGTTAAATTTAGCCTAGTGGTTCTTGAAAAGAAGTCAAAAATGTGAAAAATTTAAAGACAGACCGACGAACACACGCTTCAGGTGACCTAAAAATAAGGGATGGGACTTACAAATGACTTCCTCATATCCATTGTGTTCAAAAAATCAGTGTACAACATTTTGAAATTCAACTGTATATATAAAAAAGCAATGTATACAAATCAGGATAAGATAAAAAGGAAAAGCGCACTTAATATATGATTTTTCCTATGAAATAGCACTTTTGAAATATTAGACATTTTCAATATTATACAATATTAAGTTAAAATATATTGAAAGAAATACAAATTACACAATTACCCTTCTCCTAGAGCATTACTTATCTTACACGACATCATTAAATAGTCAGGGATGTATAGAAAAAAAAAGAGTGTGCGATGAAAAATGGTATATTTGACTATTTGAACCATTTTATACAAAAGAAATCAGATGAAAGTTATGTTCTAGATATTGTAGTTTTAAATATTAACATTAAATTAATTTTGGTCTTTATACTGAAATTTGTAAAAATATATATATAAGACATCCAATAAAATCTTTAGATGAAAGCCTAGTAGTAATGCAGACCAATTTTTTATTTTTGTGGGTGCTGGATCAATTCGACCAAGAAATAACTATTTTTTCATTTAATTTAATCATGATTATAATAGGTTAATTTCAATGTATCTACCCTACTGGACTTTTTTTTCATATTGTTTAATTCAGCCTGAGCATGGGTATATCCAATATAATTTAACAGATTTCTTCAAAAATACCATACATGTATTCTATATACAATAGTATACTTAGATTCATTGCATTTTGCTTGAATTTATCAAAGTTCAAAATACCAACTAACATTTTACACAGAAATTTATTCATTTCTCCATGCAAGTTTCCCAAATTTATGAGAAGTCAGTTGTTACAGACACCATTACAAAAGCAGTATCTCTGTTTTGAAAATCATATTGTGACAGGTACTTGAATCTATATTTAGTAACAGTACTAGGTACGCTCTGTCAGCACACAGTTGTAGGCGAAATAATGGGGGTAAATGTTATGCCTCTTTCAAGCATCTGCAATTAATTGTTTTGAAATTTTACAAAATTTTGTTAAAAAACTTAGACCTAACAAAACAACTAAAAAGCTGTTATGTGACAACAAATCATCGCTTTTTTGGACATGTACTGTGACAGTATACATATTCCATTTGTCAAGCCTGATCTCAAATAAACCTATCTACATATATGGAGTACATACCCTAATTGCATTATTCTACGACAAAATGATTTAGTTCAAGACCTGGGAATTTTTTCAGAAATTATGAAATATCAAAATCCAATTAAATACATATCTCTGATATATATACAATTCAACTGCAAAACACTAACATCCAATCTTGAAAACTGCAAAGAGTTATACATACAACAGGGTACTCTTTTGGCAGCCACTTGCTACCATTTTCATCATCTTAAATATTTTAGGAAATCTGGACAAAAAGTTGTCACAGAAATTTGATGTCTGTTTGGTACAAAAATAAATCCACCATAATGCATGCCTTAATTAAGGATAAATCCGTATATACCCCTCTTTTCAAAGTGTGAGAACAACAGCCTTTTAAAGTATTGCCAAATAAAGGATTACATTTATTACATTTATTCAAATTATTTGTCACTTTGCATGTTTAGTTAACAGGATTCAACCCTCTCTGAAAAATATTGTTTTCTGAGTCTAAAAACATTAATAGTGATAAACCAATATTTAATTCAAAACAGTATATACCCTGGTCAAGGAAAATAACCTCAATTTGAACTCACAAAGCACAAAAACAATTATTTTATATAAATAACAGAGAGCCTTCAATTTTGTACAAATTGTAATGAAACCATTTTAGTATTAAACAATTGAAATTAAATCATTAATTTGCAATCTTTACTATAAAAAGAAAATGTAAATGTTTACCGAAAAAGCAGGCTCAGAGTCCAAATCATTCACCTGAGCAAGATTACCCATAATTCTGATCATATCATCATTACAGCATCAAATTTTAAAAATCCTGACAATTTAAAAATCCCCATTTGTGATCCCACTTTTTCCTGCAAAATAATAGTTTGATCAAACATTAATTTGCTTAAACTGAGCTCTAAAGAGAGCTTCAGCATTTTTGACTGTATATTTTTATATGACTGAAATAGTAATCAAAGGCATAAAGGGCCTAAGAGTTGACTCGCTATGAACATGTCAATATTTTGATGGAATTTTTTTTACTGTTTTTTGTAAATAAACATAGGTAAACAAAGATTACAGAGGTCATTGTGACAGACATCAACTTTATGAGATCACCTTTATCATATTATATTACAGTCAAAACTGCCGAAGCGGCCACCCCTATTAAGCAGTCACCTGTCGTATGCGGTCATTTTATTTCCTCCCGATGAAAAATCCTATATAATTGCCCTCTAAAGAGCGGTCACCTGTCTAAAGCGGTCAGCGGACATCGTATTTTGATCCGAAACTGTACAGTCGACATGCATTAAGCGGCCATTTTGGCCGGTCACATGATTTACACCCAGGGAATTCAAACATGGCTTCCGAATGTCGGGTAGTAAATGTAAACAATAATTATACGCTTGAGGCGAGAGAAACAAAATTAATCGATGTATTAATAATACATAATTGGCAGATCAGATACGAATGGGAATCAAGTGAATTGCTTAAACATGTATTTACAATGTTTGTTTAATAAACATGAATGAAATAGGTGTCAAAAATGCCTGCGGCGCGGCAAGAAAAAATTGCTTGATTTAATAATATGATTTTGAGTTCAGATACGGTGGGTTAAAAACTTGAAAATTGTTAAATTGTATTAAAAGTGTTTGTTTTCTATATAAACGGTACTCATGAAAATAGTTAGTGTTATAATTGTGAAAATGTCAGCGACAAGGTTTTACCACGTAATGACTTTTAAATAATTTTAAAAGATATAAAATTTGCATGCACAATGCACTGTTATGTATCTGTACTTATTTGTAAATATAATAGATACTATAAAACATTTAATCAATTATTTTATCTATCATTTTTATGCATTATTGTTTTATTGTGATCCGGGACGTATATACTAACATATATATATATAGCATATACGTCCCTGTTGTGATAATAGTTTTAATAAGGTATTTGATGCTGGCAAACTCATAAGTCTCTATTCAAAGGTCACCTCCGTTAAGAGGTCACTTTGGGTGCCTCCCGCAGGTGACTGCTTAATACAAGTTTGACTGTATTTGATAATAGTATTTAGATATCTTCCTAAATACAATTTTTTACTTAAAAAATTATTTTTCACGATTCATGATTTTTTTTATCTTTGATGTGTTGTAGCCAACAATAATAAGATACATGCACTTGTATACTGAATTCATCATTCTTTTCAAATTGTGCTTGTTGAAAGCAGAAAAGGGTTAATAAATGTCTAATTCCTGAATCATCAACTCATGTCAGTACTTTCTTTACTTTCATTTAACACGTTCTGTGGATATTTTAATGATGGACTGGCAATGCCTGTCTGAATTGCGCGAGCGATACACATATCGTAGGATAGAGACAAAGGACCAGTATATTTCAATGACAAAGATATAAGCAGTATTTGCATTTATTGCACATTATCAATTCACGTTGGTGCACAAAATCTACTCCAAGAGATCCAATGACAACAAGGTTTTTCTTGCTTTGCAAGCTCAATTGAAAAACAAACTGGGTTTTCCTAAAAATAGATTTTATGCACATATACATTCGGAACTTCACAGTTACATTCATTAATAAGGAACAAGGTTTGCCTCATGCAAGTTGTGGAATTCATGAGCAACGATTAATCATGATTTGTTTTATTTTTTAAACATAAAGAAATACTTTAAAAATATATGTGTAAATAAAGATGAGCTAGATTGTTTAACCACTTCAAATTGGCAATCACTCAAACAAACGCTGTTAACGCATGCACTGTGCTCTTTAGCGCATGAATAATGTAGTTCATAAATTTCGTGGAAACAACTATGATAACAAGGACTCGCTTGCTTTGCAAGCCGACTCAAAAAACAGAATGAGGGTAGTAGATACGCTCTGGTAGATTCAAGACAGTGGAAATTAAAGCTTATAATCAAATGATATTGAACGATTATGCAATGAGTGAATATTTACTTAGAGTACACGTAGAAGTTAAGTTGACAACTGTTAAATAAATAACATACGGCAATTGAAAGGACAATTTTAGTTTTGATGCATAGAACTAGCTTGCAAAGCACAACCTCTGGTGAGAGAGAGAAATACAACTTTCGAGAGCGAGATCACCAAGAACACATATTGACTAATATTGTGATACATGAAAACTTAACAAAACTCTTGCCTTAGATTAATATATAACAAGTTGTTACCGCCAATACTGCAATTAGTCATATCTATGCTGGTACTGCAGTTAATCATATCTATGCTGTGATTTCATCACTTTTTGAGCTCAATATTTTTGTACGTAGAGCCCGTGAACTTATTCGAAGCGGGCTCATGTCAAAGATCACTTTGTACTGAATGTACTTTTCACTGGAGGAAACTACTTAATTGGTGAGTGATATAATATGTATATTGTTAAAATGTTTTCCAATGCATATGTACATTGTGCAGTACAATTATATTACAGTACATTAGAAAATTTTCCTAATTTAGTGTATATAGGTATAAAGTTACTATTTATGCATATGCATATATATTTCAAGGTCATTATTAATGATACATTGATAAATTTATATGTAATATGAGGCATGTGTGCAACTTCATTGGCAAGTTCGCTGGATTATGTTAGGTTTACAATTGATATACTATGGGAGGTAACTCCATTTGCAACATGTATAATATCATTTAGTTGTCAAGAGTTATGCCTCTTTGTTTACATTTTCTTTGCTAGGGCATTTCAGATTTATATGACTAGATGCATCTTATTATGCTTAATTGAATTAGCTTATACTGATATATCTGATAGTCACACATTTCATCATTGTTAACATATATTTGCTAGGATGAATTAGTATGTGTGTGTTTTTGAATTAGTTTCTTTACATTATTTTTTTTCTATTTTTTTTTGTATTAAATCATCATACGTCTATTGATTTGTCTATCATCTTATGCCTTACATCTATCAAATAGATTATATCAACATATTGTCGTATTCCATATATATTCATTGGTCAACAATCATATTCTGTCACCCTCCAAAATAAAGACGCATTTACAAAAGTATCCAAAAGTTTCCTTATTTCACTGGCCAGTACACAATAAGTTTGTCACAACAGAATTTTATATGAGAACAAATTAATTGGGGGTCACTACACACCCTTTTCTCAAAAGCTCTGTTTGTTTGAAGCACGAGCCAAATAGGGCTAAGTTGAAAATATAAATGGTCTGAAAAAAGGATTTGTATGTGATTCATTATGATCTTGACCCTTTACCTACAACCATCATTCAAAGTCACTGCACTACCTTTAACAGTAAACAAGTAAGATATGAACTAGATTTGACCAAGCAAAAGCAAGATATGACCTGGACAAGAATTTTATATATAATTCTGCTTTGACCTTAACCATATACCTAGAAACAGAGTTTAATTCACTGCACCCCTATTACCTTAAAGAACTATGTGGGTGAAGTATAAGCCAGTTTGAACCAAACCGAGACAGAATATGCCGTCGACAAATTGATCGTCAACAGATAGTCTAGATAACATATTGACAGTATGCAGAGCAAATTTCAGAAAAAAAATAAGGGAAAACTCCATACAAGCTAAAAGATAAAATCCTATTGATAGTAAGCACATCTAGTATATAAGTTTCCTAAATCTATATACAGAGCTCTTTTTTAGGACATTTATATAGTATAAAAAAGGCTACATCCATCTATTCCAAATCTTAATTAATATTTCAATTCAAGGTTCCTCGAAACACCAATATTTTATCTAGTAGATCGAAAAAAAAAAATTCTTAAAAATTCATTTCACAAAACAGTGACCAATATCAGCCTTCATTTATTTTAACTGACTTTTATATAATTTTTAAGTGAAGCACAAAAAAAAAGTCTAATCCGAACAAGAAAATTTAGAGCTTAACATTTGATAGGTAGATCATATACAGTCTAGTCTTTCAGACGACTAAACACAATTTTGTTTCAAAGTGACTTGTATCAAAATAATTTTAAAGTCTTTTCATTCGTAATTTAGTGAGATACATGTAACTTGTTGTAATGAGAACTGAGTATACCTCGACACATTATGTCTTTACCTTGTTATAACAAAACAATTTTTATTTCCTAAAATATACTCCTTTTTTAGTTTCAGTCTATTATCATATGAATTATATAATGTCAACTTATTTTCTGTTTCGTCAATAAAAATGACAATATTGTAGAGACTATTTCACATACAACATGAAATGATACTAAATAATTTATATGGGGGTCATTATTGTACAGCAAACACTTTTTTTCACATAGAGTGAAAATGAAACTTAGACTTCAGCCAAAATGATCCCTTTTTTTTAAAAGTAGAATAATGACTTCAGGGTCATGACCTTTCAGTTAGCTTATGAAATCACAATGGTCAATATCTTAGTTGGTAATTGTAGTAGTTGGGGCTATATGGACCGTATATATCGGCCTGGGTAGCTCCGTGGTAGAGCTCCTGACTAGAGTTGCAGGGGTCCCGGGTTCGATTCCCGGTCCAGCCATATGTTTTCGTTGTATTTATATACTCATTCTTCCTTTCCTACTACAGTAGTTTGAACATGATTAAAATAGCAAAATTGGCATGTTGTGAAGTAAACAATGTCATGGAAGTCGATTATTGTTGTTTGCTATTTGATGACAGAAATACCAATCGTACCATGAACAGCACATAATTGTGAGCAACCTCTGACCACAGGGGCATCTTATCTGCTCTGTTGTCTATGACATTATATATAAAAAGTATACATGTATTTTTAAAATATATATATAAATGTCATAGACAGTATAGCATATGTGTACTATTTATATTTATTATCTAATCAAAGGGATTTTGTTGTTCTATTACAAATTAAATATTTTCGTCTATTTTGTATGCGTTTTCAGGTTTGAAAGTGATCTATTGAACTGCCGGTCAAAAACTTTGATTTATTGGACAGCCGTCAATAGACTGTGATCTATTGGACCGGCAACATTCTTTAGAATTAAAGGCTAGAACAACCACAAAGGCGTCGAGTTGACATTTTCTTTTATATAGAATCAAGAATGATATCAGTAATTTGAATTTCTGTACTATTAATAGTTCATAAATCAAATAATATTAGAATAAAAAAGTAAATGAATTACGTTTTGTGCTGTTTCAAAAACAAAAATCAATATATTTCCTTAAAAAATATGTAGTGATGCATTTATAATACAATTACTCACCATACTTACAAAGATCATAGAAATTTCAAAATTAAAAAATTAATTTAGTATATACGTCCCTTGTCTACGCTTGCACACAAATAGTGTCAATATTTTATAAAAAACAAGACATTTTTTTAAAAGGAAGAGTGGGTTGAAATATTATGTAAATTTGATTAAAAAAAACCTGGACATATTTGGACTTAACTTATTCAGGTCTACTGTCAAAAGGTTAACATTTCTTTGACAAAACTTTGGTTTCCGATAAAAAATGTCACGACCCATAAATTCCTTAGGCTAATTTCAAAACTAATTCTATTATTTTTCAATATAGCATTATATAAAAATATGATATATTGCTGGCATCTATAAACGGACATCTTCCCATGTAGACAGTTTCTGATCTCCCACTTGTCAGAACAGTTACGGATCAGACACTCTTGAATTGGGAAGATGGTGTCTCGTGTAGATAAAATCGAAACCTGTACATGTACTCCGAATTGAAGATACAATAAAATATACCGTACTGGGGCACATTCCCGTATGTTATTGAATGTGAATTTGGATATAATGTTGCCATCTTCAATATAACTACCACCGCGGAAATACTCTAAGTATGAGCTGAATTTCTAAATAATTTGATAAATCTGTGCTGAATTTGTGCATGCATATGTGATGCGCAGCGTGGACTCTGTGAAAATTGCCTGTTTCATTTCGGACCTACATGACTGAAATTGACTTACGCTGAAAACAAACGGTGCAGAACGATATCGTTTGTACAAACACCAACCAGTCACCGTCTGTATTGCTCGTTTTCAAACAATTATCGACCCGAACAGCAGCAGATTCTGAGATCTTTCTTGATCTACGCAGTAAGCCTGTGCAGTTACAGCTATATATAGAAAATAAACAAAACATGCGGTCACACTAAAACCCCTATACTCGACAACATCTTAAATGATTCGATCATCCTTTTTGGGGGTTAAAAAACAAAACCATTCATAAATTGTAATAAAATAATGAAAAAAGAAGCCGATGTTGCCCTTAAATTAATGTATCGTTCCTATATTTTAAAGAATGTGTACAGCTTTTAAACATTTTAAATAAGGATATACAGAGGAATCGTGTATTTAGACGGTAGTCACCTCACCTAAATTTGTTTTTATTCATAATCTATCATTAAAGCCATTCCATCTACAGACCATTTTAAAATATTTTGTTGGTAAAATATTCTTAAGTGCATCATTCAGAACATGAATATTTCTGCATCTATTTCATATTACCAGATATTCCGCAGTAAACAGTGGTATAGAGCAAGGAATGAAAGACCCCTCTTGGTCCCTAATTTTAGGGACCAGCCCCTTTTTCTTGAAATCAAATAAAAAGACTTTCTATTCTAAAAACATTTTGCTTCTTAAGTATTTCGAAATTTGTTAAATTCTTGAGATACTTGGGAAATATTGTTTTAGGGGCTGACCCTTTATCTCATTATAGGGGCCATTAAATGAAACTTTAGTGGTGAAATGTTATTATGGACGTTATTCTGAGCATCTCCTTATCTATAACGCTTTTCAAAATATTTCTCTTTTTAAAGATATAAATGATCAAAATATTGGACTTCTAGCCCCTAAAAAACCCCAATTATATAACATATCAGAAAACGTTTACAATATATAGATAAATCACTGGAAGATAAACATTTTTGCTTCTATATTGCATTACAAAATATTCCTTATTAAAGAGATATAGATAAAAGACTTTAGACCCCTCTTGGCCCCTAATATGAGAGGTCAGCCCCTTTTGCTTCATGTCAGTTGAAAACTCTTGTATAGATAAATTTTTGTTGCTCTATATGTGTTAACAAAATATTGATGAGAAAAAAGATAT
Source organism: Magallana gigas (assembly GCF_963853765.1). Taxonomy (NCBI): domain Eukaryota; kingdom Metazoa; phylum Mollusca; class Bivalvia; order Ostreida; family Ostreidae; genus Magallana; species Magallana gigas. The sequence continues at coordinate 39,849,691 of NC_088859.1, forward strand.
TCGTGATCAAACCTCAAATTTCCAAAGAAATTGTCCAAAAAATTAACATCAACAATTTCAGGTCCAGGCGAGCTTCAAGGTTAATGACTTCTGGTCAAATTTAAAACAAGCAAGCAAATCTACCGTACCCACTCTATCTTGCATATAAATTTCAAGTCTCTGACTATAACAGTTTTTGAGGAGATGCGTGAACAATATCGTGTTCCAAAATTCATGAAAAAGGGAGATAATTCAGAAACGGAAGTGAATTTTCAGACAGGAAGTGACATGCAAAGAGACATTCAACTAAGACATCATCCCTGTAAAAATCATTAAAATCGATTGAGAAATGGCTGAGAAATTAAGGGTGACTACCAAGAAGAAAAATAATAATATAGAAGAACTAGACACGATCTCGTTGCGAGCAACGAGGAGGTCTTCCGTGTGTTTTCGAACATGATACACATGTACGACCTTGGTTTTGCTATTTAACGGCTAAACGTGATTTAACATATAAGACAAAGGTCTAAATTCTAAGGGCCAGATACTATTTTGTTTTAGATGTATGAGCTTTGGTTGAAAACATTTAGATCTCTAATTCGAGGGACAGCCTCTTTTTCCTCGTATCAAATGAAAAGTCATTTACATTTAAAGATATTTTGTTCAACAAGTGTATAGAAATTTGTTACCCTTCTTGAGATATCTCAGAAAGAGCGTTTTAGGGGGCGATCCCTTATCTCCTTATTGGGGTCGTTTAACGAAATTTTGAAGAATCCATATTGTTTAGTAGATCATTTTGAGTATCTTTTCTTCTATACTGCATTTCAAAATATATTTTTCCTTTCTGAGATATCGGTGATCAAAGTTTTGGATTTTTGACCCCTTAAAAACCTTAATTACGTACCACATTATAAAATCATGACACTGCTTGGATACATAACTGTAAGATAAACATATTTGCTTTTATAATCTTTCACAAAATATATCTCAGTAAAGAGGCTATAGATGAAAGACTTGAGAGCCCTTTGGTCCCCTAATTTGAAGGGCCAGCCCCTTTGTCTTGATATCAAATAAAGGTTCTTATAAATATAAAAAAAAATTTAACATTATATGTTTTAACAAAATATTATTCAGAAAAGAGATAAACAAAGAAAACCAGAAAAAATTATGATATTTGTTTAATCTCAATTTTTGGGTCCAGGCGAGCTTCGGCGCTTTTTGCGATCGAAATGATTTTAAACCTTTATGCACAATTTCAATCTTCCGTCTACCATCACTGAAAATTTTAAGTGTATGTCTGCTATAGTTTAAAAGGAGTACTGCCGAAAAAATACCTCTCTGAAAATCGACAAAACGACTATATCTCAAAACCTGAAGTGACGTCATCAATAAAAAAAATTTGCAATACGGTTCACATCGTCATCTATTAGATCGACAAGTTTCATAAAAATCAATTGAGTAGTTTTCGAGATCTTGCGTGCACAAAATTTGTAAGAAAAAAAAATAATAATATAGAAGAATAGGGAAAAAGTAACAAAGCAATAACAATAAGGTTTTCCGTTGGAAACGGAAGACCTTAATAATAAGAAAAGTGAAAAAGAAACAATAGAATAATAGAAGAGTCATCCGCTGAAGACGGAAGACCCTAATAATTATAGAATGTTTTTGTCAAAAACGAGTGTTTTCAACTTGCACTTCAGTCCAACAACCCCTTTATTTTGAATATCTTAGTTAGAAAGTCAAAAAAAAATGGAGAGAAGGAAATAGAGAGAAAGAACAAATCTTTGCTCCGGCGAGATTCGAACACACAGCCTTTGCATGTGTCATAACAGTATTTCATCGTAGACTGGTCCTCTGTCTCTATCGTACAAAATATATATCGCACATATCAGACAGGCAGTGCCAGTCTATATTTCATCATCGAAGGTTCACGTCAAAACATGGTTGACGCGAAATAATTCCCGATTTTCTCTTTGAATTTGGGGCGTTTCCGCCCGGGACAGGAGCTGAATTTTTGTATGAGATGAAAAACAACGTGTAAGATGTCTCACTACTCAGGTTTGGTAACAGTGCGAGGTCATTTGAAATGTTGATGCGTGTATGTGTCTGGAGGGGGATGAAAAGGACCGAGCTTGATTTTCGTCGTAAATAAATCGAAAGTAGAATTTTGAGGTGTGGATCTCGGATTCGGTTAACGACAATTAGGGGAAGTCCTAAAACAATGACTGATGCATTTTACACATGTATTTCAGAGTAGTGATTTTTTTGTGTCGTTTACTATTATGTTTGACTGTTTTATATCAACAGGATTGATAAAATTCTTATAAATGTAGAAATAACGAAATCAGTACCACGTAAATTTATTCATAAAAAATTGATGACAGTAATTTCCACAGTTCTAACACTCATAAGTAGTTCACACGCTATCGTAGATACAGACTAAACGGAAAACAAGAAATATACATGCAACAGAAATATTACGCGGCTGCTTACATCCCTTGCACTGTGTAAATTTTAAGTCCCCGTACAGGCTATACTCGCGGCTTGATATCGGAAATTTCTTCTTAATTGTTCAACCCGCTGCAAATTTGGCAGAAAAACAGAATGAGGTCCGAGGTACATTTACACAAAATTTCATGAGGATTGAGTGAAGGGCTCGGGAGTTAGAATTTTTTTCTACAGTACATGTCAAACACGAAAATTAAAACTCAAATGCCAAAAAGTTCATAACTCTGTTAATAATGAACGAATTGGTCTGGTAATTAGTGCGGTAATCTAGAATGGTACTAAGTTGAAATTAAAGGTCCCAGATCAAAGATCAAGTAAAATCGGGCCAGAAAAACTAAATGATTTTATGAAGGGTGAGGGGGGGGGGGGGGTGGTCGGTTACTTCTATATTAAACGGAAAATACTAAATTCCCAATATCACTAGAGTTTGAGATACATGCTTGACCTTTATTTTGCTATTTACCAGCTAAACATGATTTGGAAATAGAATGAAAAATCCTTTGATTTTAAACAGACTCTTTTCTTCAATTTCTATATCCTCTTTTTCTTTTACAAATAAATCATAAATGTATTGGACTTCTCGCCCTTGTTTTGTTTCTGATATATGTATAAGAGCTTTGATTGAAACATTTTGATCCCTCTTATTATGTAATTTGAGGGGCTAGCCCCTTTTTCTTGATATCAATGAAAGGTCCCTTAATATTAAACACATTTTGTTCAACAAGTGTTTAAAAATGTGTTACTGTTTTTGAGATATTAGGGAAAGATTGTTTTAGGGGCCGACTCTTTATCTCCTTATCAGGACCATTAAACGAAACTTTGGTGGTTAAATATTATTACGAATATTATTCTGAGTATCTTATCTTCTATAATGCATTTCAAAATATTTCTCCTTTTTAAGAAATAAATGATCAAAATATTGGACTTCTAGCCCCTTTAAAACCCAAATTATGTAACATATCAGAAAACGTTTAACAAGTATAGGTAAATAACTGGAAAGTAAACATTTTTGCTTCTATAATGCATTACAAAATATTTTTCATTAAAGAGATATAGATAAAAGACTTTAGACCCTTCTTGGCCCCTTATATGAGGGGTAAGCCCCAAATGCCTGGTGTCAGTTGAAAGATCTTTTATAGATTAATTTTTGATGCTCTACATGTGTTAGCAAAATATTGATTAGAAGAAAGATATTCGTGATCAAATCTCAAATTTCGTAAAAATTGTCAAAAAAATTTAACATCAACATTTTCAGTTCCGGTCGAGCTTCAAGGATGATGACTTCTGGTCAAATCTAAAACAAGCAAGCAAATCTACCATAACCACTCTATCTTGCATATAAATTTCAAGTCCCTAACTATAACAGTTTTTGAGGAGATGCGTGAACAATATCATGTTCCAAAATACATGAAAAAGGGAGATAATTCAGAAGCGGAAGTGAATTTTCAGACAGGAAGTAAGATGCAAAGCGATATTCACCTAAGACATCATCCCTGTAAAAATCATTAAAATCGATTGAGAAATGGCTGAGAAATTAAGGGTGACTACCAAGAAGAAAAATAATAATATAGAAGAATGAGATCGCGTAGAAAAACAGTAAGGTCTTCCGCTGAAGACGGAAGACCTCAATAATAAAGGACTGTTTTTGTCTAAATCTTAAAGGAAGAGTGTTTTTCAACTTCTACTTCAGTCCAACAACCCCTTTATTTTGAATATCTTAGTTAGAAAGTCAAAAAAAAAACAAAACAAATGGACAAAAGGAAATAGAGAGAAAGAACAAATCTTGGCTCCACACGGCCTTTGCAGGTGTCATAACAGTATTTCATCAAAGGTTCGCGTCAAAACATGGTTGACGCGAAATAATTCCCGATTTTCTCTTTGAATTTGGGGCGTTTCCGCCCGGGACAGGAGCTGAATTTTTGTATGAGATGAAAAACAACGTGTAAGATGTCTCACTACTCAGGTTTGGTAACAGTGCGAGGTCATTTGAAATGTTGATGCGTGTATGTGTCTGGAGGGGGATGAAAAGGACCGAGCTTGATTTTCGTCGTAAATAAATCGAAAGTAGAATTTTGAGGTGTGGATCTCGGATTCGGTTAACGACAATTAGGGGAAGTCCTAAAACAATGACTGATGCATTTTACACATGTATTTCAGAGTAGTGATTTTTTTGTGTCGTTTACTATTATGTTTGACTGTTTTATATCAACAGGATTGATAAAATTCTTATAAATGTAGAAATAACGAAATCAGTACCACGTAAATTTATTCATAAAAAATTGATGACAGTAATTTCCACAGTTCTAACACTCATAAGTAGTTCACACGCTATCGTAGATACAGACTAAACGGAAAACAAGAAATATACATGCAACAGAAATATTACGCGGCTGCTTACATCCCTTGCACTGTGTAAATTTTAAGTCCCCGTACAGGCTATACTCGCGGCTTGATATCGGAAATTTCTTCTTAATTGTTCAACCCGCTGCAAATTTGGCAGAAAAACAGAATGAGGTCCGAGGTACATTTACACAAAATTTCATGAGGATTGAGTGAAGGGCTCGGGAGTTAGAATTTTTTTCTACAGTACATGTCAAACACGAAAATTAAAACTCAAATGCCAAAAAGTTCATAACTCTGTTAATAATGAACGAATTGGTCTGGTAATTAGTGCGGTAATCTAGAATGGTACTAAGTTGAAATTAAAGGTCCCAGATCAAAGATCAAGTAAAATCGGGCCAGAAAAACTAAATGATTTTATGAAGGGTGAGGGGGGGGGGGGTGGTCGGTTACTTCTATATTAAACGGAAAATACTAAATTCCCAATATCACTAGAGTTTGAGATACATGCTTGACCTTTATTTTGCTATTTACCAGCTAAACATGATTTGGAAATAGAATGAAAAATCCTTTGATTTTAAACAGACTCTTTTCTTCAATTTCTATATCCTCTTTTTCTTTTACAAATAAATCATAAATGTATTGGACTTCTCGCCCTTGTTTTGTTTCTGATATATGTATAAGAGCTTTGATTGAAACATTTTGATCCCTCTTATTATGTAATTTGAGGGGCTAGCCCCTTTTTCTTGATATCAATGAAAGGTCCCTTAATATTAAACACATTTTGTTCAACAAGTGTTTAAAAATGTGTTACTGTTTTTGAGATATTAGGGAAAGATTGTTTTAGGGGCCGACTCTTTATCTCCTTATCAGGACCATTAAACGAAACTTTGGTGGTTAAATATTATTACGAATATTATTCTGAGTATCTTATCTTCTATAATGCATTTCAAAATATTTCTCCTTTTTAAGAAATAAATGATCAAAATATTGGACTTCTAGCCCCTTTAAAACCCAAATTATGTAACATATCAGAAAACGTTTAACAAGTATAGGTAAATAACTGGAAAGTAAACATTTTTGCTTCTATAATGCATTACAAAATATTTTTCATTAAAGAGATATAGATAAAAGACTTTAGACCCTTCTTGGCCCCTTATATGAGGGGTAAGCCCCAAATGCCTGGTGTCAGTTGAAAGATCTTTTATAGATTAATTTTTGATGCTCTACATGTGTTAGCAAAATATTGATTAGAAGAAAGATATTCGTGATCAAATCTCAAATTTCGTAAAAATTGTCAAAAAAATTTAACATCAACATTTTCAGTTCCGGTCGAGCTTCAAGGATGATGACTTCTGGTCAAATCTAAAACAAGCAAGCAAATCTACCATAACCACTCTATCTTGCATATAAATTTCAAGTCCCTAACTATAACAGTTTTTGAGGAGATGCGTGAACAATATCATGTTCCAAAATACATGAAAAAGGGAGATAATTCAGAAGCGGAAGTGAATTTTCAGACAGGAAGTAAGATGCAAAGCGATATTCACCTAAGACATCATCCCTGTAAAAATCATTAAAATCGATTGAGAAATGGCTGAGAAATTAAGGGTGACTACCAAGAAGAAAAATAATAATATAGAAGAATGAGATCGCGTAGAAAAACAGTAAGGTCTTCCGCTGAAGACGGAAGACCTCAATAATAAAGGACTGTTTTTGTCTAAATCTTAAAGGAAGAGTGTTTTTCAACTTCTACTTCAGTCCAACAACCCCTTTATTTTGAATATCTTAGTTAGAAAGTCAAAAAAAAAACAAAACAAATGGACAAAAGGAAATAGAGAGAAAGAACAAATCTTGGCTCCACACGGCCTTTGCAGGTGTCATAACAGTATTTCATCAAAGGTTCGCGTCAAAACATGGTTGACGCGAAATAATTCCCGATTTTCTCTTTGAATTTGGGGCGTTTCCGCCCGGGACAGGAGCTGAATTTTTGTATGAGATGAAAAACAACGTGTAAGATGTCTCACTACTCAGGTTTGGTAACAGTGCGAGGTCATTTGAAATGTTGATGCGTGTATGTGTCTGGAGGGGGATGAAAAGGACCGAGCTTGATTTTCGTCGTAAATAAATCGAAAGTAGAATTTTGAGGTGTGGATCTCGGATTCGGTTAACGACAATTAGGGGAAGTCCTAAAACAATGACTGATGCATTTTACACATGTATTTCAGAGTAGTTATTTTTTTGTGTCGTTTACTATTATGTTTGACTGTTTTATATCAACAGGATTGATAAAATTCTTATAAATGTAGAAATAACGAAATCAGTACCACGTAAATTTATTCATAAAAAATTGATGACAGTAATTTCCACAGTTCTAACACTCATAAGTAGTTCACACGCTATCGTAGATACAGACTAAACGGAAAACAAGAAATATACATGCAACAGAAATATTACGCGGCTGCTTACATCCCTTGCACTGTGTAAATTTTAAGTCCCCGTACAGGCTATACTCGCGGCTTGATATCGGAAATTTCTTCTTAATTGTTCAACCCGCTGCAAATTTGGCAGAAAAACAGAATGAGGTCCGAGGTACATTTACACAAAATTTCATGAGGATTGAGTGAAGGGCTCGGGAGTTAGAATTTTTTTCTACAGTACATGTCAAACACGAAAATTAAAACTCAAATGCCAAAAAGTTCATAACTCTGTTAATAATGAACGAATTGGTCTGGTAATTAGTGCGGTAATCTAGAATGGTACTAAGTTGAAATTAAAGGTCCCAGATCAAAGATCAAGTAAAATCGGGCCAGAAAAACTAAATGATTTTATGAAGGGTGAGGGGGGGGGGGTGGTCGGTTACTTCTATATTAAACGGAAAATACTAAATTCCCAATATCACTAGAGTTTGAGATACATGCTTGACCTTTATTTTGCTATTTACCAGCTAAACATGATTTGGAAATAGAATGAAAAATCCTTTGATTTTAAACAGACTCTTTTCTTCAATTTCTATATCCTCTTTTTCTTTTACAAATAAATCATAAATGTATTGGACTTCTCGCCCTTGTTTTGTTTCTGATATATGTATAAGAGCTTTGATTGAAACATTTTGATCCCTCTTATTATGTAATTTGAGGGGCTAGCCCCTTTTTCTTGATATCAATGAAAGGTCCCTTAATATTAAACACATTTTGTTCAACAAGTGTTTAAAAATGTGTTACTGTTTTTGAGATATTAGGGAAAGATTGTTTTAGGGGCCGACTCTTTATCTCCTTATCAGGACCATTAAACGAAACTTTGGTGGTTAAATATTATTACGAATATTATTCTGAGTATCTTATCTTCTATAATGCATTTCAAAATATTTCTCCTTTTTAAGAAATAAATGATCAAAATATTGGACTTCTAGCCCCTTTAAAACCCAAATTATGTAACATATCACAAAACGTTTAACAAGTATAGGTAAATAACTGGAAAGTAAACATTTTTGCTTCTATAATGCATTACAAAATATTTTTCATTAAAGAGATATAGATAAAAGACTTTAGACCCTTCTTGGCCCCTTATATGAGGGGTAAGCCCCAAATGCCTGGTGTCAGTTGAAAGATCTTTTATAGATTAATTTTTGATGCTCTACATGTGTTAGCAAAATATTGATTAGAAGAAAGATATTCGTGATCAAATCTCAAATTTCGTAAAAATTGTCAAAAAAATTTAACATCAACATTTTCAGTTCCGGTCGAGCTTCAAGGATGATGACTTCTGGTCAAATCTAAAACAAGCAAGCAAATCTACCATAACCACTCTATCTTGCATATAAATTTCAAGTCCCTAACTATAACAGTTTTTGAGGAGATGCGTGAACAATATCATGTTCCAAAATACATGAAAAAGGGAGATAATTCAGAAGCGGAAGTGAATTTTCAGACAGGAAGTAAGATGCAAAGCGATATTCACCTAAGACATCATCCCTGTAAAAATCATTAAAATCGATTGAGAAATGGCTGAGAAATTAAGGGTGACTACCAAGAAGAAAAATAATAATATAGAAGAATGAGATCGCGTAGAAAAACAGTAAGGTCTTCCGCTGAAGACGGAAGACCTCAATAATAAAGGACTGTTTTTGTCTAAATCTTAAAGGAAGAGTGTTTTTCAACTTCTACTTCAGTCCAACAACCCCTTTATTTTGAATATCTTAGTTAGAAAGTAAAAAAAAAAACAAAACAAATGGACAAAAGGAAATAGAGAGAAAGAACAAATCTTGGCTCCACACGGCCTTTGCAGGTGTCATAACAGTATTTCATCAAAGGTTCGCGTCAAAACATGGTTGACGCGAAATAATTCCCGATTTTCTCTTTGAATTTGGGGCGTTTCCGCCCGGGACAGGAGCTGAATTTTTGTATGAGATGAAAAACAACGTGTAAGATGTCTCACTACTCAGGTTTGGTAACAGTGCGAGGTCATTTGAAATGTTGATGCGTGTATGTGTCTGGAGGGGGATGAAAAGGACCGAGCTTGATTTTCGTCGTAAATAAATCGAAAGTAGAATTTTGAGGTGTGGATCTCGGATTCGGTTAACGACAATTAGGGGAAGTCCTAAAACAATGACTGATGCATTTTACACATGTATTTCAGAGTAGTGATTTTTTTGTGTCGTTTACTATTATGTTTGACTGTTTTATATCAACAGGATTGATAAAATTCTTATAAATGTAGAAATAACGAAATCAGTACCACGTAAATTTATTCATAAAAAATTGATGACAGTAATTTCCACAGTTCTAACACTCATAAGTAGTTCACACGCTATCGTAGATACAGACTAAACGGAAAACAAGAAATATACATGCAACAGAAATATTACGCGGCTGCTTACATCCCTTGCACTGTGTAAATTTTAAGTCCCCGTACAGGCTATACTCGCGGCTTGATATCGGAAATTTCTTCTTAATTGTTCAACCCGCTGCAAATTTGGCAGAAAAACAGAATGAGGTCCGAGGTACATTTACACAAAATTTCATGAGGATTGAGTGAAGGGCTCGGGAGTTAGAATTTTTTTCTACAGTACATGTCAAACACGAAAATTAAAACTCAAATGCCAAAAAGTTCATAACTCTGTTAATAATGAACGAATTGGTCTGGTAATTAGTGCGGTAATCTAGAATGGTACTAAGTTGAAATTAAAGGTCCCAGATCAAAGATCAAGTAAAATCGGGCCAGAAAAACTAAATGATTTTATGAAGGGTGAGGGGGGGGGGGGGTGGTCGGTTACTTCTATATTAAACGGAAAATACTAAATTCCCAATATCACTAGAGTTTGAGATACATGCTTGACCTTTATTTTGCTATTTACCAGCTAAACATGATTTGGAAATAGAATGAAAAATCCTTTGATTTTAAACAGACTCTTTTCTTCAATTTCTATATCCTCTTTTTCTTTTACAAATAAATCATAAATGTATTGGACTTCTCGCCCTTGTTTTGTTTCTGATATATGTATAAGAGCTTTGATTGAAACATTTTGATCCCTCTTATTATGTAATTTGAGGGGCTAGCCCCTTTTTCTTGATATCAATGAAAGGTCCCTTAATATTAAACACATTTTGTTCAACAAGTGTTTAAAAATGTGTTACTGTTTTTGAGATATTAGGGAAAGATTGTTTTAGGGGCCGACTCTTTATCTCCTTATCAGGACCATTAAACGAAACTTTGGTGGTTAAATATTATTACGAATATTATTCTGAGTATCTTATCTTCTATAATGCATTTCAAAATATTTCTCCTTTTTAAGAAATAAATGATCAAAATATTGGACTTCTAGCCCCTTTAAAACCCAAATTATGTAACATATCACAAAACGTTTAACAAGTATAGGTAAATAACTGGAAAGTAAACATTTTTGCTTCTATAATGCATTACAAAATATTTTTCATTAAAGAGATATAGATAAAAGACTTTAGACCCTTCTTGGCCCCTTATATGAGGGGTAAGCCCCAAATGCCTGGTGTCAGTTGAAAGATCTTTTATAGATTAATTTTTGATGCTCTACATGTGTTAGCAAAATATTGATTAGAAGAAAGATATTCGTGATCAAATCTCAAATTTCGTAAAAATTGTCAAAAAAATTTAACATCAACATTTTCAGTTCCGGTCGAGCTTCAAGGATGATGACTTCTGGTCAAATCTAAAACAAGCAAGCAAATCTACCATAACCACTCTATCTTGCATATAAATTTCAAGTCCCTAACTATAACAGTTTTTGAGGAGATGCGTGAACAATATCATCTTCCAAAATACATGAAAAAGGGAGATAATTCAGAAGCGGAAGTGAATTTTCAGACAGGAAGTAAGATGCAAAGCGATATTCACCTAAGACATCATCCCTGTAAAAATCATTAAAATCGATTGAGAAATGGCTGAGAAATTAAGGGTGACTACCAAGAAGAAAAATAATAATATAGAAGAATGAGATCGCGTAGAAAAACAGTAAGGTCTTCCGCTGAAGACGGAAGACCTCAATAATAAAGGACTGTTTTTGTCTAAATCTTAAAGGAAGAGTGTTTTTCAACTTCTACTTCAGTCCAACAACCCCTTTATTTTGAATATCTTAGTTAGAAAGTCAAAAAAAAAACAAAACAAATGGACAAAAGGAAATAGAGAGAAAGAACAAATCTTGGCTCCACACGGCCTTTGCAGGTGTCATAACAGTATTTCATCAAAGGTTCGCGTCAAAACATGGTTGACGCGAAATAATTCCCGATTTTCTCTTTGAATTTGGGGCGTTTCCGCCCGGGACAGGAGCTGAATTTTTGTATGAGATGAAAAACAACGTGTAAGATGTCTCACTACTCAGGTTTGGTAACAGTGCGAGGTCATTTGAAATGTTGATGCGTGTATGTGTCTGGAGGGGGATGAAAAGGACCGAGCTTGATTTTCGTCGTAAATAAATCGAAAGTAGAATTTTGAGGTGTGGATCTCGGATTCGGTTAACGACAATTAGGGGAAGTCCTAAAACAATGACTGATGCATTTTACACATGTATTTCAGAGTAGTGATTTTTTTGTGTCGTTTACTATTATGTTTGACTGTTTTATATCAACAGGATTGATAAAATTCTTATAAATGTAGAAATAACGAAATCAGTACCACGTAAATTTATTCATAAAAAATTGATGACAGTAATTTCCACAGTTCTAACACTCATAAGTAGTTCACACGCTATCGTAGATACAGACTAAACGGAAAACAAGAAATATACATGCAACAGAAATATTACGCGGCTGCTTACATCCCTTGCACTGTGTAAATTTTAAGTCCCCGTACAGGCTATACTCGCGGCTTGATATCGGAAATTTCTTCTTAATTGTTCAACCCGCTGCAAATTTGGCAGAAAAACAGAATGAGGTCCGAGGTACATTTACACAAAATTTCATGAGGATTGAGTGAAGGGCTCGGGAGTTAGAATTTTTTTCTACAGTACATGTCAAACACGAAAATTAAAACTCAAATGCCAAAAAGTTCATAACTCTGTTAATAATGAACGAATTGGTCTGGTAATTAGTGCGGTAATCTAGAATGGTACTAAGTTGAAATTAAAGGTCCCAGATCAAAGATCAAGTAAAATCGGGCCAGAAAAACTAAATGATTTTATGAAGGGTGAGGGGGGGGGGGGGGTGGTCGGTTACTTCTATATTAAACGGAAAATACTAAATTCCCAATATCACTAGAGTTTGAGATACATGCTTGACCTTTATTTTGCTATTTACCAGCTAAACATGATTTGGAAATAGAATGAAAAATCCTTTGATTTTAAACAGACTCTTTTCTTCAATTTCTATATCCTCTTTTTCTTTTACAAATAAATCATAAATGTATTGGACTTCTCGCCCTTGTTTTGTTTCTGATATATGTATAAGAGCTTTGATTGAAACATTTTGATCCCTCTTATTATGTAATTTGAGGGGCTAGCCCCTTTTTCTTGATATCAATGAAAGGTCCCTTAATATTAAACACATTTTGTTCAACAAGTGTTTAAAAATGTGTTACTGTTTTTGAGATATTAGGGAAAGATTGTTTTAGGGGCCGACTCTTTATCTCCTTATCAGGACCATTAAACGAAACTTTGGTGGTTAAATATTATTACGAATATTATTCTGAGTATCTTATCTTCTATAATGCATTTCAAAATATTTCTCCTTTTTAAGAAATAAATGATCAAAATATTGGACTTCTAGCCCCTTTAAAACCCAAATTATGTAACATATCAGAAAACGTTTAACAAGTATAGGTAAATAACTGGAAAGTAAACATTTTTGCTTCTATAATGCATTACAAAATATTTTTCATTAAAGAGATATAGATAAAAGACTTTAGACCCTTCTTGGCCCCTTATATGAGGGGTAAGCCCCAAATGCCTGGTGTCAGTTGAAAGATCTTTTATAGATTAATTTTTGATGCTCTACATGTGTTAGCAAAATATTGATTAGAAGAAAGATATTCGTGATCAAATCTCAAATTTCGTAAAAATTGTCAAAAAAATTTAACATCAACATTTTCAGTTCCGGTCGAGCTTCAAGGATGATGACTTCTGGTCAAATCTAAAACAAGCAAGCAAATCTACCATAACCACTCTATCTTGCATATAAATTTCAAGTCCCTAACTATAACAGTTTTTGAGGAGATGCGTGAACAATATCATGTTCCAAAATACATGAAAAAGGGAGATAATTCAGAAGCGGAAGTGAATTTTCAGACAGGAAGTAAGATGCAAAGCGATATTCACCTAAGACATCATCCCTGTAAAAATCATTAAAATCGATTGAGAAATGGCTGAGAAATTAAGGGTGACTACCAAGAAGAAAAATAATAATATAGAAGAATGAGATCGCGTAGAAAAACAGTAAGGTCTTCCGCTGAAGACGGAAGACCTCAATAATAAAGGACTGTTTTTGTCTAAATCTTAAAGGAAGAGTGTTTTTCAACTTCTACTTCAGTCCAACAACCCCTTTATTTTGAATATCTTAGTTAGAAAGTCAAAAAAAAAACAAAACAAATGGACAAAAGGAAATAGAGAGAAAGAACAAATCTTGGCTCCACACGGCCTTTGCAGGTGTCATAACAGTATTTCATCAAAGGTTCGCGTCAAAACATGGTTGACGCGAAATAATTCCCGATTTTCTCTTTGAATTTGGGGCGTTTCCGCCCGGGACAGGAGCTGAATTTTTGTATGAGATGAAAAACAACGTGTAAGATGTCTCACTACTCAGGTTTGGTAACAGTGCGAGGTCATTTGAAATGTTGATGCGTGTATGTGTCTGGAGGGGGATGAAAAGGACCGAGCTTGATTTTCGTCGTAAATAAATCGAAAGTAGAATTTTGAGGTGTGGATCTCGGATTCGGTTAACGACAATTAGGGGAAGTCCTAAAACAATGACTGATGCATTTTACACATGTATTTCAGAGTAGTGATTTTTTTGTGTCGTTTACTATTATGTTTGACTGTTTTATATCAACAGGATTGATAAAATTCTTATAAATGTAGAAATAACGAAATCAGTACCACGTAAATTTATTCATAAAAAATTGATGACAGTAATTTCCACAGTTCTAACACTCATAAGTAGTTCACACGCTATCGTAGATACAGACTAAACGGAAAACAAGAAATATACATGCAACAGAAATATTACGCGGCTGCTTACATCCCTTGCACTGTGTAAATTTTAAGTCCCCGTACAGGCTATACTCGCGGCTTGATATCGGAAATTTCTTCTTAATTGTTCAACCCGCTGCAAATTTGGCAGAAAAACAGAATGAGGTCCGAGGTACATTTACACAAAATTTCATGAGGATTGAGTGAAGGGCTCGGGAGTTAGAATTTTTTTCTACAGTACATGTCAAACACGAAAATTAAAACTCAAATGCCAAAAAGTTCATAACTCTGTTAATAATGAACGAATTGGTCTGGTAATTAGTGCGGTAATCTAGAATGGTACTAAGTTGAAATTAAAGGTCCCAGATCAAAGATCAAGTAAAATCGGGCCAGAAAAACTAAATGATTTTATGAAGGGTGAGGGGGGGGGTGGTCGGTTACTTCTATATTAAACGGAAAATACTAAATTCCCAATATCACTAGAGTTTGAGATACATGCTTGACCTTTATTTTGCTATTTACCAGCTAAACATGATTTGGAAATAGAATGAAAAATCCTTTGATTTTAAACAGACTCTTTTCTTCAATTTCTATATCCTCTTTTTCTTTTACAAATAAATCATAAATGTATTGGACTTCTCGCCCTTGTTTTGTTTCTGATATATGTATAAGAGCTTTGATTGAAACATTTTGATCCCTCTTATTATGTAATTTGAGGGGCTAGCCCCTTTTTCTTGATATCAATGAAAGGTCCCTTAATATTAAACACATTTTGTTCAACAAGTGTTTAAAAATGTGTTACTGTTTTTGAGATATTAGGGAAAGATTGTTTTAGGGGCCGACTCTTTATCTCCTTATCAGGACCATTAAACGAAACTTTGGTGGTTAAATATTATTACGAATATTATTCTGAGTATCTTATCTTCTATAATGCATTTCAAAATATTTCTCCTTTTTAAGAAATAAATGATCAAAATATTGGACTTCTAGCCCCTTTAAAACCCAAATTATGTAACATATCAGAAAACGTTTAACAAGTATAGGTAAATAACTGGAAAGTAAACATTTTTGCTTCTATAATGCATTACAAAATATTTTTCATTAAAGAGATATAGATAAAAGACTTTAGACCCTTCTTGGCCCCTTATATGAGGGGTAAGCCCCAAATGCCTGGTGTCAGTTGAAAGATCTTTTATAGATTAATTTTTGATGCTCTACATGTGTTAGCAAAATATTGATTAGAAGAAAGATATTCGTGATCAAATCTCAAATTTCGTAAAAATTGTCAAAAAAATTTAACATCAACATTTTCAGTTCCGGTCGAGCTTCAAGGATGATGACTTCTGGTCAAATCTAAAACAAGCAAGCAAATCTACCATAACCACTCTATCTTGCATATAAATTTCAAGTCCCTAACTATAACAGTTTTTGAGGAGATGCGTGAACAATATCATGTTCCAAAATACATGAAAAAGGGAGATAATTCAGAAGCGGAAGTGAATTTTCAGACAGGAAGTAAGATGCAAAGCGATATTCACCTAAGACATCATCCCTGTAAAAATCATTAAAATCGATTGAGAAATGGCTGAGAAATTAAGGGTGACTACCAAGAAGAAAAATAATAATATAGAAGAATGAGATCGCGTAGAAAAACAGTAAGGTCTTCCGCTGAAGACGGAAGACCTCAATAATAAAGGACTGTTTTTGTCTAAATCTTAAAGGAAGAGTGTTTTTCAACTTCTACTTCAGTCCAACAACCCCTTTATTTTGAATATCTTAGTTAGAAAGTCAAAAAAAAACAAAAACAAATGGACAAAAGGAAATAGAGAGAAAGAACAAATCTTGGCTCCACACGGCCTTTGCAGGTGTCATAACAGTATTTCATCAAAGGTTCGCGTCAAAACATGGTTGACGCGAAATAATTCCCGATTTTCTCTTTGAATTTGGGGCGTTTCCGCCCGGGACAGGAGCTGAATTTTTGTATGAGATGAAAAACAACGTGTAAGATGTCTCACTACTCAGGTTTGGTAACAGTGCGAGGTCATTTGAAATGTTGATGCGTGTATGTGTCTGGAGGGGGATGAAAAGGACCGAGCTTGATTTTCGTCGTAAATAAATCGAAAGTAGAATTTTGAGGTGTGGATCTCGGATTCGGTTAACGACAATTAGGGGAAGTCCTAAAACAATGACTGATGCATTTTACACATGTATTTCAGAGTAGTTATTTTTTTGTGTCGTTTACTATTATGTTTGACTGTTTTATATCAACAGGATTGATAAAATTCTTATAAATGTAGAAATAACGAAATCAGTACCACGTAAATTTATTCATAAAAAATTGATGACAGTAATTTCCACAGTTCTAACACTCATAAGTAGTTCACACGCTATCGTAGATACAGACTAAACGGAAAACAAGAAATATACATGCAACAGAAATATTACGCGGCTGCTTACATCCCTTGCACTGTGTAAATTTTAAGTCCCCGTACAGGCTATACTCGCGGCTTGATATCGGAAATTTCTTCTTAATTGTTCAACCCGCTGCAAATTTGGCAGAAAAACAGAATGAGGTCCGAGGTACATTTACACAAAATTTCATGAGGATTGAGTGAAGGGCTCGGGAGTTAGAATTTTTTTCTACAGTACATGTCAAACACGAAAATTAAAACTCAAATGCCAAAAAGTTCATAACTCTGTTAATAATGAACGAATTGGTCTGGTAATTAGTGCGGTAATCTAGAATGGTACTAAGTTGAAATTAAAGGTCCCAGATCAAAGATCAAGTAAAATCGGGCCAGAAAAACTAAATGATTTTATGAAGGGTGAGGGGGGGGGGTGGTCGGTTACTTCTATATTAAACGGAAAATACTAAATTCCCAATATCACTAGAGTTTGAGATACATGCTTGACCTTTATTTTGCTATTTACCAGCTAAACATGATTTGGAAATAGAATGAAAAATCCTTTGATTTTAAACAGACTCTTTTCTTCAATTTCTATATCCTCTTTTTCTTTTACAAATAAATCATAAATGTATTGGACTTCTCGCCCTTGTTTTGTTTCTGATATATGTATAAGAGCTTTGATTGAAACATTTTGATCCCTCTTATTATGTAATTTGAGGGGCTAGCCCCTTTTTCTTGATATCAATGAAAGGTCCCTTAATATTAAACACATTTTGTTCAACAAGTGTTTAAAAATGTGTTACTGTTTTTGAGATATTAGGGAAAGATTGTTTTAGGGGCCGACTCTTTATCTCCTTATCAGGACCATTAAACGAAACTTTGGTGGTTAAATATTATTACGAATATTATTCTGAGTATCTTATCTTCTATAATGCATTTCAAAATATTTCTCCTTTTTAAGAAATAAATGATCAAAATATTGGACTTCTAGCCCCTTTAAAACCCAAATTATGTAACATATCAGAAAACGTTTAACAAGTATAGGTAAATAACTGGAAAGTAAACATTTTTGCTTCTATAATGCATTACAAAATATTTTTCATTAAAGAGATATAGATAAAAGACTTTAGACCCTTCTTGGCCCCTTATATGAGGGGTAAGCCCCAAATGCCTGGTGTCAGTTGAAAGATCTTTTATAGATTAATTTTTGATGCTCTACATGTGTTAGCAAAATATTGATTAGAAGAAAGATATTCGTGATCAAATCTCAAATTTCGTAAAAATTGTCAAAAAAATTTAACATCAACATTTTCAGTTCCGGTCGAGCTTCAAGGATGATGACTTCTGGTCAAATCTAAAACAAGCAAGCAAATCTACCATAACCACTCTATCTTGCATATAAATTTCAAGTCCCTAACTATAACAGTTTTTGAGGAGATGCGTGAACAATATCATGTTCCAAAATACATGAAAAAGGGAGATAATTCAGAAGCGGAAGTGAATTTTCAGACAGGAAGTAAGATGCAAAGCGATATTCACCTAAGACATCATCCCTGTAAAAATCATTAAAATCGATTGAGAAATGGCTGAGAAATTAAGGGTGACTACCAAGAAGAAAAATAATAATATAGAAGAATGAGATCGCGTAGAAAAACAGTAAGGTCTTCCGCTGAAGACGGAAGACCTCAATAATAAAGGACTGTTTTTGTCTAAATCTTAAAGGAAGAGTGTTTTTCAACTTCTACTTCAGTCCAACAACCCCTTTATTTTGAATATCTTAGTTAGAAAGTCAAAAAAAAAACAAAACAAATGGACAAAAGGAAATAGAGAGAAAGAACAAATCTTGGCTCCACACGGCCTTTGCAGGTGTCATAACAGTATTTCATCAAAGGTTCGCGTCAAAACATGGTTGACGCGAAATAATTCCCGATTTTCTCTTTGAATTTGGGGCGTTTCCGCCCGGGACAGGAGCTGAATTTTTGTATGAGATGAAAAACAACGTGTAAGATGTCTCACTACTCAGGTTTGGTAACAGTGCGAGGTCATTTGAAATGTTGATGCGTGTATGTGTCTGGAGGGGGATGAAAAGGACCGAGCTTGATTTTCGTCGTAAATAAATCGAAAGTAGAATTTTGAGGTGTGGATCTCGGATTCGGTTAACGACAATTAGGGGAAGTCCTAAAACAATGACTGATGCATTTTACACATGTATTTCAGAGTAGTGATTTTTTTGTGTCGTTTACTATTATGTTTGACTGTTTTATATCAACAGGATTGATAAAATTCTTATAAATGTAGAAATAACGAAATCAGTACCACGTAAATTTATTCATAAAAAATTGATGACAGTAATTTCCACAGTTCTAACACTCATAAGTAGTTCACACGCTATCGTAGATACAGACTAAACGGAAAACAAGAAATATACATGCAACAGAAATATTACGCGGCTGCTTACATCCCTTGCACTGTGTAAATTTTAAGTCCCCGTACAGGCTATACTCGCGGCTTGATATCGGAAATTTCTTCTTAATTGTTCAACCCGCTGCAAATTTGGCAGAAAAACAGAATGAGGTCCGAGGTACATTTACACAAAATTTCATGAGGATTGAGTGAAGGGCTCGGGAGTTAGAATTTTTTTCTACAGTACATGTCAAACACGAAAATTAAAACTCAAATGCCAAAAAGTTCATAACTCTGTTAATAATGAACGAATTGGTCTGGTAATTAGTGCGGTAATCTAGAATGGTACTAAGTTGAAATTAAAGGTCCCAGATCAAAGATCAAGTAAAATCGGGCCAGAAAAACTAAATGATTTTATGAAGGGTGAGGGGGGGGGGGGGTGGTCGGTTACTTCTATATTAAACGGAAAATACTAAATTCCCAATATCACTAGAGTTTGAGATACATGCTTGACCTTTATTTTGCTATTTACCAGCTAAACATGATTTGGAAATAGAATGAAAAATCCTTTGATTTTAAACAGACTCTTTTCTTCAATTTCTATATCCTCTTTTTCTTTTACAAATAAATCATAAATGTATTGGACTTCTCGCCCTTGTTTTGTTTCTGATATATGTATAAGAGCTTTGATTGAAACATTTTGATCCCTCTTATTATGTAATTTGAGGGGCTAGCCCCTTTTTCTTGATATCAATGAAAGGTCCCTTAATATTAAACACATTTTGTTCAACAAGTGTTTAAAAATGTGTTACTGTTTTTGAGATATTAGGGAAAGATTGTTTTAGGGGCCGACTCTTTATCTCCTTATCAGGACCATTAAACGAAACTTTGGTGGTTAAATATTATTACGAATATTATTCTGAGTATCTTATCTTCTATAATGCATTTCAAAATATTTCTCCTTTTTAAGAAATAAATGATCAAAATATTGGACTTCTAGCCCCTTTAAAACCCAAATTATGTAACATATCACAAAACGTTTAACAAGTATAGGTAAATAACTGGAAAGTAAACATTTTTGCTTCTATAATGCATTACAAAATATTTTTCATTAAAGAGATATAGATAAAAGACTTTAGACCCTTCTTGGCCCCTTATATGAGGGGTAAGCCCCAAATGCCTGGTGTCAGTTGAAAGATCTTTTATAGATTAATTTTTGATGCTCTACATGTGTTAGCAAAATATTGATTAGAAGAAAGATATTCGTGATCAAATCTCAAATTTCGTAAAAATTGTCAAAAAAATTTAACATCAACATTTTCAGTTCCGGTCGAGCTTCAAGGATGATGACTTCTGGTCAAATCTAAAACAAGCAAGCAAATCTACCATAACCACTCTATCTTGCATATAAATTTCAAGTCCCTAACTATAACAGTTTTTGAGGAGATGCGTGAACAATATCATGTTCCAAAATACATGAAAAAGGGAGATAATTCAGAAGCGGAAGTGAATTTTCAGACAGGAAGTAAGATGCAAAGCGATATTCACCTAAGACATCATCCCTGTAAAAATCATTAAAATCGATTGAGAAATGGCTGAGAAATTAAGGGTGACTACCAAGAAGAAAAATAATAATATAGAAGAATGAGATCGCGTAGAAAAACAGTAAGGTCTTCCGCTGAAGACGGAAGACCTCAATAATAAAGGACTGTTTTTGTCTAAATCTTAAAGGAAGAGTGTTTTTCAACTTCTACTTCAGTCCAACAACCCCTTTATTTTGAATATCTTAGTTAGAAAGTCAAAAAAAAAACAAAACAAATGGACAAAAGGAAATAGAGAGAAAGAACAAATCTTGGCTCCACACGGCCTTTGCAGGTGTCATAACAGTATTTCATCAAAGGTTCGCGTCAAAACATGGTTGACGCGAAATAATTCCCGATTTTCTCTTTGAATTTGGGGCGTTTCCGCCCGGGACAGGAGCTGAATTTTTGTATGAGATGAAAAACAACGTGTAAGATGTCTCACTACTCAGGTTTGGTAACAGTGCGAGGTCATTTGAAATGTTGATGCGTGTATGTGTCTGGAGGGGGATGAAAAGGACCGAGCTTGATTTTCGTCGTAAATAAATCGAAAGTAGAATTTTGAGGTGTGGATCTCGGATTCGGTTAACGACAATTAGGGGAAGTCCTAAAACAATGACTGATGCATTTTACACATGTATTTCAGAGTAGTGATTTTTTTGTGTCGTTTACTATTATGTTTGACTGTTTTATATCAACAGGATTGATAAAATTCTTATAAATGTAGAAATAACGAAATCAGTACCACGTAAATTTATTCATAAAAAATTGATGACAGTAATTTCCACAGTTCTAACACTCATAAGTAGTTCACACGCTATCGTAGATACAGACTAAACGGAAAACAAGAAATATACATGCAACAGAAATATTACGCGGCTGCTTACATCCCTTGCACTGTGTAAATTTTAAGTCCCCGTACAGGCTATACTCGCGGCTTGATATCGGAAATTTCTTCTTAATTGTTCAACCCGCTGCAAATTTGGCAGAAAAACAGAATGAGGTCCGAGGTACATTTACACAAAATTTCATGAGGATTGAGTGAAGGGCTCGGGAGTTAGAATTTTTTTCTACAGTACATGTCAAACACGAAAATTAAAACTCAAATGCCAAAAAGTTCATAACTCTGTTAATAATGAACGAATTGGTCTGGTAATTAGTGCGGTAATCTAGAATGGTACTAAGTTGAAATTAAAGGTCCCAGATCAAAGATCAAGTAAAATCGGGCCAGAAAAACTAAATGATTTTATGAAGGGTGAGGGGGGGGGGTGGTCGGTTACTTCTATATTAAACGGAAAATACTAAATTCCCAATATCACTAGAGTTTGAGATACATGCTTGACCTTTATTTTGCTATTTACCAGCTAAACATGATTTGGAAATAGAATGAAAAATCCTTTGATTTTAAACAGACTCTTTTCTTCAATTTCTATATCCTCTTTTTCTTTTACAAATAAATCATAAATGTATTGGACTTCTCGCCCTTGTTTTGTTTCTGATATATGTATAAGAGCTTTGATTGAAACATTTTGATCCCTCTTATTATGTAATTTGAGGGGCTAGCCCCTTTTTCTTGATATCAATGAAAGGTCCCTTAATATTAAACACATTTTGTTCAACAAGTGTTTAAAAATGTGTTACTGTTTTTGAGATATTAGGGAAAGATTGTTTTAGGGGCCGACTCTTTATCTCCTTATCAGGACCATTAAACGAAACTTTGGTGGTTAAATATTATTACGAATATTATTCTGAGTATCTTATCTTCTATAATGCATTTCAAAATATTTCTCCTTTTTAAGAAATAAATGATCAAAATATTGGACTTCTAGCCCCTTTAAAACCCAAATTATGTAACATATCACAAAACGTTTAACAAGTATAGGTAAATAACTGGAAAGTAAACATTTTTGCTTCTATAATGCATTACAAAATATTTTTCATTAAAGAGATATAGATAAAAGACTTTAGACCCTTCTTGGCCCCTTATATGAGGGGTAAGCCCCAAATGCCTGGTGTCAGTTGAAAGATCTTTTATAGATTAATTTTTGATGCTCTACATGTGTTAGCAAAATATTGATTAGAAGAAAGATATTCGTGATCAAATCTCAAATTTCGTAAAAATTGTCAAAAAAATTTAACATCAACATTTTCAGTTCCGGTCGAGCTTCAAGGATGATGACTTCTGGTCAAATCTAAAACAAGCAAGCAAATCTACCATAACCACTCTATCTTGCATATAAATTTCAAGTCCCTAACTATAACAGTTTTTGAGGAGATGCGTGAACAATATCATGTTCCAAAATACATGAAAAAGGGAGATAATTCAGAAGCGGAAGTGAATTTTCAGACAGGAAGTAAGATGCAAAGCGATATTCACCTAAGACATCATCCCTGTAAAAATCATTAAAATCGATTGAGAAATGGCTGAGAAATTAAGGGTGACTACCAAGAAGAAAAATAATAATATAGAAGAATGAGATCGCGTAGAAAAACAGTAAGGTCTTCCGCTGAAGACGGAAGACCTCAATGAGAACGCGTAGAAAAACAGTAAGGTCTTCCGTTGGAAACGGAAGACCTTAATAAGAAACAGTACGAAAACAATAAGGTCTTCCGTTGGAAACGGAAGACCTTAATAATAGGGAAAAAGAAACCTAAGAAAAACAATAAGGTCTTCCGTTGGAAACGGAAGACCTTAATAAGAAATCGTACGAAAACTATAAGGTCTTCCGTTGGAAACGGAAGACCTTAAAAAAAAAATAGGAAAACTTAAAATTGAATCGATCCCAATTGTAAATAATTTGAGCCCAAACGATATCATATAAAGTTGGAATGTAATACAATTTTGCAAAAAATTCAATTTGTTTAGCTGTTAAATGGTTTGATCATTTACTGGCTTTATAATTCATTTCAATTCTTCAAAACTGCAGTATTTTTGTAAAATATCAGTTTGAAAATAATTAAGACCCCGCTCTGCGGGCGCCTTATGTTGATCAGTCCTTCCGTCCGTCTGTCCGTCTAAGATCACTTGTCCGGAGAATATCTTCTCTCCCCTTAGCCCAATCATTCTCATACTTCACCCACAGAGTGCCTTTGGATAACGAGTGTGCAGTGATCTTGAACCATGTTTCTAGGACTAAGGTTAAGGTCATAGCAGAATTATAAATAAAATCCTTGTCCAGGGCATTTCTTTTCTCTCCTTTTCTAAAATCTTGCTCATACTTCACTCAAAGAGTGTCTATGGTTAGAAGGTGTGAAGTGACCTTCAATGAAGTTTGAATGTCAAAGCCATATTGGACCATGCAAATTTTTTTTTCAGAGCATGTATATTTTCACTTAGCCCTATTTGGCTCATACTTCATATATACAGAGTTTTTTAGTAAGAGTAAAGGGTGTGCTGTGACCTTGAATTATTTTTTCAAGGTCAAATTTGAAGGTCATGCCAGAATTATATGAAAAATCCTTGTTCGGGGCATATTTTCTCTTCCTTTGCTCAAATCTAGCTCATAATTTACCTACATGGTATTTTGATCAAAGGGTATGCAGTGAATTGAATGAGTTTGTAGAACTAAGTGTCAAGGTTATATCAGATAAAAAAAAATCTTTTTTTAATGAACATATTTATACGCTCCACTTAGTCCTTTTTGACAAATACTTTACTAAATAGAGCTTTTTAATTATTGGCAGTGATGCATCAATGCAGTGATCTTAAAACAAGTCATTGGAAGGTCATAGCGGATCTCTAAAAAATCAGTTCTACACCGTAGATTATTTCTCATTTCAAGTTGTAAAATATCATTGTTTGGTAAGTACTTTATGGGATTGATACTATTCGATAACGATATTTGACATGTAATTATTCATAGTTATATTACCCTGCTTGTCCTCAAACATTTCACTGTTAACGTACCTAATAAAATCATATAAAATATCTGAAAGCCGATATTGACAGCTCTGTTTTGTGGAATTACTTTTCAAAAAGATTCTTTATCGATAGATCTAAGAAAAGGACTATATATGATATGGGCCTAAAATGGCCCAGGAACATCATCATTTTACTTTAATTCTTTGGTTTTTTTTGTACAGATATATATGAAATGTTTTTACATTATGTTGATTTTGATTCAACTGCCCACAATTTCGAAATATGATATCATAAAGACAACACCTTTACCCGCCTTTTTTGATTTTTAGCATTAAACAGCTTGTTTTCAAGCAGGTTTTCTTTCAGAAAACATAGAGGGCAAGCTTGAACAAACAAAATATTTTAATCAGAGATGTAACTAGCCAAGGCTAATAAGTGATAAAAAAATTTCCTTGTTCAAGCATGCGCTCTATATTTCCCATTCGTTAAAAGATAAGAAAAATGTCACATTTTGATTGATTTTGATTGAATTGTAGAAATAGCGTCACTTCTGACGTCAGATACTGCAAGTAAGTACAAATAAATCAAATAAATGGGTGAAAAATATATTTTATTTCAACTCTTCAAAAAAATAACATAACATTTTATTGTTCCCGAAAATGTTTAAAAATGGCGAAATATGGGGGCCAAATTCAACTCATATCAATAATAGGTCTTTTTTGTGTTGAGGAACCTTGAATAAATTGCATGTTAAATATTTGCAGAGTTCTTATTTAAACTTGAACAAGTGGAATCAAAATTTAATATCAGTGCCATTTCAACATAATATGATATCTTAAATAGAATAATTTTATTATTATCTAAGAATTTAGAGTGAGGAATTTAATTCTATAAGTTTCCAACGCTGTCCCTAATATTGCAAAGCAGCTATGTGTTATCAGCGTACAGAGAGAGAGAGAGAGAGAGAGAGAGAGAGAGAGAGAGAGAGAGTCTTAAAACAAAAACTCAAAGCTTCTTACGATGGGCATTGCAAAGATGATATAGAAACACCAATGAATGAGAAGTCGAAATGATGTGTTCATCTTTAAAATCACATAATAAGACGCAGATGTCTCATATACTATGTTGCTGTATCGATATCTCTAAGGAAGCTAAAAGTAAGAACATTAATATAGGTCCATCATTATTAGATGTGATACTGAGTATTGGAAAGCACCTAATAGTAAGAGATAAAGATCTCGTAGACAGAGACCATAGAGCTCGAAACTTAGTGAGGGATATTGAGGTCTTCAATCACTTTATCCTACTAAGCATCTCGGGGGACATCTGTTTCTTTACGAAATCATTCGCTGGCTGATATGAAAGAAAATGTTCACTTCTTTGACAGTACTCGTTTTGGGTGAGAAGTAGAAAATCAACTAACTTGAGCAATAGTTCGATAATATATATATATATATATATATATATATATATATATATATATATATATATATATATATATATATATATATATATATATATATATATATATATATATATATATATATATATATATTTATCTGCGTTCAGTATGAAAGCCGTCGTATGATCTTGAAAGTCTGCTGTAGTCATTTTAGGTACGAGGCTTTGGATCCAGAACACATCATATCGGCAATAGATAAATTATGCATTATTAAGAAATTTTAAATGTAACTTAAGGACTAAGGTACAATGGTCAAGAACAATGCTGAGCAGTAAAACGTTTAAACATAAGGTATTTAAATTGTTAGCCGGGCTCTGCTGAAAGCAGAGTCCTAGCTGAAGGCAGGCAAATCGTCAATGTTACTATAAATAGCACAAGTAATCAAAAACCAAACAGCGTCAAAGTAAAAGCTTTCGCTATACCAAATAGTAACACAAAGAGCAAAGTTTTGTCAAAAGTGTTGGCATTTGGTTTCTTTCTTTTAATTTCGAGAGAATTGTCTATCTTTTTTAGTTTTCTTATCAATAACGTGTTTTAAAAACAAGATTGCATTTTGGACAAATACAATGCACCTGAATTTCCATGATCATGAACTACTTTGCTGAGCGTTGAAGAAATGGGGATTGAATACTTGTATAAAACGATTGTTTAAGGCAGCAACTGTTGAAATTTTTTTCTACTAGACAGACATATTTTTGTTTATAGCCGCTTACAAAATTTGGTCGCTCTCTGACATTAAAAGCATGAGGGAGAGAGAGAGAGAGAGAGAGAGAGAGAGAGAGAGAGAGAGAGAGAGAGAGAGAGAGAGAGAGAGAGAGAGAGATTTTCAGTCTTTACTACACAATATGCAAAAAGACACACCAAAAGAGCCCACCCTTCAGTACTTTGATTTTTTTAGGTCACCTGCGTCACTCATATTGCCATCAGTCTTTGTCCGTCGTCGTGCTTCGTCTATCGGCCATATGGTACAACTTTACATTTTAACGTCTTCTTGAAAACTACCAAGTTAATTGTTACCATTTTTAAAGCGCTAAGCATAGCTCAGCGCTTTATTGTCGTTAGACTTCTACTTCCGATGCATCGAATAACCGCCCCCTATGAGCAGAAGTTTACATCATTTAAACTGGTTAGGGAACCAGTTTCAGGAGTTTGTGCACATAATTGCACGGGCTATTGTGAATCCAATGTACGGGCTATGGTGAATGTAATGTACGGGTCTTACATACATCATTGCAGGGGCTGACACGCAGTGATTGGGAAATATAGTGCGTATACATAAGCTAAAATGTTATATACATATATCTGTTATATACATACAGAAGCTGGGTTAATTAGCGCTTTTCAGTACTATCAGTACTTTGATTTGTTTAAAGCATCTATATGATTAAGGGAGTCTAAATTGTAAAATTCATAACTTTACGCTTTTCAACATTATTTATAACATAAATGTCTGTACAGGATATCACAGTACTGTGTCTTATATCAGCTCAAGTTATTTATAACAAATATATATACATAGATTAGTTAACAGAGTTTGAGCCGGTGAACAAATTATTTACATTCCGACCCGCTTCAATACACATATTCAAAATTAAATAGAAAAACCGTCTGTGTGTTTAAGTTTTGAAGTTTAGCACACTCTTATAGTTGTTTTGTTTCATAAATCAGCCTCAAAATGAGATACATAACCTTTTTCATACAGTTTGCGCAGTACTTCTCATGAAAACATTGAAAAAAAATAACTACATACCGTACTTTGACATATATGTATGTCCCCGTAAAAACTAAGTCAATTAAATGGTCATATTTTACATGATATTAATTCAAAATCATCATATACTAGTATTAGTATCTTATTTCATTTGGGATAAAAAATCTGTTTTTTGTCTCACTGAAACGTTTTTTCCGATTATGTTCAACTGAAAAAGAAGGTAATACAAACATTCTTTGGTCTCTAGTTCGATTTTTATTTAATTTTTGATTGATTTTGATCTTTAGGAACTCTAACTTAAGTAAAATTATCTTGAAAAAAAATCACTTTTGTAGAAATGAATTGGGTCCGTCGTCCTTAATGGAGGAAACACACGCATGATCTTTTATTTTCACTGTTGACGTTGCTGTACTTTAACAGCGTTCAACGTTTGTGATGTCATAATAAAACCTCCGAGTACCCTGCCTGTGTTGTGGTGTTACATGTTCAGTAGCTTTCCTCAAACTTTACATGCAAAAAATTTGTAGAATTTAAATATTTTAGCATTAAATGCTTGTTTTTGGATATTGTCGGTCCTGTAACACACCAGGCTATACAGACAAATTGAATACCGCGCGTTATTCTCATAATTTTTTAGCTTCTTGCCTCGTTTGGAAATGTGATATATATATATATATATATATATATATATATATATATATATATATATATATATATATATATATATATATATATATATATACACACACACACACACACACACACACACACACACACACACAGCTTACTCCACTTATACTGATCGCTTATTTTGAAATTCCGCTTATTTTGAAATAGAAATAAATCCCCAGTTTTTGCCCCTCATTTTCTTTGCATTGATTTAATGGATATAATGAAATCGGCTATTTTGAAATATCGCTTATACTGAAGCCACTGATCGGTCCCCATATGGGATATATAGTTGTTTTTATAACGGTTATATTGAAGTACTCCCTGGTGGCTGTCGTCACGGTTGGTGACAGTTATTATGCCAGACTGACCGGTTGATATACAAAGGTGTGAATTGATATGTTCTCATCATGTGTTTTTATACTTCTTTTAAAAAGTAAAATTTATTCACCGTTGAATTTTTTGTTTTTACGCATACGGATGTATTGAGGCTAGACGTAATATGGAAACTCCACGGAAAAGAAAAAACCTTATCTTCGGGCACTAAATAAGAACTAGTTAATATGGCTTTTGATAAAAGGACAAAGCCTGAATACGAAATAGCTAAGGATTTTGAGATTATCTCGAGTAAACTTAGGATGATATACAAGCAGTGTACAGCAGTATTTGAAGCGTTTGAGTCTGGTGATTTTTCTCTAACACGTAAAAGAATGCGATCGGAGATTATGATGAGGTTTATGATAGTAGCAAAATGACACTTACAAAACTTACGGATATAATTTTAATCAAACATTCAAGGACTAATATCCATGTAATCTGATCACTGTAATAGATAAATGATGACCAAATAATTTGTTCGGGTTTGGTTTTCTATGCTTACATCGGGATTGAGCTTTCAAATAATGGCGGCTTCACGTCAGTCAATTTCGCTTATATTGAAATACGGATATAATAAAATAATTTGCATGGTCCCCTGAATTTCAATATATCCGGAGTAGGCTGTGTGTGTATATATATATATATACCTCAAAATAATTTGTACCACTGTAACAGTCACACACTTGAACTTTAATTTTCGCATGTGACGGTGCCATTTCAACGTTTGTGACGTCATAATAAAACTTATTACCTCGCCTTTCAGTACACTGTGTGTTACACTGTTCCAACTGCAGTAGCTTTCCACACACTTTATTAAAAGTAGTGAATCTGAAGGTCTTGAAGTTCCTTCATATGCAAGGATGAAGTTTGTCAACGAAATAACAAATGGTCAGAGAAGAGGAAAAACAATGTCCCCTAATCTTCAATCTTATCTCAGGAGAATAAAGAGTAATAAGTTAGGGCCTACTACAGAAGGCTTGCATAATTAAGATCCATTGGTGCTCTCGGTAGGTGTTAGCACGACAATGAACCCATCAACGCTCTTAGCAACTCCCGAGTAGTGAACATATATTGCAATCTAGAGCCCCTTTATCAGCAACTGCGAACTCATCTATATGAGAGTAATTGTTTAAACTGCACGTAAGGGGGATAGAAGCATCAATCAAAAAGATGTGATGTCTGAAACACGTCAGCATTGAGCAACGAACCATGTATCACGAAATATGTCACTAGCAACCAACTTTGACTGATATCTTCACTAATTTTAAGTGAGGTTGGGTCAAGATTTAGTATTGTGTCTCCTTATTAATTTAATGCCCACACCAAGTTTCAAAATAATGTCGCTAGTCAAGTAGGTTAGAAATAACATGACTTAATCGTTAGAGCTTGCTCTGGCCAGGAACGTGAACCTCTTTTACTTATCAGCATGCTGCATGAATGTTAAGAAGAATTAAAAACGGTCAGATTTTATTTTGTTATTAGGAGACATCCACTTGTGATCAATAACCTAAACTGTACATAAAGTGGACACGAGGAGATACGAAAAAAATAATAAATATATAATATATAATAATATTTAATAAAATATGATTTGATGAAGGACCACATTTTTATACTCATGTCTTCATATGAAATTCAAAGAGATTTTATCACAGGACGCCCAAATATTTGGTAACATAAAGAAGGAGAGAGTCGTTTATTTACCTTTTAACCTTTGAGTTGACCCTACAAGGGAAACAACCTTTGCAAAGTGTGCATTGGTCTATGAGACTTAAAAATCGCAATCACTTTGCTCTTTTGATAAGAAAATATTCAGATGCTTAACTTGGTTAAAAATATTTTTAAAAATTTAAATACAATAAATTTCACATTTCAAAACGTTGAAAAACATTTCTATCACATGAAGTATTAGAGAGTTTTCGATCGACAACTTTTACGCGTAAAAACACAAGTGCACTTACATGTTATCATTTATACTAATAAGTTTGACAACATATAACAATAAATGTCCTAAACATTTTTGTATTATTTGCCTGAAATGATTAGAAAAAAATCAAAACTGGTGTCTTCAACCTGTTGGAATGTACCTTTTATTCATTAGTATGAAAATCCCAAGTATTTTATTTTTGAAACACTCCATCTAGCATGTCAGGTTTCAATACACAGGAACAATCAACTCTCCAGGAATACGTATTGGGATAGTTTAAACAGAACACGACTGAATTTGAGATTCAATTTACAAAAGAAACCAAACACATATTTGAGTTTTGTTTTTTTATAATAAATAGAATGAATAATGTTCTTGATATAATTTCAATAACGAAAACTACTACCGTCTAATTGAGAGTTAGCTGCAGGTCTGTAGCTCCCGGTCTGAAAAAATTCGGATGGACGACCTGGGAGCTACAGTGCCTCCCATAGTAAAAAAAACTGCAATTTACGGCGCACAAAAAATTGCGCTAGTTTTGGACTGATTAATCTCATTTCCGGACATATTATGTACAATTATTTGATTTCAAAAAATTGCTCGGAAAATTTACTACAGATATCGTCACTTCATTTGCCTCAGATATTCTTTTAAACACGATCACCAGCCCTGTAAAGTGAAGTGGTGCAGTTTGTTTACATCTAAAAAAAATGGCGACTCTAGATCTCGACGTGAATTAATATACTTTATTTTCCGAGGTCGGTTAGCATGTTTCAAAGAAAGTTTGAGGCAAGTAAAACAACAATATCAGTAGTAAATTGTCTGAAGAATTTAATGGTACTAATTATTTTCACAGAATTTATGTGAAAATAAGGTTAATCAGTTCAAAACTAGCGCATTTTTGTGCGCCGTAAATTGCAGTTTTTTACTATGGGAGGCACTGTAGCTCTTAGGTCGTCCATCCGATTTTTTCCAGACTGTGAGCTACAGATCTGCAGCTAATTGAGAGTGGGAAGTGTCCTGTGAATTTGATAACTCTAATTATTTAATTATTTATTCAACACTGGTGTAAACTGAAAACGCGTAAGTGGACTACCATCCATGTCAACAAAATGTTGCCCATTGATATTTGATCTGACCGACAGATATCTTAGAAAAAACATTATAGGGCAAATAACATGAATATCGAATTCGACTTATTGAATTAATGAGCCTTTACCAGCAGGTAAAAACGGAACAGTAAGCTTTAATAGTTTCTACTCTCTGAAAGGTTTGAAAATGCAGAACAAAATAGGTAGGTTTCGGAAGAGGAGGAAACCAATCTTGAACTTGATATGAGATTTTTAAATATATCCTTAATTAGTTATAAGCAAACATCGGTCAGCTTATTGGCGTGAACGTTTGACAACTTCTAAGTTTTTTTTAAAGAGATTGGGAACTAAAAAACAAATAATTAACATTTTTAAAAAAAACGTTAATATTATTGATACATCAAGATGGGGGATTAAAATGTTTATCAATTTTATTTGTCACCTATGCCCAAAACAGAAACGATACCTTTTCTGAAATTATTGCTAAAATCTGGCTTGGAAATTGATTATTTGTAGAAATAAAAAATATATTTAATATAGTTTATTTATTTTAATACAGTGTAAAGTTGAACACCTGTAGTGAATACAAAAGTGATGTTGAGGTCAAAGTTTAGAATAAATTGCTTTACTGAATGTTTCAAATGCCAGTACATAATGAACACAAGTCCGAGCATATGTAAAGATTGTTATAAAGTGTTGAAGCAATAAAACTATAACGCAAATTAAAAAAAAAATATATAAGTGATGTCATCTTTCCAAAACTTTGCATACAAATAGACATAAATCAAATGTTTCCTGTAAAAGTAAAAAGTCAAGTGCTCATATTTCAATAAATTGAAAAATGCTTATTTTAGACAAAAATTGGGGTTAATTTTTTCTGACTTTTATGAAATATAAGCTAAATATGCCAACATTTTTGATAGATATATGTTAAAATGTTCAAATAAAAATGTTTGTCTTTCGAAACAGCATGAATGTATCATAATGCATATATAAACATTCTGGAACTTTGGCCTGCACTTAAAATTAGGAATCTAAAAATATTGAGTTTCGAAAAATTTATATTTTCTTTTTGAAAACCTTTCACCACAAAATATTGTCTCTTACAAAGCTCTGTGAATATTTTTTTATTTGTCTTATTCAGTAAAGTTTATGTGACATTGTAAATATTACATGTAAATATATGAGTAAAATAATATATGATGCAGAATTTGCAGATTAGAGGTGACCCAAATGGATTTAAAAAAATGGAATGCTTTTGAAACTTATTGTAGCTAAATAAGATGATATTGTACTATATGCTAGACCCCAAAAGAACATATGAGCAATGAAAACAACGAAGTGGGAAAGTGGAGGACCCCAAATTTCAGGTAAACCATAGTCTTTTCCAAAACTTAAAAACAAACTTTAACTGTTGTTGTATGAAGTATTTGTGTTAGCGACTACATAATTATTAGCAATTCCATTTCAGCTCAGATATCAAGAAATCGTTTGTAAAGACACCCGATAAACGCATTAGAGTAGATGATTTAAATAAAACATAAAACAACTCCCTCTCTCTCTCTCTCTCTCTCTCTCTCTCTCTCTCTCTCTCTCTCTCTCTCTCCTTTCAAAATATTGCTGAAATTGAATAAAAGCGAAGTCTTGTAAAATTTAACAAATAAACGGTTTACGGTTTACTTCACATCCTTTTCTACCTTTGACAGGTAAACTAAACAAATGGATAAAGCTTCTTGCAGTGAGTAATAATCCAGTAAGATAAGACTGAAATTTTTACTTTAAACAGTTGGTAGAAAATGATCAGAGCGTTTATTTTATTTACTTATCACTTGCACAACAAACCATGACCGTCTTCATTCCCTGAAAGAGGTTATTTCTTCAGGTTTTGGGGAGCCATTTTGGGTCAGCTATACTCTGAAAATTCTGCAGAATATATTCATTTTACTGGTATACTTATATTTTACAATTCCAAATTAACTTTATAGATTAAAACAGTTTAAAGAAAATTACATACTTACAGAGTCGAATAAGGAAGTATATTTTGCGGCTGAAGGTTTCCTAGAGAAAATGTAACATTTTTCATGTCTCAATAGTTTAAGTCTACTGCAAATTTAGCTTCCTATTTTTCAGCGCAAACCTTATTTCCTGATAAGTTGTGCATTGTGATATCTTTATGTTGTTCTAAAATTCTTATTTGAACAGTTTCTTTATAGTTTTATTGACATATAATTGCATATTTAGCCAAATAAATAAAGACACTGAAAGTTATTAGAAAGTCGAAAATCAGTGAAATCAGAGGAAATTTGGGATAACTTTATTTTATGAAATGTAACTCTAACATTGTTTACTTTTTACATGAAACATTAGATTTTTGTTTATTGGTATGCAAAGTTTTGGGATGATGGCATTACAATTAATTTTTTTTATTTCTGTTATAATTTGACTACTCAAAAATTTTGTAACATTCTCTTGCGTTCATAATGTATTCACTAATTTGGCATTCTGGCATTTGGCATTCTTGAGAGAACATAAATTGGCATTATTCCTGCTGTTCAATCCATTTCAATGTATCTATATACTTGAATAAAATACTTCTTAAATTAATTTGGCATATGAGGGCAAAAGTAAGGCAAACTTTGACTTAGATGTTACTTTTATATTTATTTTATGTTTTCAACTTCATACTGTATCAAAATCATAATCACACAATTGTGCAAACTATATATTTGAATGATTTTTTCAAATAATTTCCATGTCAATTTTTAGCAACGTTTTCCCAAAAATTATCATTTCTGTTTGGGGTCCCATATTTTAAGAAAATGGCATGTGACATGGGTAACAAATAGAATGAATTGATATGCAAAATCCCCGTCTTTATAGGTTCTTATGGTATTTGCATTACTTGTATTTCAGGTGCCAAACTCCTTAATCATATGTTCTTTCCCTAAATATATATATATAAAAAAATTAAGCAATTAAGATATCTCACTCCTTACGTTTTGACCTCATTGCGCAGATGATTATTATAAGAAAAATGAGTATGAATTTACTTATTTAATCATCACAGAAAGATTAATATTTTATAATTACACAACATTGTTTAAATTTAAAACAAAACAAAAATTGGGGAGGGGGGCATTTCTTCGCGCGGAAGGTTTTTAACGATTTTTTTTAGACAAAAATGACAAAGCTATGCAATTTTATGAATTTTAAATATACTTTTCTTTTAATTATACTTTATTCATTAATCACTTTTTTAACATTTCATAGGTTTGTAACATATTTTATAGATTCTGTGTGACATGTATAAAATTAAATCTTGCGAGACTGATAGACGCTTAGCATGAAATCATGCAAATATGATTAAATTAAATGTCTGATTTTTTAAAGCCAAATTTTCCGAGAGGCCCTTTATCGAAAATTTGACATCACTGATCCCCATGTTTTATTATGTCAAAATCATACTGAATACATATCTAGGCAAACTGGATAAATCTTATAAAATTCTTGATATTCAAATAGTTTTTATTCCATATCAAAGTGTAACTTCTACAGAAATTGTCTATTTTAGGTACAAAAAGATCACAAAAAGTTTATGCAGCTTCGTAAATAATGTGCCAAACCAAACGTAAAAATGTGGTTGTTCTTAAGAAACATACAGGTAGCAAGAAGTCATTCGTCGATAATTAAAATGAGCTTTTTCGTGGATTATGCTTTTGCATTAGAATCAATCCTTTAAGTTGATGTGTGCAATTAATTTAGATTAGATCGACGATTTGTGATGAAATACAATTCCTGTAGAATAAAAAGATAAAATCATTTGATCTAGTTCTCATTTATGCGAAGTGAAAATGACAAAAGAACTTGGAAGATGTGATCAAAGTTTTCGTCGTCAAATGATGATATTAAGCATTTCCCAATAACAGTGGTTGTTGTATTTTAATCATTTTTTACCAGAACAATATCATAAAAAGGATCAACTAGCAAGAGATTCATTGTCTTGCGACCGAGAACCATCAGTTGAAGCTTCAAGCAACCCATTTTTCTATCAGTTTATATATACGACAAACAAGTACAATCATTAAACAAGTAAATTACTTTTTAATACCATAAACAAGGTTCTATTATCATTTGTTTATATGAGTTTATACTCTATTTTTCCAGAACTTGATCAAAAAGTACCAGATAAATTAGCCGGTGTAACGTAGAATAATGACCCCCGTAGAATAATGACCAGGGGTCATTTTTCTACGTAAAATAATGACTCCCAGTCATTATTCTATGCAGAAAAATGACCCCCCGGTCATCATTCTACGTAGAAAAATGACCCTTTTGCCTGAAGAATAAGTGTCATTTTCAAAAAATGAACACAGTCTACATGAAGATAAGTGACCCCTGTAGAATAATGACCCCCTTAGAGATTAAAGTTTTTCAGTACAATTTTTTATCATTTGTGAAATAGTCTTTACAATATTGTAATTATTACTGCAGTTTACAGAAAATAAACAAAAATTATAATTCGTATTCAAATAATCTTTAAGGAAAGAAGGGGTATATCTTAGAAAAAAAATCCTTCCGTTATAATAAGATACTGACGTTTGTAGGGGTATGGTTGTCATCTTAACGAGTTACATTTACGTGTATACATCTCATTATAATGAGTGACAATACATTAAAAATATTTTGAGATACAAGACACTATAAAACAAAATTCTGTTTATTGGCGATAAAAGAGTTGCCTCGATATTGTTTATAAATTATACTTACATTAACGATTTTACCCTACTACAAACTACTGGGTATGCAAGTGCATCACCAAGAATCAATGATGAAACCAAAATTATGAAAAGTTTACTCCAGTGTTAGGCATTATAACCATGGTAAAGTGAGCAACCACTAACAGCAACCATTCAATAAGGAAAATCGTCAAAGTACTGAGAGTACTCCAACAGAAAATATATTTTACTTTATCATCGGCATACTTTAATTAACATCAATAGTTTGTGGGAGCATTGACAACTTTGGTGGGACATTCCACCTTAAAAATCCCTTTCCCCCAGCACGAAAAAATATGAATATCATTCTTTGTTTTACAATTCATTCACCAATGAATATTGCTTATATTATTACAACAATTCTTTCATGATTGTTGTTCATCAATTTTCACACTATTTAATTCCTCAATGTATATAATGAAGATGGGTGAATAGGGCGTGTAAAATGCCCTTATGAGGAATGATTGGATACTGCGAAATTAAAATATCATTAAATCTGATCTTTTTTTTTTAAACATAATTTTTAAAAAATGTATATTTAACGTAACATCGGTTTGTAACCCTTAAATATTTTAAATACTTGCAATAGGTTGATTTAAACTGGCGTATGCGTGTCAAAACCTCCAAATAGTGTCATTTTTATAACTTCAATGCCTTTTCTTTCATAGAATGGGTCTGAGCTTCATATTTTTGTCATTGTCTAAATACGGTTTAATGGAATTTAAACCGATTTTAATCATCAAAAATGTGGAGAGATGACCCACTTTACTTTAAAAATGTTATTTTGGAGCCCAACAATTGAACGTTGTAGAAAAATAATAAGTCTGTAAATTCATGGCCAACGTCTCATATAGCATTTAAACAACGCACTTTGTTGTGAATGAAATGGCTCAGTGGTTAAAGCACCAGACATTAGATAACTATTTTGAATTTGGGTTTTTAGGTTGTGGGTTCAAAACTGGAAAAACTTAAGGATTTGTTATTCTTTTCTTATAGTCTTTTGAAATATTTCAAACTGAATATAGTTAGAAATTGCCCTTGTAAACTTGTATTGTAACATATCAAATATATATATTTAATTGAAAAAAACGTTAAATTTGAAATTGTATTTTACGACTAAACTAAATGGGCAGATGTGCTATCTTATTCCCCCATCTTCTTTGTTTTTCATTTGTTTTCTTTTTTAATTACTGTATGGCTTTGCAACATTAGCACCACCTGTCCAGATTTCTAAACACACCATGCAGACCTGGCAATTTGCTGCCGATGCAATTGTATGATCGCGATTTATGAAGTTAAGCAAGCTGTGCATACATCGTCTTTAAGGACGCTGTTTGCTCAGGGTTTAGGTTCTCAAATTTTAATTGTTAATAAAGTTCAATGTAATGAGTAAAATTTGTTCTAAACACTAAAAATATTTATGAAATGAATTATTATTGACATGCCATTCGATTTTTTTTCTACATTATGGAATTAGGCTCAAACAAAGTATGTAATATTAATTCAAAGTTAAGATTTTATTTGTTAGCCAACATAATTTTGCATATTTTCTATTGGTTTTATCTCACTTTTTCATTTTGATAATCAAATAGCACACGCTACAGATATATTGAAAAATGCTTAAAAACGATAAAAGACACCATATTTAAAAATGTTGATCATTGACCTCATATAAGTTGTATGCCTACAGAGTTAAGTCTATATACTAAGTTTGATGCTACAAATGTTTTAGTATTATCATCATTCAGTTTCATGTTAAATTGAATCAAAAATGGGTAGAAATTTGAAAATTGATTGAGGAAATTTGAACTGGAATATTAATATCTCAAAACTCAAATGCAATTTGTTTAAGGGCTATTGTGGGGAAAAGTAATACATTCTTTCATAGCTGAAGATTTGTAGCTCATGATCATCGGGTTCGAGTTGAAATATTATAGAGCTACAGTTCTTAGCAAACCAATCACAGTGTAATTTACAGCTATTCTCTGCAATTAAAGTATCGTAAATTTATGCATAAACCGCAGAAATTTGGTATTATAAAAAATGTTTTAACATGGCATTCGGAATCTAAAACAAGCAAATGAATGCTCTTGATGTAAGGACGTTTAGATAATATGTTAGTTGCAATGGAAATCCATGCTAATTTTTGTGACTTTTTGTAGATTGTTATTGTAATGGATTAAATACAGAGGGAGATTGTTTTCGTTTTTATATTTTTAGATATTCTTCTTCACTTGCACAGACTATTGTTGCTAACACAGGGTTGTTCACGGTGTGTTTAATGAAAAGAAGGATAACTTCGATAAGATAAAATACTATACTAAAAAAACTTTTGGTCCCTTAATTCAAGATTACTAAAAGTATTTGAATATCACATGCTTCCTTATTCTTTTACCTATTATTTATTTTGACAAGTGCTTTATTTTACGTCATTCTCGTTATTAATCAATGGGAAATTAAATGACCTATACTGTTTGGAAAGCACTCAGAACATAGACGTTAATTCTGATATCCTCTGTCTGTGCGATAAAAACAAAACAAGTGTTCATATTATCCATAATAAACGCTTATAATCAAATTTGGTTCGAAGGCGTTGTCTGTTTAAATATACTCAGTCGAGATTAAAAAGTCAAAGATAAGAATATAAACAATGGTGAGATCTGTATTAAATCAGCAATGCCTAGTTAAGGATCGTTGTGGTGTATCATTCATTCGATTCATTCAAAATGAAAAATATTTGCTTGTGGATGATTTATATGTTGAGTCTATACATTCAGGTATATATTTAAAAACATGTATGTAACCTTAAAAAATATGCATTGAATAATATATTTATAAATAATATATGTAATATTTATTAGTTTTTATACAAAATGATCTCTAAATCCTATTTGCTGTATCAACAAGCTTTCAAGCAAGTAATTCCAATAATAGTCAGTTAAAGATTAATCAAGGTTAGTTTGAACAGGGTTTTGAATTGATTTTCAAATGATGATTTTACTGAAAAAAATTATTAATATTACTGCAGATTTCAGACTCTCTCGGAGTTTTGTCTTTGAGATTGGTTGCATATTCCAACCCAGACGGCAAAACTTCGGATGGAAATTGTTGTGAACATATATTTCCAATATTTGGTTGTGCTTCAGGGGACTGCGATCCTTCCCTTCAAATATGTATCCAGGACAACACACAAACCGGGTAATCGTAATATGTTTACTTATGAGTTTGAACAGTATTATTTTTTAAAAGAATTTTAAAAAGTGTTAAAACATACATATTCAGAATTTTCAAAAAAGTTATGCAATATGGAGGAGTTGAAAAATGATACTATTTCGGCAGATCATGTTCAAATATTCAGTATAAAGCGGGCCCATACGATAATACAGCGTCTATAACATTTGGTTCTAAAGTCGGAGCATTAGAAAATCCTATTCAACTTCCGTTTCAAGTATGGAAGGTAGGTAATCCATGTATGTTTGACTTTTGTTTGAAACAATATAGTAAATAGAAAGAATATGACATATTCTGCAGTATTATTTAGTTTAACTAATTCTTATTAAATTTGTTGATTTCATAATATTGAAATATTACAGTTTATGAAACTCTATACAATGAGCACTTATTTTAGGATACCTCAGGAAGTTAGAGTAAACTTTTATTTGATATTTTCAAAACATTCCATTTCATTTGTATTTTATGGGGTTTTTTAAAATATATTCAAATGTTCAGAACTAAGATAAGACAAAAAAAATTATACGTAAGTTAACAAGAGTTTTTAAATCGCGATCTGGATTCAACTGGTACTTATCCTAGAATGAAATTGAACTAGATAAGCTCAAAATGAATACAAACGTATGCTTTTGCACTATAGAATTTTCTCATGTGCTAAAAACCGTTTTAATTAGTTTGTAGAGGGTCCTAAAATTCTATTCTTTACACTTGTTATACTTAGTGATCATCATGTTCACGTCTTTGTTATAACGTGTGGTACACAGTTACTAATATAAATAGTATATCTATATTTCTGAATTTATGAAAACAGAAACAGTTCGTGGTTAGTATCGCTGTGTATGACGACGATACGGATGGAGGCCATGATCATATTGGTACGATCACCTTTAACCCAAACAACGCACCTGGGTATAATAGCAGCAATACGGCGTACACACAGGATTTTGTTGGCGGCTATGTTAGGTAGGTCAATTAAACAAAACTTCATTTTATTTTATAAGAAAGTGTTTAGTTTTCAAACTTATCGCAATGTAATGACATGCAATTTGTGTTTATGATCATATTGAATTTAAGAATAAATTTTATATTGGTTAACAAACTCCTCATTAACGTTTTGTCTCCATCAGGCTCAGTATCTTGTACGATGTCCACTGTCTTGAAAACTATTATGGAGAAGATTGTACAATTTTCTGTCAACCAGATAAAATACATTATGTATGTGATGCTCAAGGTAGCAAACTGTGTCAACAAGGTTAGTCCTTGCCATATAGAACAGTGATAAATTACAGGTATGACAATACCAATCAAAAAGGTTAATATGGGATCTTTGTACTATCAATCTAATAAAAAGCATTTTCCCTTCATACCTATGCAGGATGGACCGGAAATGATTGTTTGACTAGTATCAATGACTGTCATTTATCGGCTTGCTTTAATTCTGGGACTTGTGAGGACCTTCACATTGCATATCGCTGTCATTGTTTAAAGGATTTTACAGGTGAAATATTAAAACTATATGAATACTGACTTGTGTGCATTTGAAATCACTCGCACTAGATTATTATACCATATACGTGCATATATATGTACTTACCAAAACATTTATTAGGCGTGTAAAAAGCACCAGTCAAACTATTTGTAAAAATTTATTTCAAAATTGCATGTATTTTACGATATTTTAATAAAATTCACACCTGTAATATGCCGTATTGTATGTTTAATGAAATCTGGTGGAATAAAAATGCAGCATTTTGGTATCTATTTTCAAATAATTTGATAAATAATACATAACAATAGTGGAAATAATGCAAATAAGATATATGGATGGCATATTTCTTTAAAGGGGATCGATGTGAAATACAGATACCTAAAGAACCGACTGTTCAACAGACTACATCCCAGTTTCATTTACAGAAAATGACACAAGTCACAGGTAAGATAAAAGATATTATTATTGGAACAAGTAGTGCATAAGGCTGCATTTTGAATAATTTGACGATTCTCATGTTAACAGACATAATGTATACATCGCCTCAGGAAGCAATCGTAACGGAAATAGCAATTATGACCGATTATTCTTCTCAACCGCAAACATTGGACCCTTTAAACCTCTCGTTATCGCAAGAAACAACTTCATTTCCAACAGAATTCAAAAGCGTGAAAACAGATACTGAAATAAGCTCGACAAATCCCGAAGAAATTACAGTCATGGAAACAAATGAACTCACTGCGCCTCAAGATATGACAACAGAGTTTGAAGTGAGAACATCACCCGATCTTGAGATTGAATCTATATCCCAGACAAAAAACGAATCGCAGGAAGGTGATTTCTATAATACTGTGACAAATAATGCATTCTTTCAAGAAATCACATCCGAACAACACTTTGAAATGTCTACCGATGCTTCTTCAACATTAGTACAAGTAAATTTGACCAATGAAATCCCTTATATAATGAACTCCACCGATCCAAATGAACATGATATAACAACTGAAACACCAAATCTAGTTAGTTTTAATGGGAGTGTGATTTCAAGTGAAATTATTTCAACGAAGGAG
Source organism: Magallana gigas (assembly GCF_963853765.1). Classification (NCBI taxonomy): domain Eukaryota; kingdom Metazoa; phylum Mollusca; class Bivalvia; order Ostreida; family Ostreidae; genus Magallana; species Magallana gigas. The sequence continues at coordinate 39,892,229 of NC_088859.1, forward strand.
ACAAGTTCAATTGAGTCAGAATTCACAGGGTTGAAATTTCTTTCTACTCCCGATCCATCAACTGAATTAGAAAAAAGACATACATATACAGCCAATACAAACGATCTAGCCTATCCAAAAACAGACACTCATGGAAAGGAGGAGCACAAAGAAAGACCAACGGAAACATACTCTACAAGTTTTGGTAAAAATGTTGATAAAATATCATTTTCAATTCACATTTATTTTCATCCAATTTAGGAAACTTCTTAAGATTATAAGAACATTTTAATTTGTGAAACCCACATGACATTATTATGTTCATTGGACTGTACATAAGTTAACATGTTAAATGGACCATTTTAATCCTGTCAAAACTGCGTTGTTTGATTGCAGGCCAAGAAACTTTTACGGATCAAATTGGCACAGAAAACAGTCAAGTATCTGACGATAGTCGCAGTCCAAGTACGACGTTTTCCCTTGAAGCTTTGTCAACGTCAACAACGTATGATAAATCAACAGTCAATACCGTCACAAACGCTTGGCCGGTTGAAACGGAGGAAACAAATAATAAAATTACACCTAACGTTCCAGCTATGTCAACTGGATCTGACGTTAGTAGTACAACTGATGTCAAAAACCCGCAAGACACTACTTTTGACACCGAAGGAACCAGAAGTACGCGCGAACTTTCCTCCGAGAACACGGAAACAAGTAATGCTTTTTATCTTTCAACTGCATCATCTGAAGACAATAATACACAGAAAAACGTATTTACATCATACTCACAAGAAAATATCAAAGACACGGACAATAGCTCTAATGTGATGGATTCCACAACAAAAACAACTACCGGTATGTATGTAACAACGGAAATGCCATATACCTTTGATAATACACCCGGCAAAGAAAGTACTTTTGAGACCGAACCTCGTACAATTCGTCCTTCTACAGAAGATTTCGGCAAGGTTTCGGCTTTAAATTTAGACAACTCACAACCGTCAACGACATATAAAACGCAAACCCACGTCCCTGACAATGAAAATTTAGTAAGTGATGCATCGACTTTGGAAACATCGTTGTCTTCATCAAATAATACAGGTCAGTGGTCAGTTGGTTCGACTCCAAATCAAAATACCTTGTCTGAAACAACGGATGTATCGACATCGACTTCTGGGGCTGTTCAAGCATCATCGGTTACTGATATTATGAAATTGTCAACATCAGCATCAAAGCGAGAGGAGTCCACTCATTATGACACAGATGTACACCTGACTACAGGCGATCTGACAACTGAAACGAACAATAAAAGGTCTACTTCCGACACAACAGAACGAATCTTTAATGCCAATATTTCGGTATCGACTCTCGAGATCTTGACTGATAATGAATCAAAGCCGAATTTAGTAACAACTACAAAAGGAGCAAATACGTCTCAGTCTTCCCCCTCATCAACTACTTCTAAAGATGCATGCCAGTCACGATTTTTTATTGATGCGATAGGTATGAGGTTTTTTTTCTCTCTCTCACTCTTAAGTTTTCATTGTCAATTAACGTTCGAGAGAAATAAAATAAGAGTTTTTTGCTCGTCAATTTATTCACAGGAGAGCTTGTCATAGAAGTAAAAAGTATCTTTGAGTTTCCAGCTGTGAAAAAGGAGATGTTGGATATTCTTAAAGAATATGGAGTTTCCCAGACTGAAGCTAATTTCAATTACACGGTCTATTCTAGGTATAAAAATTTACGTCATATATAATGAGTTGAACAATTCCACTTTAATTTTTAGTGTTTCACAAACTTTGCAAATCATAAAAAACAAGAAATAAAGTGTCATGTATGATTTACTTCAGTCTATATTCAGTCTGGATGAAATTTGATTCTCGAAGTGTTCCCTTAAAGATGAGCGATATAAGCGACATTTCAACCAAAGTCTGCAGATCTCTACAGTATTATCGGAGTGGCAATGCAAACGTACTTATTTTCTTTTTTTGTCAACTTTTCACTTTGAATATTTTTGTTTTGTTTAATTTTAAAATGATGGACTTAAACACAAAGCTGAGTCGAATTTGGTCATTTAATAATAAAATGACGATAAACTTTATCAAATATACAAATTATATACAACATGTAAAATAATATTTAAAAATAAAACTGCTTATTACTTTAGCACATTAAAATTTATCCTTCAAAATCAAAGGTGAGGGATATGTAATTATACAACTTCTGCATAGACACTTGATTTGGCAATAAAGTTTACTATTTAGTATAAATATTATAATAATACAAGGTATATACATGTAAGTCAACAATTCGTAAAATACACCTCTTTCGTGAATTGCAAACACTGTGGTTTTCTGGGGAAAGCAGCGGAGAAGTGTTTCGTACTTTTATCTTCTACAACATATTGTCTACAAAATCATAGATAGCGTAGATGCCTTATAATATCATATCCTTAAACAGCGTCAAAACATTGCTCGTCTATTAGAAAACTAACTTTACACGGCGAAATGCTATATTCTCGGGCTGAATAAATATTATGTGCATCATTTGATGGTATACCACTTAAAGAAATTTGGGTAGTCATAAAATATAACAACGTACGGTATTTGAGAGACAACTTTTATTTATTTATTTTTCACTAAGAATGTGTTTGTGCACCTTTTTTATGTTTTGAAACGAGATATACTTTATGAGTCGCTTGATTAATTTTTGCATTCTACCCAATACTAAAATTAAGCGTTCCGTCGCATGGAGCAACTTTTGCAACCGGCAAACAATGTTTGAATGATGTTTATGCAAATAGAATTAAATAATTGCAATTACGCCATTTACAATTTTGTTGATAATGTATAGAACAAGAGAGTGATATTATAAGCACTTGTCCGCTTTTTTTCTTCAACAAGCGAAGATACGTTGCAGTTCACGAACGGGTTGTACTCAAGGAATTCTAGAGTTGTATACCTTGTTTTATTATTATACTATGGGTAAACTTAATCGCAGAAATAAGTGTATGTGTTCTACTGCTTTCTAGTCAAATACATAACTATATTGAAAATAAAATTATGATGAATAAATATACAGAAAATAAAACTATGATCAATGACAAATGATTATTTTTGTTATTTTATAACAGACGGAGATGGATAAAGGCTTGGGTTCTGGATCACTTGCAGCTATAATCGTCTCCATGCTTTACTTAGCTCTTTTGTTTATCATTGCGATTTTTCTTATACACAGGTAAGGTTTATGGTAATGCATTAAAATCGCACTCATTTACTTGACTAATGTGAAAATGCAATTCATTATCAGCTACCATATGACGTTAAATGTTTGTTTTAGGAAATACAAGGAAAGAAATAAAGTTGGATCCACCCCTGAAATATCCGAAAATCCTTGTATATCTAAAGCTCCATTGAAAACAAATCTTGAAGCAGAAAGTAATTGCTAGTATAAAGCGGGCGTACGTTTTACAGTGACAACGAAACATCGTATTGGTATATAAGTAGACTGTGCAATGTTAAATGTTGGTGAATTTGTTTATAATTGTGTTCAATCAAAATCCTTTTATGGTTGTGAAAACGGTCGACTTGTATTCATATGGAGATGCCAATAATTATTCTATCTATCTATCTATCTATCTATCTATCTATCTATCTATCTATCTATCTATCTATCTATCTATCCTCGAGTAGAACGAAGGTCTGTCTGACTTGATGTAAACAAAATATCGGTACTTAATGGTTTTGAAATTTGGTTCATGCGTTTATGAAAGTCAAACTTGTGTTATGTATTAAAGTAGACTGATATTTAAATTGCGTCATAAATTTTCTCTTTTCTGAGAGCTGAGCAGACCATTATACATATTATCACTACGCAAGTAAATGGTCGAAGAGCTCTTTGATGTTGCTACTAAACAACATTAGTATTAGGAACGAAAAGATAATGTTTGTTGATACCCTATGTGAAATAAGTCTTGTGTAAAATATTAAAAATCAATGTGTATCCCAGTTTGATGTTTTGTTTTTCAATAGTAATAGTTCTTTCTATCCATTTTTTACTATAAGGGAAACAACAAATTTTAATGCGGATTTTCGATATTGATTTGTTACTAAAACTCATAACAAACTGTTAATTATTCATTTTCTGAATTGACAAAAATACAAAAAAAATTGATTTTTCTCACATTGCAACACTTGTATACATTTCAGAATACTGAATATCACTTTCGTATAAAAACCATGAAATTCTAAATTGTTAACCATTTTCAAAAGCTATCTTAAACAAAATATAATGAGGTAAACTTAATTTAGAGTCGCGTATTCTTTTATGGCTGTAACAAACTTAATTTAGAATCGCGTATTCTTTTTTGCCTGTAACAAAAATCAGTGATATTCACAAAACAATAAAAAAAATTTAGACCTTAATGTCAAATCAAAAACATCATACGTATTGATGTAAAATGTAAAACATAAAATATGTTAAATCTTCTTAATCTTTTGACTGTGCATGCAATCAAAGGCTTTCAAGTAGACGGTTTTTGTGCGTTTGGGTTTTTGTTGTTGTATTTTTGCTTAAAAAACCTAGTGCTAGTTTAATCGTTTACAACGATTGAGCATCGGGCACGACAACTGAAGTATCAGTTTGCTTCCTATTATGAAACAAAATATCAATACTCTACTGGACAAATGACTCCGTGTTGTCATCTACCCTCGGGGACAAGCTAACATTTCGATGGCTCAGGCAAGGCACTAGACCAACAGAACCTTCAATTACACAGACTGGAATTGACAGGGAAGTGCGTGTTTTTGCCGTCCAAGACACGTGTTAGCATTGGTGCCTGTTAGTCGACCCTTCCCGACGTCGCTTTTACGTGATTGCTTTTTGATTGGCGCTAAATGATTCTGTAATTCATGTTATTCCTTTGCTTTCTTGGACTTATATGGAAAGACAGCATTTAGTGAAAATGTCATTGCATTTCATGGTTTCCTACTGAATTATTGCTAATATTGGGAACAAATAAACTGGCTGTCTTTCAGTTTATGGTTCCAGTATATGAAACAGTGTATGTAAAAAACTTCAATTAAATAACTATATTAATTGCAATCTCATATCTGAGGGATAAATAAAACAGAAGATACATTGGACATTCTACAATGTGCAAGGTAAGCAAATGTCTTATTCATGGTTCAAATTCCAGATCTTAGTTCGAAAATATTGGTGGACAAAAATACCAGAAATCAATACTTAATCCTTCATTTAAGAAAGGTTACGTAATGTCGCACTAATTGAATTGATTAGCACAAGAAGGCTTTTAGTCTCATCAACTTGCCTTCCTTAACGCATATTCATGAAGAAAATTAGTGCAAAAGTTAAAAAAAAGAATAAACGTTGAAAGATATTTTGCAATTTTTTAAAATACCTATCGTGTAGAAGGTCGAATCAATATTCCAGAACCGCCGTAATATGATAAAATATTAAAATACACTTTCACTATTTAAACCATGCATAGCTCTGCTTTCAAATACATTATGAACATACATGTATTGTGTACGTTGTCTGGTAAGAGATATCCTCTAATCTAATAGTCTATATTGTATTATGCCTTATATCTCTACTCATTATTCATTGTCCAGCCATAAAAACGTCGTAGATATTGATTTCACGGTTATCATCAGTACATAGGACCGTGTAATCCTGAATCAATTAACGTCATTCTAAGCTCATAAAATTAATTGATTTTATGTTCATTCTCAATGTGAAGCTACAAAGAAGAACATACTGCCTAATTCAATTGCACTTTTAGTCTGCTATTATACCCTCGTATATTTTCCTGTAGGAATGAAAGACATTCCACGATTAACAACCCCCACCCTCCCCTGTGGAAATTCTTAAGCTATAGCCAAATTTTCTCTTGTCAAGGATTTCCATTGATTATCAATTATTGACTGAAAGGCAGTTTTAAACAGCAAAATATTGAATGAAATTATAGATCAAAGTCACCTGATTGGTGTGTTTTTGAGTCACCGAATGTTCAATTTTTAATGAATTGTGAAAGTATATTCCAAATCACGGATACTTGAGATTAAAGTTTTATTCTCAAAACAAAAATTCTGTGTCCACAAAAATGTATCTAGTGGTACACTTCTGGGGCATTGTACATCTGTGTGTATTATGAACTCTAGAAGGAGCACCAGTGGCGTAAGAACTTAGATGAGCTCACTTTGTGTCTCAGTCTCGATTTTATTATAAACTAGTATTATAAAGGGAAATAATTAGCGGAAAAGTAAGACTGAAATTAAAATCTTAATTTGATATTTCTTATCGCCTTACCAACAATGTTATTAACCAAACTTCGGCATGAGTCATGAGGAAATTTCTCTTTTTGAAAGACTTGATAAAAAAAACTTCGTTTGATCATATTAATAGGTTTTTTGATAATTTGAGCAGAATAAAATCGGTCTGGAGTGGGCAACAATAAGTCATTAAGACAACTTTCCCCAGTCTATGTTGTATAATTTATAAGTTTTGAACATACATGTACAATTGTATAAACTCTGTTTTCTCTCATTAATTATTGTTAGAATACAGTATAACATGATAGAGAATGCAACACATTACGAACCAAGTATAAAAAAAATCCACCTAAAGAAACAAAACATGACCTTTTTTTAATTTGATTATTTGTTTCTGACCTGGTGTGTCACAAAAAGGTGGATGGAATTAAAGTTTTTATCAAAACTAAAAGCATTGAATATTTTTTTATAATTAAAAAAAAATCGGTAACGGTAGGTATTTTGCGTCTCCTTAAACAGATACGGTGGGCCAATCCTATGGGTGAACGTTTCGATCGTTTTTATCAAACTTTGGTCAAATGATCTGGGAACTGCGCCCAGTAATTATGAAATATAATGGATTTGGGGTGCGTTTAATATGGTGGGGGATACTGTCATAGTTCGGCAAGGGAGGTTACTCTGGAGTAATATTAAATCTTCGGGGTGTAAGTCCTACTCTTTAGCTGGTGTTGCAGGTACAAGTATAAGAGGTGAATATAAGCCGCGACTCTACGAGACGAGCATCGTCGACTACATTTAACAATGATAAGCTTAATAAACCAAACTAATTACATTGTTCGTCTACTTTGTATTGCAATACGTTTCAAAAATATTGCGATTAAATGCATAAACAATGTATTGTATGGTATATCCTAGCGAAGGTTTGTATCTAATTCATTTGTAACTAAGCTAATGAATCACGGGTCATGATTTTGAACACATCGTTTAATCTATAATGAAAATAGACAAATCATCGTAATTCTTGACTATTTTAAATGATTGAAAAGATATTCCAGTGTTTGTTGAGCTTTCAAAGAGAAACAAATAGAATTAAATTATTGGCGTATATCATTCGAACAAAAATTCAGCAAAAGAGCTAGGAAACCCATATAAAAAAAAATTTCACTTAATTTGTTCCGCTGCCTAATTCATAAAATTTAAAGCTAAACTCAACTGTTGATGCGGATATACATGTAAGACAACTTTGGATATTAAGCTGAGAATGTTCGAATTCATCTAAAAAAAAACAAAAAAAAAACGCACAGCACAAAATTAACGACAGTCTCAGTCATTAATTATTCATAAAATGGCTGTGATGCGTTTTTCGTGCCAGCTAAATCGGAAGAAAAATATGCATGGACATAAAAGATTTCAGACCCTAGATATCTGCATCGACTTTATTTTGAATCGGGATCGGACCTGTGAGAGTTCCATGGCTGCATTTGTTTCTAACGTTGAAACATTGACGTCTCTCTTTATTAATTAACACTAGCACTGTGTGTACTGCTATGTAGAAGAGTTGTTTCAGAAGGGGTTATTTCTAAGGAGTCGTGTTTTCATCTGTCGCCATGTCTAAGGTAGGCATACAATAGATGGGTTTTGTTTAGTTAAGAGTAAAAAAAAATCTATATCAGTTCGATGGTCGTAAGAAAACACTTTCCTTTGTAAAAATCGTCCTTTTATTTCATTATTTGTCTTCGGAGATATCGATTCATTTTTATCTTAAATCCAGGGATAAAGCGGTAATATATGTACACGGTTTGATTAGTTTTCCATCATAAAAAAATCTTTTGGATTATTTTCTATTTTACAATACTAGATTAATAAACGTATGAAATGCTGGATAACAAATGTTGGCATTGTACAGTATAGGATTTGGATATTATATACATTGTCTCTTAGAATGAGTCGAAGAATATAAAAGTACTAGATTCCATAAAACTATTCTTAAGACCTTTCTTTCCATTTCAATTCCATTTAAAGAATTCTACTGGTATTACGTACATCCGTCCCTCAGTATCATTGAAAATACATGTATATATACATCTTTCAAAAAAATCTAAATGTTTGTATACATTAATGGGAGTGGTTGTTTAAAAATCTTCATTCAGTCTTAAAAGATTTGATGACTACATAAGATTTTCACCATATAAAGTCCTACTAAGTATTCTTTTTTCTGATCGTTATTGGGTATAACTGTACCGTGAGGCACGCTATATCAAGGCAAATCGGCAAGCTTAGGAAGCCTCACGAGACCATACACAACATTCTCCTGTCTGGGATTCCTCACGCAACAGATCGGCCTACAACTGCAATGGAGTGCAGACTAATGCCTTACATGAATGTCTTACATATCACCTACTGGGTGGTTTATGCCGATCCTTACAAAAATGCATCTGATGACGTAATAATGTCATGTGACTTACTTTGAATAATTGAGGATCGAAGAATTGTTGTATAGGCAAATACTTTTGTGTATACCAAAAGAGTATTCAGATCAAAACACCCAAATACCACACGGAGCAATTAGTACATAAGTTTCTATGGTAAATAGTGAATTATACACCATGTATGTGTTTTGGAAGTGTTTCTGAAATGAATATTTCATCTGCGAATATATTTTCATACGCGAACATAATGCAGAGCAAAAAACGTAATGTGTGATTTGAGACTAGTGTGTAGTTGTGTGACTTTGTATCCAATGTTCATCATACTAGGAATATATAGAAGAAAATATCATGAAATACATAAGAACATATGCTTGGTCTTATGATATAACTAGAACCGATTAAACACTTTTTATATCAAACTGAAGTTCACCAAACGAATTTGTGAAAAGTGAAAACATTCCAAACACTTAAATTTCAATGATTATTTGTTATTTCTATATTGCGATGAGCAAAATTCGGTTTCTTACATTGGAACAACGTTCATGGATAGTCAGAAAAACATCCGTTGGTTGCTATATTATATCGTGTATTAAGGTTCCCATGATAAAGATAACACTTATATAATTACTATGTACATATGTATATACTATAGAATGTTAATGTAAACATTTTGGAATGTACTAGCGATCTGTGAGTACGTTAACCACGAAATCCACTTACATTGGACAACCATAAACAATGATGAAAAACAATCTTGTGCATTTCAAAAATATATACACACAAAATAACTTGTGTGCATGAAATGTCACGTTATTAACTGTAAAAGGAAGAGAGAAAAGGTTCTAAATTATGTCAGTATGAATATATCATAATCTGAACAGGTAGACAAATACTGGAAACAATTGAAACTGCATTTCTATGCTTTCATTTAAAATGTCTTTGTCCAAAGCTATTAAGTATTTTATCAGGAGCTATATGGCTACTGTTTTTTAAACCATTGCATGTCGGCTAAATGCCATCATGTGTTCTCTCATATGGTTCTTGTATCGTCAACATTTTTTATATCAATTAACAAGACTTTTAATCCCACTGTAAATCTCACTGTCAACATTAATTGAGTTATTTAATCGATAAGTCTGGAGAAATGAATTGTGAACGAAGGAGACAAGAATTGCAGAGAGTCTTCGAATTGAGTTTTCGCTTTTCACAAATTCGGTTGGGGAATTTCAGTTTGATATAAAAACGTTTATTCAATTCTAATTAAATTATAAGATCGGGCGTGTGTTCCTAGTATTGACAATGAACGTATTGATGAAATGATTCATGAGTCATGATATTATGTGATATTTATTGTACTTTTGTTTTGAATTTATGGTAGCCTATATTATTAAACAGTTCTATGTTTAATTAAAAGCTATACATGTATGTTGCGCCTTGACATGCAATACACTGTCGTAGCGTGTTATTTTCAATTAAATGTACCATCTACGTAATACTTCAATTAAAAACATGCGACTGCATTTGAAGGATCTCTATTTACACCAATTAAATTATTGTAAAAGACTGATTTATTTATGAAATGGGCATAAAAACAATATATTGCCATTTATGAAATCGCTCTTTTGCAATAACAACATGTACTTGTTTTATTGGTACAATTTGTAAACCATAAAAAAAACTTAAAGGGGATTAGGAAAGTGAAAGACTTTCAAACCCCAATTTTCCAAAAAGCAAAAATGCCAATAACAGAGACGGCAGTGAGACGACTTCCTGCAGATGCGCAATATAAACACGTGATGAGTTTTGTCTTATTACGATTGTTTACATTCTGTATAATTACTGACTAAAGGAATCGCTAGTTTCTATCAATTGCAAATTTGACCCATTTTTCCATCGCATTATACATTTTTTTAAGTTTATTAAGCATACATGTAGATTAATTCACGATTGATCGGAACATTAGTTTTGTTGGGGGTCAGGGTTGTATGGACCGACGTCAGACGTCCAAACGGTTGTAGTATTACTTTCCTTACTTTCCTTAAATATTTTCGGCTGTATCTTCTAATCAACGAACTGATGAACTTTACCATAGCGTTCATAGTATCTGCTTCCCTCTTAAATTACCTTCAATTATAAATAATTATTTAGTTCTTTGATGGGTTATAAATGTAGCAATTGCTACCTTTGCATCTGCATGAACCGCCAAAGAAAGTCTATTGTCCGAACGAAAGCTGTCTTGTTTTGGTTGATCATTACTCCGGTAAAAAAAGAAGTACAAAAAAATATACTATTATCAAATTTTGTTTTATTTTAGGTCGTCATTAGGTCGTTTTAATAAAGGTGTCCTTCTCATTAAGATTCTGATTTTCATGTTTGAAATCCGTTGTACATAAGTTGATCATTTGTTACATTGCTTTCGCAAATTGAATCCAATTCAGTGACTGTAAATTTATTATTCATTGAACAAAACCTCTTTATGAGGTCGATCATTTCCCAAAACGTTTAGAAATTCAAAACTGTGGCTCTCAAGTCGGCGTCACAAACACTCACTGCATATTTACTGAATTTGAACGTCACGCAAGGAGACGTAGTGTATATTGTTTCCAATCGACCCTCGCTATGAACGGGTTTGGTGAGCATGAATCGATAGGTTTACACAGTGTACCAGCTACTTCAGAACATCTTCCTGTGTGGAATTAATGAATCTGTCGCGCACCGTTCTTCGTTATAATGCTTTTCGTCAGTAAAAAAGCGTTTTTCTCTCAATATTACATTGCATCCTTCAGATACCTAAATTTGTTCATGAGGAAATCAGATATATCTACATTTATCTTCTGTATTCTGCACATAAAAATCAATTATCTGCAAAGAGATGTAATGGACATAAGCAGCAATGACGGAGATGCTGCACCACATAAATTCTTTAACATTCCCAGAAAGAAACTGATGCGGTCTCATAATTTAATAATGAAACATTTATTGGTCTTTATTCTATGTTTTGGTCGGAGACCAAATAGTGGAGATCGATCTGCTGAGGATGCGATGACGTCACTCATTAAGAAATGTACATGACCAGTCCAATGTTGAAATCTGTCTTAGTGTAACTTCAATGCATACTAATTGTGAGGGTCTTAGACATAATTGATGGTTACTCTGGCAGACATTTAAGATAGAGTCTCTTCTATTCCATCTCACATACTATCGGATATCTTTTCCCCCCAAGAGGATTATGCTCTGGACTTGAGACTTGTTAGCTGGTTGTAATGGCCTCGGACACAAGCAAGCCCAAGTTGAGAGTGATAGCCAATGCTTCGTCATATCAAAACGACGAAAATATTAACGATAATGTGAATGTGTCCGCGGAGTACGATGAAGCGACAATTCATAAGGTAAGAGACCTTAGATGTAGGTACAGCCATTTATAAAAACAACTCTAACCACGGGCGCGTGAGGCATGATACCCCACCCCATTTCCAATTTAAATTATTTGGAAAAGGAAAAATGATGCTGACAAACATCGCTTACGAGATCTGATATCCATGGTATTGTATCAATACTGTAACTTATTCATCTCTGTTTAGGGTCTTGTTTTTAATCGTCTGACGAATAAAAAAAGTGCATGTGCCTGTAAATGGCTGACTTCTTAATGCGATCATTAACCAGTATTGGTCTAATAAAAAGTAAATATATTTGATTTTAATGGATGATCAAGGATGAACTACTGTATTAAACAGATCGATAACGGCACGATTTATATTCAAAGGAGAACTGAAAGAAAATCAATCAAGGTCGTGGCATCGAAGTAAGCAACGTCTGCAAAATCCGAGTATATAAAAATGTTAAAGGGCATATAAACTACGAAGGTCCAACTGTAAAGCTTATATAATTTTGAAGTTCATGATAGGCGGATATTGCACATCCTGGTTTTGTAGGATTTTCTATACATATTTATCCTTCAAATTCTTTCAAGAAAACTCCATTGACAACAAACCCCCCCCCCTCTCTCTCTCTCTCTCTCTCTCTCTCTCTCTCTCTCTCTCTCTCTCGTGAGGCAATGTTAGCAAATTTTTTCATTATTTCAAGGAATGGATGTAAATATGTTTATCTTGATATTTCTAAAAACGAGACAGTTTCTTCGAAAGCCGTAGATCCTCAATTAAAGATCGCATTATAAATCTATTAAATGAATATGATTGTAGCACAGAGAAATTGCTCATTAAGTAAGTTTGCGAAATAAAAAGTTTGCGAAACAATAGATCTTGCAATTCCAACCAGTTTTTCTAATATGTTAAAGATTTTTCGTTTATAAAGCCCTAATGTGTAAACCTCATCAAGAGATATACTCTAGTATATGTGATACATTTAAATAAGTGACAAAGTAAAGAAAACCGGCAATCATTTCTTACGCCCACTTGATTTGTCAGAAACGAAATAGTTTTGGGGGTATATATACAGTACATTTTCATGATAAATCAGTCTATCAACAGATCCCCACATATTCCCATCATCAAAAATAAGTCTTCTGAGACTTTACAGATTCCATTATAAGATTGCGCACACAAATGGGCCTCGGCTTAATTGGAGGAGAAGGTCGCATGCGGTTTCCAGTTTTCCGTCTCGTGTTCTCCTTATCATATCGCAGAAAAGGCCATTTTTCGGTTGATGATAACTGAGATTTGAGCATTTGGCAAGAACATTTAGAAAGCAAGTTAAAGACAAATAGAATATCAGACTATATACGCAAATAGAATATCAGACTATATACGCCAACTTTACATCAACAATGCATCATCCAGTTGATAATGCTTATAATGCTTTGAAATATTGTCATGACGGCGAAAATCTAGATAAATGTACGTTGTTTCATATGCATAAAAAACCATTAATAGCTTATTGTGATATATTTATATAGAAAGGTTTAACAAGTGCTCTTAGTACGGTTTTTTGCAATTTTACGTCGTCATCGACTAAAGTCAGCTGTTTGTTTCTTGAATAGTGTATATCTAAACAATAAAATGCTTTTTTGGGAGTTGATTTTAATCAACTCTAGATCTCCTATGCAGTTACTCTGGCAAACCGAAAGTGAAACAGTGTTTGGACCTAAGCACAAATCATCATAAATTCGCTGTTATGAATTCTGAAGCACTGTTTTTCAAGGAAACTTATTTATAAATACCGTGATAAAAGTCAGATTTTAAATGGTAGGAACAATTTAGATATTTTTGTAATTGTATGTATTCCTACGCTAGAGAATACTATTATAGTCTCGTTCAACCAGACGATCGCCGGTTTCCGTAAATTTTCGACAAGCAGAGAATCTGTCTTGCTTGTCGGAGATTAACGGAGAAAGCCAAGCGTCTGGTTGAACGAAACTAGAGTCCAGTATTTCTTGGATCTATACAATTTTTCAGAAATATTTCGATTACTGATACATACATGTACCTTGATGGAATTAATATTATCTTTAAATATTACACGACATGATTCACATGGGTTTTATCGAAATTATTTTCAGAAAAGTCCGAGTATTCATATTATAAAAAAATGTGCGTAATTCAAATACATTCATGTATAAGCAGAGACATAAATATTTATGTCTCTGGTATAAGAAACTACTTACCGTGCAAAATAACGTATCGTTGATTCTAAAATAAATAATAATCGATAAAATCAAAAATCAACTCCCGTCAGTACTTCAGTACTTTGATTGGTGATTCATTCATGCTATGAAGGTAGCGAGATTGCAGAAAAAATACCCGCGTTTGCAATTTATTGAACAGTCCACTAATCATAAAAACTTTTGACAGTCCACAATATACATGTACATCAAATTATCATATGAGCATATATGTATATGTAAATAGTTTTGTATTCTTTCTTGGACAGACTATCTTGGTGGGGGACAGCGGGGTCGGAAAGACGTCGCTCCTCGTGCAGTTCGATCAGGGGAGGTTCCAAGCTGGCTCGTTCTCTGCCACGGTCGGAATAGGATTCACCGTGAGTCAAACTACGTCACATCATCACCCAATTATAATTATATTGCCGATTCTCTGAAAATTAAACATCTCTCTCTCTCTCTCTCTCTGATATATTTTTATGACAAAAAGGGAAGTTGATACATGACTAATGTAAATTAATACTAAGCAATGGTGACATCGGCAAGCTGATGAACCATTTTCTAGTTTATGTAAAGTACATGTACTTCCAAACTAGCTGTTTGCTGTATGTGCAACATGAACATTCTCAATAATGCATTTTGAATGTCAAGAATTTTTAATATATATTTGACAATTCAATGCAATTAGTTCAAAAATAATTCTACACCTAATTTATACATTAAAATACCGTATCCCTAAGGCATGCAAGCATGCTCACAAATTGATCTACAAATCATCAAAGCATTTGGAGAAAAAAATAACTATCTTTTTCACTGATGAATTAATCCAGGAAAAAAAGAGAGTCTTTCCTTCACTCTAATTGAGTTTCGGGCTTTGTTATTCTTGGGTTTCTATGTACATTAGATACCTCCAAGGAATCTTGTACAAAGCATCGAGTTTCCAACGTTGTTGATCAAGCCTAATGACAAACCAAACAAAGTCTCCGAGCACGGCAGGGTGACAGATCACCGTTAATTTCTCATGCCAGTTTTGATGGAAATGCTTTAAGTCAGTTTGTGTTGTTAGAGCCTTCTGATCGAAGTATGGATTTTCTGTATGCTGAGACTATAGTTAACAGTAACAGACAAAGGAAAATCTCTCTCTCTCTCTCTCTCTCTCTCTCTCTCTCTCTCTCTCTCTCTCTCCTTTGTACAAGACATACGTTTTATGGCATAGGTTGTTACATATTCAAATAATGTTATGGTACGTTTACATATGTAAAGTACATTGACAATATACATGTATATATAATAGAATTTTACTAACAAGTAAAAAAAAAACCCCAGAGAATTTCTCTTAATTTCATGAATTTTAAAAGCTAGGTGGAGACTCTTACCCAAATTACACAGTTTTTTTTCTCAAAATTTTACTTAATAATTGTATAAATTTATGAACAGAAGTTTTTTCCAGTAATATTACTTTATATATTTTACCCTAGTTTCTCTATTCTGTCTACATATCGAAAAAAAATGGAATTCATTTTCAATAACAGAACAAAATTTACATATAAATGTATATACATGTATAATAAATTTCAAACGTCTTTCCTTTGGTACAATCGTGTGTCGTCCACTTTCCATAGCAAGTCTATGAGATGACAATCTAATTCTTGCAATGTTTTTCTTATATGTAAAAGGTATTGATTTTGTTAAAAATATTGTAATTAAAACTGATCAATAGTATGCATGTAAAAATAACATCGAGATGAGGAATGAATATGTTCTACGAGTTGTTGAATAAAGTGATCAATGATTCTTTGCTTAATTATAGGGAAATAGGTTGCACCGCGTTTATATTCTTGCTCATATATATATATATATATATATATATATATATATATATATATATATATATATATATATATATATATATATATATATATATATATATATATATATATATATATATGCCCTAGACCAAATTAAAACGTTTATTTTTAATTACATTAACCAACATTATTAGATTGTACCTGTTAATATAGTTAACAACCCTGCAGGAAGAAAACATTTTCTTTTCTTTAAATGTTAATATATATAGCAAATTCAGATTTTTTTTCCTGACAATAATTTCCTCATATTTCTTTCTTTATTTAAATCTCCTGAATTTAAGTTCATGATTGTATTCTGTAAATGGGGAGGGGCCGGGCTAATTTTGAATTTTAATCCTGGAAAACTCAAATGTTTTACATTGTTTTTATTCGAAAAAAGCTAGCTAAACGTCATTTAATAACAGCTAGAACCTTTATTTCAATACATATGTTTAATATTTAATCATGCGTGTAATACAAAACCTAATAGACTTAACCATTTTTGCTATTTACAATTCTTTATTTTTTATTGGTTCTTTTTCCGAAACCAATGTAAAGAGGAGAAGTTTTATCCTTTAGATCCGCAATTAAGTTACTGCTTCTCAAACACATAGGAGTGGATTCGGAACATCAAATCTGAATAAGTTGTTATTAAAGACCGAGCATCGTTTTTTTATGCGCAGATCCAGAATTTTTTAATTTCCCCGGGGAGGGGGGTTGGGGTTGAGAAATATTCGAGTTTGCCAGTTTGCTTGGGGAGTCCGAGGCATATTTTCGGTAATTTTACTGTGTATTTTAAGTAATTTGAATTTTCGGGGGTGCAGGGGGGGGGGGGGGGGGGGTGTCCGCCTCCAAAACTAGCAAAGGTGGGGAAGAGCGCTGGGCGCTGCTGCTTTTTAATTAAATTTGTAAATTTATAAAAAAAAAAAAAAAAGGAAAGGACCCCACCCCACCCCCCCGATGGTACGAGGCATATTTTCGGTAATTTTACTGTGTAAATTTAAGTAATTTGAATTTTCGGGGGTGGGGGGGGGGGGGTCCGCCTCCAAAACTGGCAAAGGTGGGGAAGAGCGCTGGCCGCTGCGCTGTTTTTAATTAAATTTGTAAATTGATATTAAAAAATGTCTGTTGAGAGAAAAAGTGGTAGGGGCCGGAGGGAAAGGACACCCCCCCCCCCCCCCCCCCCCCCCCCCGATGGTACGTGTTTACAGTATTGTGAATTTACATTGCGGTATGGTGAAAATTTACATTGATATTTGGAATATTTGATTGTGTAGAAAGTGATATGGCTTTAACATACGAACAGGTTCCTAGTAGTCACAGAAACCAAATTGTTGTTAATAATTGATTAACTTTTGTTACTGAATCAGCATAAAACATTGAGATAACGATACATCATAACCTGACGCATAAAAGTCGTGGAGTTTGTTACATGTTTATAATAAAGCTTATGAATTCGAGAGTGGTGTATTGTTGTGTAACTCATATTTGCAAGGATGAATATATGCTAGTCGGATTTGCATGGTATGCAGTATAGCTTTAATCCGGACAATTAACGATTCGGTTCTTGGTGACTGTATTATACACTGCAAGAAGCAATTTACATAACCGTGATGGTTCAAGTCGTTTCCGAATTTGATGCTAAAAAGCATATTAACATATGACTTTCTACTTAAAGCATGACAAGATTGGGAAAAACGATATTTCTAGACCATGTTGGGAATACTATGCAGTAGTTTGTCATTTGTGGTTTTGAATAATTTAGTGTTTTTTCTATCTCTGCCATTAATTCAAGTCGTCAATTGAGCATCTGCACCTGAGAGTGATCACTGCACTTTTCTGCCTGTCTTCTATTAAGCAGGTTGTACTGTTGAGGGCAATGATGTAGGAGTCGATCTGTAATGGCGTTTGCTCAGTTCCAGTTCCTTTATTCCTATGCTTTGAATATATTGCTTCTTTACACTCGGATAAAAGGGGGCTTTTGACGATTTATCCCCGCGTGTGATGTTAACGCAACGCCACGGTTATTTTACGCGAAATTTAGACAATAATCTGCAAATTAGCGCTACTGATTCGGTTTCGATGAGTGACCGTACGAAGTATCTATAGAGGACAAGTGTGTCTATAGAAACAGAAGACACCAGACGAATATCCGTTGATATTATTATACATAGGACACGAATGAAAGCGTTCTGTAATCTTTCTTAAAGTTTCCAATTTTTAAGATCTCAGATATCTTCACTTCATCAGCTGGACCAGCTCTATGTCGTGGAATATGAATAATTTTTTCAACAATGAAGAAAACGACCTCGGAAACTTCAGTGGCCCGTGTTATGAGGTAAGATTTGAATGGAGAGAGAAAGAGAGAGAGAGAGAGATTATTTTTAAATGTTTATAATTATTTTTCCCATTATTCCTGAAGTTTACAAGTATGACAGTCTTGATTATACCGATTACATTAATATTTACATGTATATTTAGAAATCGTAAGCATCATCAAAATCCTGTATGTGTTAGAACTTTCAACATTTCAAAAGCTGATCGAATTTCACTTTTATCTCAGTTTTATCATGTTGTTCCTTTACTAGTGCTAGTGAGATTGAATTTTACAATTTTATGTAGTTTGACTGGGGTCATACAAATGGAATATTTATGGAAGATTTTATTTGATAAAGAATCAGTGGGTTTTTTTTTTAATTAGGCAGAAACCGTGCATCGATGTAGAAATACGCCAATAACATTAACTATTTCTTAACAAAATAAAATGAAAATTAATTCGCGTTAGATTGAAACACAAAATGTTCTTGAAAAGGACATGTACATGTATAATCACTGCGGAAAGGAGCATAATATCATACATGTTTATGCGTCTGCTTTGCAATTGATTATTCATTATTTCGTCAGTTTAATTTCTTTCATGGTTGCAAAATATATCCTCTAATATAGCAGAAATTGGTAATTTTAATACATATATGGTACGTTATATAATTATATAACGTTATGCCTTCTTGAGAATATTCTTTTTTATAGTTATCATAATAATTACTACATGTATTTATTAATAAGATTTTTAATTACTTGAAACATGTGGAGAAGTGATAAAATGTCTATCTTCTTCGTCCAGGAAGATAATAAATAACAACACATTTTATTCGTCTTTGCTTTAGGATACTAAAATTGTTTTGACACTTACCCGATTTTCGGTCATTGAAAGGGGGATAACTCTAATATAATACATAGGATCAGAACCTGTTGCAAATGTTTGACGTCATCAAAATTCGCCATGAACTGAACAAGTCTGAGAGAAGAACAAACTTTAAAACGTTAACGTAATGTCACGTCTTAGTTTTGTAAATGTGACATAACTAATTCATTATGGGAAAGGATAGATCGAATGGCACCGACGCTACTGTGCACAATGGCGTCAAGCAACAGCCAAATCGCCAAATGTCAACTGAGCTATACGATATTTCATCAAAGGTACAGTCTCTTGTTTATAAATAGCCACATCTGTCGCGTGTCACACGCGTGTGCAAAACGTCAACAAACAGCATTATGCTGTTTTGAAAATGAATTAACTGTAGGCTGTAGACCTAAAATAAATGCTGAGATAGGCCTACATGTAAATGTAAGATCGGCAAGCAGGTAGGAAACACTGTCTGCATGAATGAGAACGTGTGTTACACTTGTCTTTTTCAGCAAACTATCTCAAACACAGGACCGCTGAACTTTTATCCCCCCCCCCCCACCCCACCCCATGAAAATGAGATTTTAATGTAACATATATAAGGCTCACCTTTCTGAACAATTAATTTAACAACAATAAATGCTTGTGGTGTTATAATTATACAGTAATGTTTATGCCCTTATTTATTAAACAGAAAAGCTGTACGTAGGCCTACATGAAATTATATAATGCTAGTATTTTTTTTGAAAATATATATTAATAACTATTTCACCTTGTTATGTTATATTCCTGCTTAACAGCAGCATATAATTATAAGTACATGTAGCTATTGTAAACATACTAAATACTAGACATTGTCAATATATGTGTTATCTTCTTCATGCCTTTGATGAAGTCAACACTCGATCATATATATGAAAGAGATCAATAATTTAAAGATCAGTTTCCATGGATATACCTTGTACATGTATGTAATTACACACGTCATGTGTAAACGTTAGCACAAAAAGAACTAATCCACAGTGTATTCCTCATTAGAGATATAAACATGTAAATTCAAAGTACATTTAGTTTCATTAACTAGATATGATTTTTTAATAATATAAAAGTGACTGCTTCCTTGATCTACGTTTCATTTTAATCAGTAAACTGTGAAGTTTATATCGATAAGATATAAATGGAGTAATTAATGGCCTAATGGGTTACAGTTTTGGATTATCATCGTATGGCAATGTTAGAGATGACAGTATGTATGAGATTTGCAATATTAATGGTCTGGGAGTAAGAAAGCCTTGAACCAGAGATGAGATATTTAAGAAATAAACAACGTTATTTAGTGAACATGGCGTTATGAATAGCAATTGCTCTGTTGGCATATTCCATGATGCGCGCTAGCGCATCATGGAAAATATGCCAGCAGAGCAGTTGCTATTCATAACGCCATGTTCAATAAATAATCGTTGTTTATTACTTATATTTGCATTTTACCACTCGCAAATACCCTGTATTAGCCTAGACCTTGACATTTAGCTCTTGCATCAAAAGTAAGCATTCAGACTGTAATGTATCTTTTTAATTCACATAGATTTGTTAACAGAATCAATGATATGTTATAACAGTAATTCCTTTAAAATGTTATCAAAAACATGTTTTAATATTACATGTAAATACGTTAATTTTAATGGAGTTGGAGAAAAACACATGATGTATCGTATAGTGGTTTAAATCTATAACGTCATGGAAAAGTATATATAACGTTACACCTTTATGACGTCATAGTATACTGACAGAGCAATTGCGATTATAGAGAAATAATTGCAGCTCCTCCGTATGGGCTTACAGTGGGAAAGAACAATGGAAATGCAAATATATCAATGTACACGTAATTAGTCCACGGTGAAAGTAGAACTCATTTGACAGCTGATCAATGTGATTTAATTAATTCCTTTGTGTACAGGTGATGTTGATAGGAGACAGTGGAGTAGGCAAGACTTGTCTGTTGGTTCGATTTAAAGATGGTGCTTTTCTCTCTGGCAGTTTTATCTCCACTGTTGGCATAGACTTCAGGGTGAGTCCATTACCAGATATTGAAAATGAATTCCTGACTTAGTATTTAATCATTTAGACATATTTTAGATATCCTGTTTTCTACCTTCTGTTAAGAAAGTTTCAGTTTACATATGCAATTTATGTACTTTGAAATGTATTTCTGTGTATTTTTTAAGAACATCTTAATAACAATCAAAAATTTTATTACACACCTCTAGGGTTTATTACACATGCACTGGTAGGCAACTTTTCAATTTATATTGCACAGGGTGGAAAAGGGTATATTTTCTATATAAGTATAAGACGAGATTTCAAATTATAGTAAGATATATTTTTTAGAACAATAGACTTTGTCATTATTTCGACCATGAACTTTTCATTTACATTAAGATTTGTTCTAACTGTGTTCACCAAACTTCATATAGGCTGTGCAAAGTTAATTCTATGTGTAATGTCCCCTTTGCTTGAAGGTTCAGGAGATACTGTCATTTTGAAAAAAGAAAAAAACCCTATTTTTTTTTTACATTGTCTTTATAACTGGCAGGACAGATTATTTAACAACTAGTGTACAAGTAAACTTGAAATATCAGTAATCTAATGTTACATCAATGAATAAAAACCACTTATTTGAAAACTTTGCTTGTTTAATAGTACCGCCTAGTTGTAGAATATACTATTGGAGACAGCCTAATGTTAGAATTTTTAAAAAATATTCTGTCACCATATTTTACTGTAAACACATAGTAGTGAAAAAAAATACATATTTTATGTTGTGGTAAAACAAATGTATCGTTTGACAGGGCATTCATGTTCTTTGTACATATTTTATCTTATCTGCTTAAATTATTGTTAAGTAACATATTATACAGACTGCAGTTATTTATTTGAAATTGCATGTATATTGAGTCTTCATTAATTTATCCCTGTTAAACCATATCATCAATTAATACATACTTTAAACCTTTGTTTATGCATCCTGTAAGAATTATGAAAAAGCTAAACAAGAAATGAAGCTTACATAATGAATTCAAAGTGGGGCTTTATCATATTGGTGACAAAATTTAATGAACTGTCTGTGGTCTGAGCAATTGTTTGTTACCACAACAAGGATCATACCCTTGTTAAAAGTATTGAGGATATTTCTCTAGATTATCTTTTCTTCTGAAGATATAACATTACCGTCGAGCGTGTGTACAAATCTTATCTCATATCATGCCATGTATTTAATAAGCTAGAAATATCTCTATTTAATATTGATAATTTTTTTGTACCATGCATTGATATTTAATTTTGTGTTGTTTTGTTCATAGGAAAAAAGCTATACATGTATATGTACAGATGAATTGCATGTACAATTAAACTAAAACTGTTATGTCTGATGATATATGTTAAAAGAATTATAGATATGAAAGCATGCAGTTTTATTTTTCATAAAAATGCAATCATGATGACAATAAAATTGCTGAATATTTTATAGATTCTAAGTCTGACATTATAACCTAGCATGAGATGAACTCGTCATGCTAATTCAACTCTCACTTGGAGCACTGCTGCAAAACCTTGATCCACCAACTGTAGCTGATCAATCCTCTTTTGAAACACACTATTCCATGAATAAAAGATCATTTACAACTTTAAAGGCTTTGTTACATATACTAGACTGAGTCAAATCTAGTTATCTCAAATTGAATTGGGCAGAAGAAAAACTTCCAAATATCATTGAGTTTATTGACTAAAGAGATATAGTGTTTGGAACTTTCAAATTGTTTTGACAGACATGTATCCAAGTATTGGAGATATCAATGTTTTGCATGGATATACCTAAGTTCAATCTAGTTTATGGAGTTATTCTTCATGGTTGGAAATATGTATACTCAGATCCCTGTTTTCATCTGACTGTCCATATTTTATATAATATATATATGAATAATATATATAACTATCAGTCTGGAACAGGAACATTTTTTTATCTGGATCAGTACATTTACTGGTAGGTGTTTGTTAGATGTAGAGATCTTCATTGAATAATGAAATAATGGTATCCAACTAGATCTCTGTACAATTAATTTCATTATGACATGGAAGACTGGAAGTTCATGTATACATATTTAGCCATTTTCACAGGCTTTTTTTGTTTAGGAAACACACATTGTTTTTGGTTTAGTTGTGGAATGAAATGAGTTGATATACTATAGTATAAAGCTGAGACCCTTTTGTTGATAAATCTCATCTGCAAATGTCATTCCATTGATATTCCATGATATGAATATTTTTCATTTTTGTCTTGAATGAATACATTGTATCAAAACTTATATCTTATACCAAAATTGTAAGATTTAAACATGCATGGAATTTTTTATATTGATGTGGATACATGTGTACAGTCATGTAATGGACATAGAATATCAAAGTTTATGATGAATTAATTAATTCAAACAAATACAAACAAACATGTGTATAAACTGTAACACAAAGTGTTCTTGTTGTTTTGAATAATGTTTAAATGTAAAAATCTGAAAATTATAATTTTGGTTCAGAAAAAATTGTAATCCAGATGTATTATTCTATTTTCAGAATAAGGTTGTTGATGTTGAAGGAACAAAGGTTAAATTACAAGTTAGTATATTAAACATATTTCTTAAATTCCCTTATCTTTTTACATATGGTAAAATGTTTTCTCTTAAACAGCTTTTTAAAAAAAAAAACATGACATACATTTATATGTGTGTAAACTTCAGCTCTATAAAGGAGTGATGTTTTATAAATCCAGATATGATAATCCAGGTACATAAAAAGAAAATCTGTTTAAAGATTATATCAGTACTAGTTTTCTAGTTGCATTCTATGCAGTTAGAGAATAATGAATTCTGCTCTGCAATCATAAGTTGGTTTGTCTGTCTTGTCTGATCAATATCTTGATAGACATAGGACCATTTGCTTGACAGACTTCAACAATACACATATTTGCTTTGACAGGTGGACCATCTCATCTACAATTACTTAAATACTGCCATACCAATATTATAAAGTAAAATGATTAAATTTCACTTGTATAAATTTGCTGTTTGGTCTAAAGAAATTATACTTAATAAATATTCCAAACAAAGGCCTATTATCAAAGTAATAGCATGCACATTTTGAAAATATAATAAAGGTATGGGTGAATCTTTTTTTTTTTTGGGGGGGGGGGGTGGAAATATGAAGGAGAATTATTGTGATTCTGTCATTAACATTTTGTGAATTGGACAGAAAATTTCAGGGAACCTTCTTAGGTTCCAAATTTGAAATACACATGTAAGTTCATTTCAGATTTGGGACACAGCTGGTCAAGAAAGATTCAGAAGTATAACACGTGCATATTATAGAGATGCTAATGGTAGGTTGTATCATTGGACTAAAAAGTCAGGGTTCAAGTTCATTCAAGGCAGTTTGATGCAGGGACTATAGGAAAAAGTAGTTTACCAAATGGAGCAGAACATTTTATACATCTCTGTTTTCAACAGAAAGAAGTAAAGAAGCTGTTGAGTGTTCCAAGATTATCTTTTTTCTCTTGCAGGTATAGCAATACCTGGACACAATGAATTATATATGTGGACTGCCCTGGGTATCAAAATACTCCTTGAATGAACTTGTTCACGGTTAATATACTACATGGCAATTGCTCTTCCAGATCTGGGATACAGCTGGTCAAGAGAGGTTCCGCAGTGTTACGCATGCGTATTACAGGGACGCTCATGGTACTTGTGGTGTTGTAACACTTATTTCTATAATGGACGTTGTCTCTGTTTAATCACCTATCACCCATAATTGACCAGTTAACAGAGCTTTTTGTAATTACTTAGTGCTTACATTGTTTTGCACAGGCTTTGTTTTGTTTCAAAAGATTTCAGCTTTTTTTTATTCCTAGGTACCCCGTTTTCTGATAAACCGTAATTATATTTAAGAGAGTTGGATGATTGTTGCTATTTTTAGACTATATTGAACTTCCTGAGAAGAAGAGCCATGTATAAAGTCTTAGATTTAGCAAAATATTCAAAATTTGAAGTAAAATATATATAAAAAATAAATATATCTTTTTATAATAACTGTTTATAGCTAAACAATGTAATTAAAATAATATCTGATATCTAAATCATATGGGTAATTTCTTGACCCCCAGCCTCCTTGATAGCGTATATTGAATATCTATTACGATTTTTAATGCATGCTGTCGAAAAACTTCTGCTGATAATGTTTTACCATTCCAATGAAACCGTAATTATTTTGCTTTCTATGTATAAGTTGAAGCCTGTACAATTTAAAACATATCTTTGTGCACAGATTATCATTTATTATTATATGGACACTTATGTTTATATATATATATATATCGTTCTCTAATACCAAATAGACACTATCAGGGAATTATACCCTAATTCAGTAAAATATATATTAATGTTATATTTTGTATGAATTTTTCAGGAGGTACAAGTAATGTTGTTTTTATTCGTCTCGCCCTGGTTTCCTTTTTTGTATGTAAATTCATATTGAAATGGTTTTCATTTTAGCACTACTCCTATTGTACGATGTATCAAATAAAGCTAGTTTTGATAATATTCGAGTAAGTAAACATCATTTGTAAAATCTGCATTTTATTTGAATAGTTTTATTTTAGTTTTTGTTTTCTCTGTGACATTTTCATTCTGTTCTAGGCCTGGCTTGGTGAAATAAATGAATACGCACAGGAGGACGTAGTTATCATGTTACTAGGAAATAAAGCAGATATGACGTCAGAGCGCGTGATACGAACAGAGGATGGGGAACGATTAGCCAATGTAGGCCTCACCTTCATAAATGTCATCCGTATTGATTTATGTGACAGAAAATGAGAACAATTTGTTTCTTAAATTACATGTATGAATTTGTTTGATTTTATTGCGCATCATCTAACATTTGGATGATAAACAGTGAATGTTTTAGCGATATTGCAATGCAGGACCCAATTTAACATTAAGCTTGTAATAGTATTAAAGTGTTGTATGTGAACTATAAATATTGGTTTTTAGTCATAAAACCTATACAAAAGTCTTTAAATCATTTGACACCTAATTGTATTACCATATTTTTTGCATGCATGAAAAGTTTGTACTGCTTATAGATTGAAATTTTCAATTTCAAGTGCAGTATAAATTGAGTTAAATGTATTTGTTTTTAAATATTTTTTTTCATTTTCTCTTTAGGAATATAATGTTGCCTTTATGGAAACGAGTGCCAAGACTGGAATGAATGTTGACTTGGCTTTTATGGCTGTTGCAAAGTACGTAAAAATGATTTGCAATAATACCACATTGAATAGCATTAGATATATTAATATTTATAAAACTGTATAAATAAGGAATCAAAAGATGCATTCGATTAATATAAAGATACATATTGCTTTAAATTCATATTTTGCTTAATGGATTTTTGGGATGGTTGACAGTCTGTTATTGTCATTTTTCATACATGTATATTTATTAATTTTGAATCGCTTATTTTTTTTTGTTTAACGTCAAATGTGTTTAGACAGAGGTTTTAAAATCCCTTCCTAAATTACCAGTTAAAATTGAATGATGATGATAATCAACCTTAAAGAAGGTTAAACTTATCAAATATGATCCCATCCTTTGTTCCATTAACCTCCTTGTAGAGATCTAAAGATGAAAAAGACGAGGAAGCCCACAGATCCCAAGTTTAGTGTCACGGACTATGTTAACCAGGAAAAGCAAAGTGTGGGCTGCTGCAGTAGCTAACATTTAGTGCAATACAATAGTGCAAAAGTTCAATTAGAAAGAATTTAAGTGCTGCAGCTGATTCCATCGGTATCTATTCCTTTTATTGTTTATATACCAGGGCTCTAGTGCCCAAACTTCTATTATTTTTTGTAAATCCATTGAATTCGTGCTCAAAAACTTAAGATATTGATTTGATTTAGAAAAGAAAAAATAGTTTACCAATTCAATTACAAAAGGGTTGTGTGTTGTTCATACTTACTTTCATCATGTTTTGAAAAGCAAAAACTCTTGATTATGTTTTATACATTTTGCAAAAACAATTTAATCATGATGTTTTAAAAAAAATGGCATTATGTAATTAATCCCTTTTCCGATGGAGCTAGCATACATAATGGGACCAATTTGTTACCTTATTTCATTTCTTTACATCTGGTAGTGTACGTGATCAAAACCAAACATTTTTTGTCAATTTTAATGACACACACGGATGATTTAATCGACATTTCATGATTTTTTGTGACCATCAGTGGCATCTGTTTGATGCTATTAGAGTAAAAGTGCTTAATGTTTATGATATAATGCACTTTCAATAATTTTTAACATTCCGTCTGATAAACAAGCAAAATAATTCTCACGCATGCAAAACCTTTTAGGGTTGATTAATATACACATACTTGCAATCTTCCAGAATTGTGTCCTGTTATAAGCTTCTGATTAAGAACATAAAATGTCATGTAACATGTAAAAGGATAACTTCTTTTTTCTGCAACAGCGTCTTGTGTCTTGTTATATATTAATTTTATTGCTATTATAAAATGACTTTTTGAGCTTATTACTGCAAAACACGTGAACATTAAATTATTTAAACACAAATTTTTCGAAAAATGAATGTTAAATGAGAAAAGATGTCTTAAAGATCATTTCATAGATTTAATTTGATGCAGGAAACTTTCAAATTTACACATTACAAAATGATTCATCCGAATCTGTTTTGGAGATCTGTTACAAATCTAGAGAGTTGACTAACCAATTAATTGGCTTTTGAGAATTTCCGAGTTTGGGTTAATACTGAATATAAAAACAATTTGAAATATGATTGGCCATCGTAATATCTGTACAGTGTACCAGTCTTTTGTTTATAGTTTCTGTTGCAGAGTACATGCTCTTTGGAATTTTTTTATGATTGTTTATTTAAAGATCTTTTTTTTTTTTAGAATTATCGTCTTTAGATTCTTTTTTTAATATTTTGAATATTTAAATAAGAAACCATTACCTCAATAGTGAAATCCATATTTCTTAAATGCACATGTCCATTGATTTTGTGTTATTTATTGATTTTTGCTTTATTATTTATATTGACTGATATATTTATTTGGGTGAAGGGATGAGATATAGAACTGTGTATCGCAATCTAGAATAGATGTTTTAATCATACTTGATAAGAGTTTTCGTAAAATATTTGAAAGTTTTAATATTTTTTTTGGTAACGTAAAAGAAGTTGCTGTTAACTTTACGTGGCGTAGAGAAACCTTAACAAAACAATACACGCATAATAATGGTGCTTTTTAAAGAATTTAAAAGAAAATATTGTTATAGTTGCAATGCATGTAGATAAACAATTAACAAACTATTCACATTGTTTTATAATGGGTTGTGTTTCAGAAATATGTTACCTCGCGCATTTACAATAGATATAATTGTACGCTGGGACAATGTTCCATGCCAACATTGGTCACAGCCTTTGTTAAGTTGTTTGTGAAAGTGTTGTTTCTGTAAGTGAAATGATAAGATCTGATATTATTGTTTTTAATAAAAAATATTCTAAAATAAAATGCAAAGTCTTGTCTGATTTTCTTATTGCCGTATCTTTTTAAAGTTTTTTTTTACCAATTACATTAGAAACTTTAAAATGTAAATGAATTTTTAAGCCGTGGATAATATGTTTTTTACATATAAAGAGGTAACAGTAAAATCTAAATATAATTTATATTACTAGTATTTGAAAAAATACATATAATAACGTGCTTGGAGTCTGTCAGTTACATGAACATTGAGTAATGTAACACAAAGACTTGCTAGATGATATGTAGAGTTTATTGCATTAACTTTAAAAATTTGAAAACTTTGAATTCTTTTCTTTGGTAGTAGTTTCAACTAAGATTGTTGATAAATACTGTATATCCGGACATCTACTTTAATACTTTCAAATCACAAAAATATCTAATATGCATGAATTCTATCCAGTCATGTTTGCTATCATAGGTATTATAGGCTTTTCGAATCGGAAAAATGACTCTCACAAACAAAAGGAATTAATTTTTTTTTCCATTTTCATAAATTTTGTGACACTCTGAAAATCACACCGGATATACGGTTACTACAAGTATATAACGGTACTAGAGAAAAAAAAATTTAAAAACTTTATATCACAGAAAACTTTTATAAACACTTTATACAGTTTGAAGATAAATAACAACAACAATTCTCGGTGTAATGAAATACGATGTACCATTCAACAAAACATTATTCAAACATACTTCGCGAACAATATTGTAATGTATCTATTCTTTTTGACACATCTTTTTTAACAAACTTTGACAAAGTATGACATAAACATTAATGTCATGTATAAGTACTTAAAGGAAATCTTGACAAATCAATGGATCATCTTATGAGACCAGGAAGGCAGAGTTCATTAATATTTACAAATATTATTACATGTACATGTGGAATAAAGAATTATCATCGGTGTTTGCGATTAATCGGACTTGAAACAAGAAAAACTCATCATTGAACAATGTGATGATACATCTTAAACAGGGTCAAACTTAATTGTTAATGATTTACTGTTTAAAAAAAACTAGTCGTTTTTTATCTTAAAGATACAAGTGCATTTTTGTATCTAGTTTTCCCTTTACGTCTCCATGCAGGCGGGTATCATTGGCTTTTGGTGGGTGGTTAGAATGCACATGCAGCTGTGAAAATTCCTCCTGTTTTACCCCTTTCTTCTGTTAAAAAAAGTAAATTAAAATATAAATAATAAATGATATTCTAGAAGGTATCTATGACCAATAAGTACAATAAAAATGAAATAACTAATTATATTCACCTGTAAGTCACCAAACTCATTGAATGTATGTCTTATCAAAGCCAATACGTTGGAAACCTCAATGCTCCCATTTCGCATGGACTGTATCTTCTGCATATTTTCTAAACAAAAAGAAACACTTTTTTGCATTGCTTTCTAATTGACCTGCGTTGTTCAATAACATTATTCTGAATTTAAAAAAACAACAACTTTAATTGCTCTAATACCACGATGTATTCATATTTGAGTCATCATTAAGGCATTTATCTTTTTTGATTTTGTTTAAAATATATAGTGTACGTGCTGTAAGTACTGTAGGGATAATAATGCATATGAATCTTTCATTCTATATATTTTAATGAATGTATGTTTGTATAAAACATTTGAAAAATTCACCATTTTCGTTCTTGTTCTGCATATCTTCACTTCTTGTGTTGAAGCTGAAAAACATTCCAAAGAAACTTTTGGCAGATTTCCAGCAGATATCAACAATGCCAATGGTGTCAGTGTATTCTGCCAACTCGGCTTTTACTTCCGCAATACTTTTATTCAGTATAGCAGCAAACATGGTCAGTAACATCATTATCACGCACACCATGTACATGAAGTAATAAAACTGGGCAGTCTTTGGAGCAGCAACCATCAACGTGTCAAGTTTATTCTTGCCAATAAAGGTATTGGCAAGTGTGCTGCACGTTGCAAAAACGCTTTTGTATCCTTCAAGATGCACGCCAAACAAAAAGAAGCCAAAAAATACAAATGCAGAAAACATTACAAAGAATACCACACTGAATCCTGCTATTTCCGATCCCGCATTGGTAACTACGGCTATTATTTCTGTGAACTTGCGATTATAACCAAGGATCCGAAGCATTTTTAGGGTAGAAATAAAGACCATTATGGCAAAGAGTGCATTGAATAAGTTGTCCCATACAACAATGTGTCCAAAATTTATAAACTGGTTTGTTCCGGTCAAAATGTTATCCGAGTACATTTGCATTGCCTTATATGCGTCTATATAACGTAAAATGTATATCCCAATGCATGAAAATCCAAGAATTGTTAAGATGAAATCAATTATGTTCCATGGGGCTTTAAAGAAATTCAAGCAACCTTTTGTGGCTGTTTTATATACGATTCGGAAAAGGTATCCTAGTAGGTATGTAATGATTACAATGTAACAGAGAATGGCATATGCTCCAACTTCATCCGATGATAACACTGGTCGAAATGATTGTATATCGGTCCATATGAGAGTTCCCCCCGTTTCAGGGAATTCGCAGAGAAATATTACGTATGCAAATAAGTTCGTATTTGGATTATAAACGGTAAACTCTAGAAATATTGCCCTTGTAGCCCTGTCGATCCAATAATATTTCATGAGTTCGTTTAGCATAGCAACTGCCTGCTCTCTGTTTTTTGTAAATTCTAAAATGTATCCACCACCACTGTACGAATTATACTCGCCGAGTATGGAAAACCCCCAAATGTCTTTTGCATTGGTATACTTCCAAGCATTTGCAGTTATGATTGTACTTTCATAAGTGATGCCGCTGCATGTTGTTTTGTTGTAAGGATTCCAACCAAGACAAAAGGGAGACGTCTCCTCATCTAGCTCCGAATATTTTTCAACACAATTTTTCGGCCACGTAATGCTCCAGACTGTACAAATTTCTACAGCCAAAGATATAAAATTAAGTAATTAGCAAAACTAATTTCATGTTTAACGTAAGATATGACAAACTTTGAAGATATCAAATGGATTTCCCTGAATGTCTCCTGAAATATGAATACTTAATGCATTGCAAATTAATATATTTGTTTCATTGAGAAATAAAGTACGAGTTTTCGTGAATGTTGCAGAATAACCTCCGAGGTCGAGAAATGTTGTTTTGAAATATAAAAGCCGAGGCGTTAGCCGAGGCTTTTATATTTCAAACAACATTTCGAGACCGAACTTTATTTCTATTCTACTAACAGCCCAGTATTTATACAGATCGTTTCTCCTATAGGGAGACGATCTAGGTCATTTTGACGGCTGTTCTGTGTAACCCCAATGGTTTTGTTAGTAATGTTTACATGTGTATCGATCAAAGGAATCACAGGCAGACGACAGAATTTTTCTTTGGATTTTTATTACTCTTTACTTATTTATAAAATATTTTTGAATCATGTTCCTAATATTTTAAGGGCGATTTAATACGATTATTACTACATCATGTTATATATTTTATGTAAAACACGCAGTTAAAATGTGCTAGGGAGGTGCCAGGAACAGCCGCATTAATCTCTAAAAAATAAACATTTGAGGCAATACACATCGTTTTGACTGGAACTAACAAATTAACGTGAAATTGACATAGTTTTAAAACTTTTTACGATTTGAAGTTGTACTTTCATGGTCAGTGCGAGACAAATAGATATTTCTGATCTGATAATTTACTGAAGACGTTCGTGGTATATTGGAGAATAATGTCCGCGGCATCTCTTTGATCTCGGCAATAACTGTAGTAAAATAGATAATAAATACCATTTATGACACTTAACGATTTTCGATTATCAGCAATGTTTCCTAACTCTTACACACCGACACATCTCGTATTTATTTGTGTCAGAGATTACACTATGCTGTACGAAAATAATTGGTATTTTCTTTGGAGTTTAATTATGCTAAAAATTATCATAAGCACATATATAATATGACAAACTGATAAGATTATGTTTGAAGTAAAAGTACCTGGTTCTAAATTTTAAAAAATCTTTACACGAATATTTGATGTATTTTCCATTACAATTTAGATTTGCAAACATGGTTTAATTTTGCAATAAGCCTTTGCTCTCATAGCTAATTTGTCTTTTGAGTTTAATTTATATTTTAAAAAAATACGAATAACAGACAAAGTCTGTTAAATAAAAACACTTTTATATCTATCGGAATGAGTATCACTTCGTAGAGCAAAACGAATTTAATTTGCATAACTTGTCAAGAATAGTCATGCAGACGTTTTTGGAAGTAACTTGTAAAGATAAAGAACATTTATTTGTTATTAATTTCAAAAGTCATTTATAAACAGCCAGGAAATCATTTTTAAAATATAATTAAAATTTTGATACAATGTACATGTAATTACAAATATGCCACTTTCTAAAAATACATGTAGATATCCATTGGTGAAATCTATAAAAACATCTCATGTCCTATTTTAAATTTTTTTTAAAAAAAAGCATCAGTTCATTTATTAACAAATATCCGCCATTCATTCACAGTTTTTTTATCAGCGTGTTCTAATGAAATATTAATATTGCACCAATCAACTGCATATTCTATATATCTGAAATGTTTAACTTGTAAACATAACACATCTGTGTCTATTTACTTTAAACGTATTAAACTCATATGAAAGAAATAAAGTGTCTAATTAAATATTGATATTGCGCTTGTTGTAATAAAATATTTAGATTGCACCAATCAAATGCATATTTCATATCTGAAATGTTTATTTTGTAGACGCAGCACATCTGTGTCTATTTATCTAAAAGGTATTAAAATCACATGAAATATTATAAGTGTATAATTATCCATCATCCAACCACGAATTCATAATTTAAAAACATTTTAAGATCTACTAAATAATTGGCGTGGAAATTTCCTTAAGTGATTTTCGGATATTTCTTACCTCGCTTTGATCTCATTTGTCTTAATCGAGCAGGTCCAACTCGAATGCTTGATCCGTCACCAAACCATTTCTTATCAATTTCTGACAGAGATTTTCCCAGGTAGTCATTTACAGGATAGAAAGTGGGAATTAGCGTTCTGTTGATCCAATTTATGAAGTCTTTTGTTTCATTGATCTACAAACAATGAAGGGGAAGTACCGTTTAATATAAAAAAAAAAACACACCGTACAATCAAACATCAACTGCCTAAATTTTTTAACATATTAAAAATAATTACACTAAATTATTTTTTTTCATTTACTTATCAATTTAAAAAGTTTTATTTAGAATCTATACATCAATTAAAAATAGTACATACTCCTGAAAATCCAAGCTGAGAAACACCATTTGCTAGCAAGTAGTTTTCTATATTCCATTTGTAATTAAAGGATCTCATATCTCTTTGGATGTAACTTGCACTAAATAAGACAAATATATAAACGGCGAAAAATAAAATGTCGTAAGCGGCTTTTCGAGCTTTCTTCTCTTCCAGTCTTCTTTTTCTAAGAATGTGCAAATCCTCTTCATTTGGTGGCTCATTTTTCTTAAGAATGTTGTTAACCAGTGCTGAAATGTACATAAAAAACGGGCATAAGCAATTTAAACAACTTACACGTTATAAATCTACTTACATCACTGATCTGACCAGCCTATACTGATCCACTTCCAATGTAAGCAACTAAATCTTTAAAAAAGAAAATGCCAGTCTACTCAAATGATAGAGTTTGGGTCAGCAAATGCATCGCCAGATGCACAGTATTGTCATGGTGAAATATGGCTTGAGAATTTTGGCAGTGCATTATTATATATCTACTGTAAACTAAATCTAATAAGTGAACATCTACATGTCTAATCTTATTAAGATTGTCTTTAATCAAACATGTACCTATGATAAGATAATAAACCTAAAACAGGCTCTTACGCAACTTTTTTGTAAGAAGTACATTCTCAATTTTCTAAAGAATTCTCTTAAAATTCTCTTATAGCCATATTCAAAAATCCTGTTCTAGAACAACGAGTTTCTAAAATATTGATATTAAACTAATACCTATCAAAACATAATTATTTAAGATCTTTCGATTGTTTCATGGCGTCATCAGGAGCATTCCGGGCTAATTAACCGTTATCGTTTTAATAATAGTGTAATGGAATTAATTGTTCTGGCAATATTTTTTAGTTGTGTCTTAAATATTTTGAGATATTTTAAGTGAAATGACAAATATATTCAACTATTTAGATGGTTCTTTTAGATGAAATCGTGAAATTCAATAAGCAAGAGACCAATAGGGCTAAACGGCCACATAAGTACCATAGCCCATAGACAAACGTCTTAAAGTTAAATTCATTCTGGTGTAGAAAAAATATAATATACATGTAGTAATGGCGACCACCTTCCTGTCTGAAATCTTTCAAAAAGGAATTAGTCTATGAAACCTATAAGTTTAGCAAAAACCTTTATAATCATAATTGAGCGTATTACTTGATATTGAAAAGGTGCAATACTCTGATAGAAAGTTATTTATTTGTTTACTTTAAAGATAGGTTTTATGTATGTTTTCATAGATAAGCTAATACAAGGTGGCTGCTATGCATATTTTAATTAAAACAACCTCTCATCCCTCATCCCCAGGGGGCAGATAGAAACTCTCCCTGTAGGCACTCAACAATAAAGGAGCTTTAAAAGCTATAAATCGTTTCTCATTTTCCTGTTCCAGCTTTTGAATATTATAATTCAATGGCATTTAATCACCATCTGACATTGATACCAAAATCCGATGTTTATTAATACACTAATATAATTTAATTCTGGTTCTAACGCACTTTCTGATTGGCTATGAAAAATGACAATAACAAACTGTCAACCATCTCGTTAATCCATAAAGCGAAATATGAGTTTAAAGCAGAGCAACACGGACCTCTAAAAAGACCAAGGTGGGATCAGGTGTCTAGGAGGAGAAAGCATCCCCTGCCGACCGGTCTTACCTACCGTGTGCTCTTTGTCAAGATCGTGAAAAACAGAAGAAACCGAAGTTAGTACGGTGTATAAATAATGGTAGCAATATGAAAAACGTCAGTCAGTATGTGTCCTAATGAAACATAATGAAAACTTGCTGACAAGGTCATTGTATTGACCATAGAACTTGCGTAAAGATGATTATAATCGAGGTTCTTGATATTCTTTTTCCAACAATTTGTTTGTAAATAGTTGGCCTCGTTTGATAAATTATTCGTATGTAGAGTATGCTCTGGCATAACGAATAAGCTGAGGGACATAATCATATAAGCAGGAGATGATGGTATATTGCTACATAAGTAAGAGAAGTTGACAATGGAAAAATAAAAATCATCACGTTTATCATACAATTTTTGTTGTTAGGTTACCATTAACGTCTTTGACTAGTAAAATACTCAAATATGAAACAGATGTTTCGGAATTTGTGGGTTTGTTTTAATTTCAAGCCCACTAGTGTGGTAGAACAGATTTACATGTATTACTACTGTGGTTTCATTAGTTTTCGTGGGTATCTATTTTCGTGGATTTTCTGAAAAATCACAGTTTCAAGGATACGTAAATTCGTGACTAAACGTCGTGTCTCCCGGGGAATAAATATGGAATTTCAATTCCACTTTTTTCTGTGAATCTTGGCCCATTAGAAAATACAACTTTGGACAAAAAAGTATAGCTGTGCACATTTGCAGAATGTTTTGATCCAATGGTTATTCAAGAATTAAGCCTCTTAAATGACTACTGTTTCATTTTATTTTGTGCAAACTGCTTTATTACAATGTTTGCTAGGTATTCATAGGTTTCGAATTGAAAAGGTTAACTTGCTACGAGTTTTGTTTTTATTCTCTAGTGTCTTTATTGGTGTGTGTGTGTGTGTGTGTGTGTGTACGCTCTAATGGTGGCACAGACTATATGTTGTGCCTACATAGTCTCCTGTCGAATATTTCAGCTTACCAGTAGTGTTCACCGGAACATTTACTTTATTTACGTATAGGTTTAAGTCTAAATAGGTATGGTCAAATATTTACCGATTCACCGCCTAGTTCCAGGATTCATCTTGATATCTGTTCTTGATGTAATTACAAGCTTTTTAAGCAACCGTGGCTATTATCACCAATAAAACAAAATATTTTAATTTTTCATTTATCATTCACACTACCTTGAAACATGTGTATCATATATTTTGAGTTTAATAAATTAGACTAACGGTCCGTTGTTGCTTTCTTTAATAATTCTGTGCATGATTTAAATATTTTTTAACTATCAAACACAGTGCAACTGCCAACAATAACATATTTGTATTTGGCACCATTTAGAAGTGTCTGATGTTATTTTGTTATCAGTAAAGGTGTATACTTAATGTGTTCATTACCTAGAAAATTCTGTCTCGAATCACCATTATAATGACTCGATGCTTTCCGTAACTCGTCAAGGTCTATTGAAGGAGGTTTTTCTTCTCTCATACTTTTGAAAATGGTGGCAAAGATCAAAGAAACAAACACAACCTTAAAAAAAGATGTTAACATTGTTATTATGATTTTCCAAAATTACAATTATAAAACTTGTAATAAAAAAGCATTAAAATCAGTTATTGCCAAAATAATTTCAATAACTTCATTGGTTTAGTGTGTTTATTTTATTGATTTTAAAATCAAATATCCGTACCTTTAATGGATCAACGAACAAAATCGACTCAAGAAAAGAAAGCAAGAAAGAGGTAACCCATTCTTCGGATTTTTCTTTTCCCCACTCCATGCTATATAGCAGCAGGAAAAATGCGCATGCTGCAGCTGCCAGAACAAGAGTAATCCAGGCTAGATAGACGAACCAGAATGGCAGGTTCAAGTTATTGTCAGCAAACATAATACCTTCATTCAGTTCTTGGAGGATACAGTTGCTCTTTGAAACGTCGTATTTTGCTGAATTATTTTTACCGTCTTTATTTATGATAGTGGAATCAGTATGCCTTTTTTGTCTTATTTTACTCTTTCTAAAGGCTATTATTACAAATAAGATTGGAGGTGTGGTAATAATGACACCAATTACCGAGACATACAATGTGGACAATGAGAATCTGATAAATCCTAATTCCATTTGAAATGAAGAACTTTCTTCAGTGGATGATTGGAAAAACATGGCATTAGAAATCATAACCAGTAATAGAAGGACCATTAAAGTAGTCAATCTTTGCACTCGACTGAAACGGCTTATGTTTGGTCGTAAAAGAAGAGACACCCATAAATGATGATCTGTAATGTTCATCTGTGTATTCGCGTTCATCAGTGCTTTAAATGAATGTACATTTTCCTTTGTGGATACAGGGAGCACTCTTTCAATCATCCCATCATCATCATCCAGAGAGAGCCATTTGTCACAGAGAAATACGTATCTAAAATATATTTAGAAATAAATTCCAACAGTTTAAACATATACCTCATAGGCTGAATTGTTAATTAAAACGATGTAAACATGTTTTTAAAAAGAAAAGAACAATGATTTTAAGGCGATAAAATGTGTTCTGGGTGCACAAGTACATGTATATACTAAATGAAAAAATGGCTAACAATAGCAGTTCAATAAGTGATTACATTTTTCACAATACGTTTATCTCAATTTTGACAGAATAAAACGGGATCATATGTAGGTAACAATAAACCTTACTGGTAGACATCACAGATGTAAACTGTAATAAATGCCACTACTTTAATATACACGACACTAACAGCCTCTACATATTTGTACCTGTCTCTTTCTTGAAGGTCATCCACAATGACACGGTTGAGATACCAGCTTTTGTATGCACCTTTCCCAGTATTATCATGCCAAATGCGGAGGTATCGCAGGTCTCCTAAAGGTTCTTTAGTACCCATAAAGTATCGATTGATGCTTGCCATTCCAAATCCCTTTTAAAATACAAATTAGCGCATTGAACGTAATGTTTTACAATTTATCAAAGTAAAAAAAGTAAGATACAATATTGTCTGATTGGCAAGCATAATTTCCATTCTCGGTAATTTAAAATATAATCGAGATTACCGTTTTCACAGAATATATAAGAATTTATTTTGCTATCAATAAATTTCGAAAATGATAAGAGTTTCAATGATATGATCGGATAAGTGTGCTCTTATACATTAAAACGTCTGGATCCCTTAGACCAAGTCACTAAACCCATTCCCTAAAATAAACAGGAAATTTATATTTTTGTTCAATAATAGAAATCTTAATCGTTTCAGAGATATCATGAGTTCCCATGGCTAATGTAAATTGTGAACAAATTATCAGTATCTAAATAAAGAAAATAGAGTGACCGATTTTTTTTTATTGAACTTGATAACCAAACACTAATCACACATTTAAGAGTCTAAAATAATTTTCTTCGCAATACATAAGATTTATTTTTCCAATTTAAATTTTTACAATGCTTCGGTTCTTTATAGGCATTCAAAACTTGAGTGTCATTCGTTGAGTTATAGGTGAGTTACAGAGCTTACAACTCTTTGCACAGTAAACAACGCTTTTGTTTACATTTTGAGTGTTGAAATGAAATAAAAACCCGTTTTTAGACCTAAAATGAATGAGTTAAACGTAAATATTTATTTCATTTATGCTTAAAAAAAACAAATGAGAAGGTAGACAATCTGCTTAAATTTTTTGGTATATCGGACCTATGTAAACACAAACAGGGCACCAGTCTTGTTTTCATGACAAAGAATTTTGAGCCCTGTCTTTTGACTATAACTCAAGGAATGACTCCCAAATTTCATTTGATCATTAGGAATGCAGTCCTAAAGTATTGTAAATCATCAAAATAGAAAAATAGATTTGGACCAAAATAGTGACCATGACCCTTTAAAAAGTTTATTTTTTTTTTATTTAATCCAACATACAAATTAAATAAAATATTAAATAAACAAACGTATGATAGAATGAATGGCATCTTTTAAAAAAAAAGAATACTGAATACAGATTAAACAAACCTCTTTGATTCCGTCTGATAAAATTCTAATGCCGGAGTCTTCCTCGTTTCCAACTAGTACGAAATTGACGTTTGATTTTGTTCCAGCACCCCGTCGCATTCCAGTTTGTACAGTTAAGAGGTAAAAATAATTATCTTTTACATCATGATCCACCAAGAAATAAACGGCCCACTAAATAGCAAATAGAAATAGAATATGTTAAATACAATAAAGCGACATGCAGACCACACTAGCACTCACAAACCAAAAATTTAATTGAATTTGTATGTCAATAGTTATGTTTAAAAGAAAACTTTTATTCAGTTTTACAGGTTTTGGTATTGATTGTCGTAGCACTTTATCACATACCCTTGTGAGGTCCTTTTTGTCTTCCCTTCGTAAAAATACTGCTGCTATGATGTAGATTACAAGCATTCCAATGAGGGGACCGTAAACAAAAGCATTGGTGACGTCAAATTTGCCAAACACCGTCAAGAAATTAATCATGTTTGGGGGAACGTAAAACGTTGTTGAAAATGTGTTACCACTACAACGGCACACAGTTTCGTTCACGCTACTCATCTCTAGAACCTAAAATACAACTCAGGATTTTAAACATTCTTATTGGAAATTCAGAAATTGTGAATTTAAATTAATTCATTGCTTACCATGCAACCATCTGAAGACCACGCATTTTGAGAATTATTCCAACTTCTGCATCCAGTGGTAAAAACGACCAGGCTAAAATTTGCTTCCACGGGAACAAAATTATCTCCTGGAGGAGTGGCAGTTGTGGAGTTTTCCACTACCGATCGTTTCCGTCTCATTTGTGATGGAACATACACACTGTAATCTGGTGCTAGATTTATATGATAAAATAGGTTTCTATCAATTACCATTATGTCCGGAAGGAGAGAAATTATTTTTCGTTATAAAGAAGCATCTTTCCATATAAATAATAAAATTAGATAACAAAGAATTGAAATGAAAATAAAAAAGAAAGACATATTTAAAGTATCAATCATTGGATTAGAACGTAATTCATTTGATTCATTCATCCTATGACTGTCGGTTATCAGTATTTCATAAGTATACCTTGTTCTGGTTTCACCCCAAGATAGCAAGTTCCCTTTGGACATGTGCCTTGTTCAAGAAATATCTTGAATCCAATATTTTCCCAGTCGCGCATTCCAACAATTTTCATAAAATCATAAGTTGATGACGTTGGAAACGTGTCACCGCTTACATAGAACGTATACAAGGTAAAATTTACAGGATTGTTAATATCAAAACCATCTGGATTCATAAAGATGATCGCCGCATCATCATCATTAATAACATCAAAAGTAAAGAAAATCATTTTTTCTGGATATTCTGGATTGATGAGAGGAATGAATTTTTGATACTTGAAATTGCCATTGTTCGCAAGTTTAACGTCTAACTTAATGTCATCTCCCATATCAAAAGTTGAAACTCCTGATGTCAGAGATGATGCGTTTTGTCCATAAATGAAGGGGTTCTTTTTGTAATAGTTTATCTGTGAACAAAGTAAACGTAAAACAAAAAAATTTCAAAATACGAAGCAAAATTAATTCTAAAATTGTGAATTTCGCTAAAAAATATAATTACTTATAAAATAACAAATAAATGACCTTCATGGCGACTATTTTATCAGTAAGCTGCTCGAATGTGCCATTTGAGGGCTGAATTCCGACAAAATATTGATCCGTCCTGTTTTGTATACTGTCAATCGTTATTTTCTCTGTAATGACAGATAAAACAGTTCTGTCCATTGTGTGGCGCTCTTCAAGAACTATAGTTCTAAGGATAACATTTTGTGTTCTTCTTAATATACGCTGTATCACTGGAAAGTACTCCTGCGCCTATCAACAAAATTAGAAAAAAATTATGTATGCATGGAAGTTGAAATAGTATATATGTAATAAAGCATATACAATGATATTCGTGAAGATTACCAGATCTTTTTGTTGTTCTTGTATCCCCCGGCGATGCTCTCTTACGGTAAATAACATGCCTGCTTTGTTGTCTAGATCTGTATAGTCTATGAGCGTCGAGACATTAACAGCCCATAGTAACGCCTCTTGGCGCTTCTGGCGCTCTGCATCTCTTACCAGTTTTTCTTTAATACTATTTTTCTGATTTGGCACAGACAAGTCTAAGAGGTGATTTGGAAGCATGATGTCCAACAGGCGATTTATTATTCTGTGGATGACTGTCAAAGAAATGGACATCGTGGGTTAGTGAAAATATCATGAAGAAACATCTTTGTTTCTTGAAATCGGTGAATTTTATATCAAGTATTACATTCCTTTTTGGGGTTTGATTCATAATAACTTCTTTTGGAAATCACAAGCACCAGAAGAGGTGTAGACCTATGCAGTCATTTGATTACAAGGTCCAGTAATGAATCCGCAATATAAAAAAAGTTTTTAAAAATCAAATAACAAACCAAAAATATTACCTAAAATGAAAGAAAATAAAATTTGTTCATCCTTTTTATTTAAAACAAGGCTCATCACCACTAACAGAATTTTAAAATTTAACCTTAAAAAGTATTGGCACAACAAATTCATGACACATACATTTAATATAACTGTTTGCATTCATGCTCATTTTATCAAATGAATATTGTATAAGTTTATTCTGATGGTGTGATAACAAAAAGTCAATATTTTAGTGGGTGACAGCAATTTCTTCTAGCTCATATATTTAATAATTCTCTCGGTAATCGGTGTTTTCTCAAATATTTTTTCCTAACAATTTTTTTAATTTTCTTGACGTTTTGATGAATGAATGTGAATTTATGTGTATATTAAGTTGATAATAACTTTTGATTAGACAATAATACATATTAAGTAAACAATTAATATCGGTTATGTTTATATTGATAGTATATTACGAGAAAACAAAATAAATTTATTGCAAATACAAACAGAAATAATCTGACAATAATACATGTGTGTTTTGTATATACTAATTCTTATGTATAAATGGTATCATTCATATATATATATATATATATATATATATATATATATATATATATATATAAAGCACTAAAAATGGCTAACGACGCGAACAATAGAAATTGTCAAATTTTCGGGACAACCAGTCCCTTCTTCAGGACCAAAAATAAATTACATGAGTAAAAAACAAAGAAAACAAAATCTAAAGCTACTACTAAACTACTTAAGAAACTATAAAAAAGAACAGCTACATTATAAACATCATTTGTTCACATTCTTAAAGAAAGTGTTGATATATATATATATATATATATATATATATATATATATATATATATATATATATATATATATCGACTTGTTAATTTCAAACTGAAATTTGGCCTTGTTGTATTCAATACAATAAATACAAAAAATCTTCGAATTTTTTGCAGAAGTCTTGTTGTTTTGCTTTGACATTCGAAATGTGTTTAATCTTTTTCGAAAATCTAAATAATGAATGTATGTTGATTATAAACCAATGTAGAGAAAAAATTGAAATCCAATTCCTGCCAAAATCATAAGGAAGGAAATAGTTTCATGCAAATATATCTAAAAGAAAAATTTTCAAAATAATACTTGTATGGTTAAGGTTAATTGTACGATTTAAAAATAGATTTATTCCCATTCAGGAATATTAACAACCAACAGAGTTCAATTTTGATACGCTATCGAAATGGAATATAGAATCATTTACTTTTTCTAGCGCAGGTTAACAAGCACACTTAAAAGAGATTCTACGATTTAAAGCAAAAAAAGGTATTTGAATTTTAATTCTATTTAGCATATTACTGTAATTTTGAGTTTAGAGTGCTTATTCTCGTTCTCTGTTTACCAATAAAGATTTCATGAAAATGAACATTTTTCGTTAAATTTGTGCATAATTATAAGTGAAACCAAAAGCAAAATTTATTGTTAATACCCTGTCAGATAGATAAAAGAATACATTTATTTAT
Source organism: Magallana gigas (assembly GCF_963853765.1). Lineage (NCBI taxonomy): Eukaryota > Metazoa > Mollusca > Bivalvia > Ostreida > Ostreidae > Magallana > Magallana gigas. The sequence continues at coordinate 39,936,137 of NC_088859.1, forward strand.
TAAAGATTTGTTTTAGTAAAACACTGGTTTCAAAAAATATTTACCTTTTGCATTTTCATACGTTGTATTAAGATAGCCCACCGGAAATGGGTCTATATCTGTCACTATTTCAAAACATACGACTAATGTGTCCATAAGCCGTGTAGTGTTCACCTGCAAATCACATAAGGAATTGATATAGTTATAACAAACAGTAGTTGTCATAAATAATAGGATGTCAGCAAAACAGCAGCTACTCAAAAAAATATTGAAAACAAAACCTAGAGCATATTAAAAGAAAACATTAAGTAATTCGGTATGTTGCAGTACAATTAAATGACTGGCGTAAAAATTATAGATACAAAAAATGTCCCATATCAAATGTAGCGATAAAGAGATTATAAGAAATTATAATGCATATGGGACCTTTAAAAGTGGCTACCTACTAAAATATCAAACGTTATGTAGTCTTGCAGGCGCGTTATGGAGTCAACAGAGGAGAATATTAACTGTAGATCAGCGATGCTGAATCTGTTTTTTTTGTTGGTATCACAGTGAACTTGTAGGTCGTATTGAAGCAAGTCGAGCATATGCGCCATTATCTGTAATAAAATCATGATTGTCAAAAGAAAATACAAACTATTGAAGATGAATATTGTCGGTATTGAAAATATCCTCACTGTTTGGTATTCCACTACAATTGGGAATATGCTTTTATCCACGTAAGCTGTGTTTGCTATTCCAGTCATTATATCATCTTCTGTAGTTGTTGCATCAGCCTAAAATAGCAAAGACAACTGCAAAAATATTTGACATTATTTTTTTAACTATTATTTTTGTATACTTTATTTGGCAATTTTCAACTGACATTACTGTTTTGCAGCGACTATTATTTGCGTTGGGGCATTTTTATATAATGATATGAACATGAAAGGGCAAGTTTGCAACGCGTTAGTATTTAAATCAACAGTCATAATTAGAGACAATGTAATATTATAAAACGAGAAAATATGGCGCATAACAAATTTTAGCATCTTTCCCTCAGCGCAAAAATTTATTGGGTTGACATTGGTATAACATGTATTCAAGTTTTAATGTTTTAAAACAATAAATTCAGTAACAATTGTATTGCTAGAAAAATGCCCTTTTGTAATTTCGGACGTCGATTCTGTTTGTTTATAAAATAAAAATATGACCCAGTGGTTTTCTACTTAACATTATATCGATTGAACCTGTCGTTCTATATCGACATTGTTTACATGCTCTTTGCTTATGGTGATTGAAACTTACACATGACATTGCGTTTACTGATGGTATTTCAATTCATTCGCGTTGAATTCCAGAACTCCTCTGGTTTGATCATAATTTTTAAATCAAATTCAATGTCAGATAACTCAAACTTGTTTACGACAACTAACACAGTTTCGCCGACAAATGGTGGTTTTTTCTCTGACTATCCGAACAAAAGCAATTTTACTGTCTCCATTGACAGCTTACTTGTAAACGTTAGTTAAAAATCAAGGCCGATGAATTTACGTGCTTAAATAACGAACAAAAAATTAAAAGCAGGGTTGATTTTCTTTCTTTTACAGGTGTGTGCGCTAAAATATAATTGCGCCAATGCATAAGCAATTAAGTTAGCACTAAAATTCGTATGCGCCAAATTTTCGCTTTAACGGTTTTGGTAGTTTTTTTTAATTAAAGAATATTAAACAATAAATATAACCATACGTTAGAGTAATTTTTGAATAATGACGCCGTTGATCCTATCAGTCGAATTGCTGCCATCTCGTTACCACTACGTTTCCGTCCTTCGTAATCCTTTGTGAAATTATCAAACATTCTGCTAACGGTTGTTCGATCATTTACATCCACTGGCTGCGTATTAGCAGGTGGTGTCACCTATGATAAAAATTCTTTTATAGAACACAAAGACTTATCATATAGTGTATAGTTCCATTCATTGGAACGAAACAAATAAACAGAAAAAGTTAAGAGGCCCACATGCCTCGACGGTCAACTGAGTACCATAGCAAATGAATGGAACTGTCCGGAAGTTTAATGCTTGCATTTTAGAGACAAATCCTAATCCCCCTACTTCTACCCCCGCTTTGATGAATTATTGATGTTTGCAAACAGCAATTCATAAAAAGGGGGGATGGAGACGGAGGAATCTCAGATTATATACACCTTAGCTCCAGGATCCGCCGATTGTAAACTTTAAGTAAAAAGAGACTTGAACGCAGGTCTTACATATGTAGGTGGTCACCTGTCAATGAGTAGAATGAAATTTTGTTTCCGATAATATTAAAATTAATGAAATATTAAAATTAATGAAATTTAATAGCCTTGCCGCACTTTTGTGATTGAAGTTGCACTTTCTAATCCTTTCAAATAGCAAATTATCTTGAATGCAAAGGAATTTAATGCGTTCAATATGGCTTATGTGTACAAAAAGTTCTCTAATCATTCGGATTATAGTAGAATCAAGAAATTGCCACGACGAAAAAAAGACGAAAGTTATTAATAAAGAAATTAAAATATTAGACCACATTAAACCAAGAACCATTTCATTAACTGAACAATGTCACAGAGTTGTAATTTCGCTTTGTTCGTTCTTTATACGTTCTCCAAGCATTCCAATAGTACTGTTATAATTGACATTACTCATACGGGTGACAAGTCCTGTGTAGTAAACTGGTTACATATGTATACAAATGTCATTTGACTGAAAACATGACCCATCCTGGAGAACGAGTGTACGCATAAATTAATTTCCCTTAACCCTTGAAAGAGGACGTGGCTTTTCAGTCTAAGGATGTTTTGTAATGAGTATCGATAAAATTGTCCCACTGTTTCTGGAAATAATGAAAATATGAAAAATTTAATGAAAACGACGACAACAAATATTGATCAAAAAAGCCTACTTACGCTTAAAACATGATGTATGGATTAAGTACATGTAACTAAATTAGACAAACAACTCAGTTCAGTCATGTTATGAAAGCAATATTTAAGACATTCTTTTAAAAGTAGATATTACACTAACGCAGAATGTAAAAAGCAAGTTAAACATAGATATTTATGCTTATTAAGGTTAAAAAAGAAAAGGTTTACCAAAAATTCTCCCGATTGTACTTCTGTGTAATCTCCAAAAAGATCAAATATTTTTACAATAAAATATACATGATATTCATAGGTACTGTCCCCTATTTGTATATATTCTTTATCTATGGAACTTTCGCCTGAAACAAAAAATAGATATTTAAAAAATACACATTACTGATAACTTTTTGGAAGTAGATGTGGCATTACATTTTTTTGAAAATTTTCATGAAAATTAAAAGTTTAAGTAAAACTGAATTGAAATTTCAAAATTGAAATACACCAAAAAACCTTTGACAGAGGATAAAATACATTAAATACACATTTTTGAACTTACTTCCTCTGTATATTATATTGACAACTTCTTCTATTCCATGAGTCATTTTTCTTTTTGTTTTTGTTTCATATTGATATATAAGAGGTCGCTTAGCTTTTAGATCTCTTTTATAGTTTTGGTCATTTTCATATCCTTCGTCTGCCCAGTTTTTGCAAAAAATGCTGAGCAGTGGCGTGTCTGTAGTGAAATACAAGTTTTAAATAAATGCACATTGTTAAATAATTAATGAAGTTTTTGAATGTATTTTTAAAATAACCCGTTGATCAGTATCAAATTTTTATTGTTTTAAAATACTTTTTGTTAAATCTTATGCATTTTAATATTGTACAGAGTATATATTATTCAATTTTATCATGCAAAACATTGATACTTTTAACACTTACCAGTTTCGACTGTATAATTGCAAAATCCGTTATATGGAGGGAAATTTGTGGAAAATTTTGCATATACTTCGGCTGACCCATCCTGATCAAGGTAACTGGCGTTCAACATCAACATGTACTCTACACCTGGTTCTAGGAAATTCTCAGGAATAACCAACGACTGGGAATCTGTTTGATATTAAAATAATGAATATGTGTTTACTATATAAAAAATTTTGTAAGTAAGACTTACATTTAACAAAAAGTTACAATTTTCAATATGCATTAAAGTTTAAACTCAACAGAAGCTGTTTTAAATTCCGTCATTGTTGTTGTTGTTGTTGTAATATAGTTTTCTTACCTGTTGTTGTGTTCCTAGAAAAGTCGTGTACTATTTCATAGGACGAAAAATCTGCTCTCTTTACCAATAATCTCCATTCATAGTTCATTGTAGAATTTTCTATTTCGCAACTCTTACACCATCCCATAAAGGATGTTTTTGCTCGAATCGCAACTTTTGTATCACAGTTGAAGGAACAACTAAAATAAGTCAAAGAGAAATTTTGATTTAATAGTTTTCATTTTATTAATTTGACTTCTTTAAAAAACTTAGTTTGACATGGTAATATAACAAACAAAAATAAATACACATACTTGATAGCAAGTTCTGGAGTTTCTGTACTGACTACAGTTATCACTTGTGTAAAATCATCCTGAAGAGTTTGATCAAACACTGTCACCGTTACAGCTATATCAGTACCAACATCCTGATTAAAAGGCAACTTAGCCACACCACTTGAAAAATTTTGTAACCCACAAGCGCTGCTAGATGAGGACGTCATTGGGGTTGTTGTTACATTGGTGTCATTAAGTCTTACGCCAAAAGATGCATTTGCTCCCAGAAGGAATGACCCATCACTTGTGCTTTAAAAGGATATTATATATATGCAATCAACTTATTGTTGGTTTAATTTGTGATTTCTTTTCTTTTGTACATATCATATTTTATTTATCAATTATCACAAATAAATGTCATAGTTTGTTTACACTTACTCTGTGCAAATCCAGCTAAAGGTTAATCCATTAGTATTTCCAAAACCATTGTTGGCAGTGTGGGATTTTTCTAGTGCGTCCAGCATAATATAAATAGATGGTCTCATCGTTGTCTTACTTCCGCCTACGATATACGCAAATGGCTGTGGTTTTGAGAATTTGATATAGATGTATTCATATAGGTGTGTACTCGACAGATCAACTGTCAGATTTAAGTAGTATAGACCAGGTTCAAGAGTACCTGCTTTGATAAAAAGAGTACCAGAAATGGACTCAATGCCGTGTTGCTTATTGTTATTGTCGACAATCCCCGATTCATTCACTTTAAACATCGCCCAATGAAAAACAGGTGACACACTTCCACACGATGTTTGTGAAGGAATTGCCATTCTGTTTGAAATATAAAAGTTTTCGGACGTCCACGCCGGCATAGGAAATTCAACCATTGAGTACTGTCTGTCAAAAATCCCCTTTACCTCAAAACATTCATTGTGAACAAGCACTGGTTTTGTCCATGTTCTCGTAGATAATGTGTTATGACATGTGATATTAACAACCGGAGAACCAAGAGCAACGTACTTGTAGCTATAAACAAATGGATTAGAAGAAGTAATGTTATACAAGTCACTATTCAAAGATCGATCAACTTCGTCCCCAGTATTAACTGTACAAAAAACAAAGGGACGGTAATCATACTTGCCAGGCGCAATATTTAATCTGTATTCCACTGAACCAGGCGGCAAGAGAACCGAATTTGGTACACTTAATGTTAATTCATCTCTGGCAATGCTTAAATCAGCAATAACTGGATTGTCTAAATACACTATTTCAACTAGAGTTCCATTCGATCCAATCATTTTAGGTATATAATATCCAAATGTGTCATATTCTACCAGATTCCAAGCTGCAGAAATCATTGTTACATTGTCAAACACAATTGTTTTCTCATTATTTCTAAGTTCCTGTGAATCTTCATCAAATACATATTCTGCGTCCTCACCAAGCAAGCCCTCTGCTGTCATATTGAATACCGTGTAACGTAAATCTCCCTGGCTAGGACTTACTTTAAATGATAATACTCCTGTCTGCAAAACGAGATTCCGTGTATCTTTCGTGTCTTTATTATCGTCATTTATATCCACAACTATGTTAAATATACCCCGAGTTTTGAACTGGTGTGTTTGATAAAGTTTTGTTGAGTTTACAACTTCTGAACTTCCATCTCCAAAGTTCCACGACATTAGCATGTTCGTTGGAAGTCGAGAACAATCACGTAAAAGGAAGTCAAATTTGACTACTACTGGAATAGACGCTCCTTGATACGGATGTCTATTATCATCAGTCGGAGTTCGAGCCATTAACGTCATGTTCATATTTACTGGATTTTCATAGCGAATTTTTAAATCATTTAGGGTGTACGTAAGGACATTTATTTCAGAAAATTTAAAAATTGAGCTAACAGAGTTTTGGCAGAAGAATGTGACATTTTTTAAGCCGTTTGATTTGAATACATATTTCTTTTCAACTGGCATGTCAAAACCTAAAGTCACAGATACGTTACCATGACTATCCTCGCCATGTCCGTAGTTAAAAGTACAGAATACGTTAGATGGTGTAGGAGATGGAGATGATACATTCAAGATAAATTCCATTTTTCCGTCCGGAATAGGTATAGTGTCACGTTTAGGCCATAATATTATAAAATCATCAACTAAAGGATATTCGACCAAAATTTGGTACGTGAAAGTGTGTTCATATTCTGGATTCCATGCTCGTAATGTCACTGTATATGTATTTGGCGATGTATACTTCTTTGTCCATGTATCAAAATCATACCTACGGTATAGATCACTTTTGACATTATTTTTTGTTTCATTGTCTCCGTACTGTATTTCATAGAGAAAATTTGAATTAGGAACATTTAAAAATTCAAACACTATCTCTTCTCCTACCCTGACAATAGTAGAAGAGTTGAGCGTTACATTGATTTTGTCCCAAATATGAATATAAGATGATGTACTTGTTGTTCCTACATGAGATGTCAAAATTGCATTTAAATGATATACACCTTGAATTGGATATTCATAATCGAAAAATATACCAGGGGTGAGTAGAAGTGAATCCTCCGAGGATATGTTAAAATGTGTTTCATTTCCATCTCCAAAAAATAAAACAACATCCACAACTCCCTGTGGTTGTGTAGCACTTGATGATAATTTTAAAAATATTGAAGCTATTTCAGTAGTTTGAACTGTAGAATTGTTTTCGATGTAAAATCCATTAATTTCAAAAAAGTAGTAAGATATAGTCCAATTTCGAACAGACGAAACTTTGTTGAGAGCTTCTACAGTAATATTTATTTCACCATTGTCTTGGATAGGTTGGTAAAAATTGTCCGATCTTACACCGGAACCGATTTTCTCATGAACTGCCGTGTTGTTCTTACCAAATGTCCATATCAATTGAAGTTTTGTTCCGAAAAGCAACTTTACCGAAACAGGCAAATCATTTCCAACAATGTTGTACAAAGGACAAGAAATCTGCCATGAAAAGAAAATGATCAATTTTAAATATACCGGCAATAGAATTTCACTTATATAACACAATTATCATATAATCTAAAAAAAAAATAGTGTAAAGGGGTTTCAGAAAGTCACATCGTTCACTTGAATCAAGTACCTATATATACTTAAAAATTCTTACAGCAATTAATTAGTATTACAAAATTTTAACATTCAACTTTATTCGTAATAATTGTGACCAAACAACAACAACGCATTTTGAGGTGTTTTGGAAAAGTCTTCCAAGTTAAGATTTAACCATTTAACCCTATTTACAAAATTTATATTAGTATACAAATTCAAGTTACATCCTTACCTGTTGTTCAGTTAGATTTTGAATATGTTTACTCAAAATATATCAAAAGACAGACGCAGGGAGAACTTTAATCAGAACCTCTTTACAATGAATCTATACTACTATATTAAAATAATAGACCGATTTTAGAGAGGACACCAATGATTCCCTTCATATTTTTTCAGATTTTAAATTCTTCAAATTAAGTATGTAGCTGTGCAGTTCGACAGCTGTTCTGAGTGATTAAAAGTGCATTGCCCCGTTCTTGTATGCATACTTTTTAAACAAAATGACATGTATTACTTCATATTTATTGCTTTTATATTTTTTGGCAACATTTTTGACCAGTTTCGGGCAGAAACAAGCCAGTTCAAGAAATGTTTACATTGATATCCTCAAATTTACAAGATGGCCGCACACCCCTCTTAATAGCATTTTTCTAGGATTAAAGCTTGGTTATGTAAATGTCAACAATATAGTGTGTCGATGTATTAGTAAATGTCCGATATTATATGCAATGTCAAACCATGCACGCACGGGTCAAAGTCTAGTTAATAAAGTAAAAATTAATGATAAAACACCTTACCTCTATTCCTTTTGTTGGTTCAAGCAGTTCTACGCTTGTTGTATAGTTTACTGAATTGATATGCGATGTTACTTGTGCAGTTATCATGAAATCTCCAAAGGTCATATACATATGAGTGAATAGCAAGCCAGGATTTAAAAGACTGGTATTGCTGGATTCAATCGATATCACTGTTGTATTGCCATCACCAAACATTACAGCGATGCTTATATCGCCCATTGGAGTTAGGGCATTTGAGTCAAGCCGTATGGTTACATTGGTTGAATCATTATTTGAGAGTGTTGTAGGACCTTCTATAAGAAATCCATTTACTCCATAATAGAAGAATACAACCGTTGAATTTGATCTTACAGACACGGGACTGTATGCATGTACTGTGATATTTACTTCCCCGCTTCCAGAAACGTTATGGATTACCGTGAATTCTCGTGTACCGTTTCCATAATGATCCATTTCTAATTTTGATCTGTTTCCGAAAATCCATTCTGTTGTTACATCATGGCCTCCTAAAAGAGTTGCTTGAATTTGTATTTCTTCTCCAACTTCTATATATTCTGGACACAATAACTATAAAGAGACGATGAATAATACTGTATCCGGTGAAAATCATCGACATTAAAAATCATTTTTTGGTATCTAAAATAATCATTACCCATTGTTATGAAATAGCAATATATATATATATATATATATATATATATATATATATATATATATATATATATATATATAATTTATACATATGAAGCACAGTCTTACCACTATTCCATATATAGGTTCAAGGATTCTAAGTTTTGACAAAATCTGAATTGAATTTATCTGGGAAGTCAATGTAATGGAGACAGTGTAGTTTGCAGCACTGGAAAAAGGGTGTTTCAACAGAAGTCCATTGGTAATGATGGTGTCATCACTTCCGTTAAGTATAGTTATATTGTTATTTCCATCACCAAAATCGGTTGTGACCTCAATCTGTCCCATAGGCATTTTTGTTGAAGTGGACAAATTCAAAAATATCTCAGCATCTTCCAAAATTGAATAAATTCCATGAGAAATATGAAACCCGTTTACTGGATATAAATAAAAGACAACAGTGGAGTTAAATGCATGAGAAACTTCGTTCCTGGCATTCACAGTTATCGTAATAGCGCCAATATCAGTCACGTTGTATCGAATTTGGAAATGTCGAGTTCCGTTTCCATCATCAAAGACCTCGACAGGTGCGCCTGTTCCAATATTCCATTCCGTAATTACACACCAACCACCGAACAGAGTTGCATTGATAACCAATTCTTCTCCAACTTCTAAATACTTTTTACATTCAAACTGAAAAAAAGTTGCAATTGTTACAGTGAGTTCTTTTTGGTTGTCGATTATACACGAACAAAATTAGTAAATCTATGGAGATTTTGCTTTGCAGTTGACATGAAAACACCCGGATTATAACGTCTAAAAATTGGGCGAGCAGTTCCGAGTTATCCCAAATGGAGAAAAGATGTAAATAATTACCATTATATACCCCCGTAAGAAATTTCTTTTCGTTTATGTTAACATCTCCGGATAAAAATAAATTAAGTTTCACTGAAGAAATCTTGGATGTTTCCCTTCATATCGATTTTAATTGTACTTGACAGGCAAGTGTATTTTCGGTCAAAACCGTTTAAAAAGGAGGCAAATGTAACCTGGGACAGTCACAAGAAATCACAAGTCGTGATTTGCAAAAACAAAACATTATTTATATGCATATGGTAAAATATTTTTAACGTCACCTCAATTCCAAAAATTGGTTGAATGACCTCAACGTCTGAGGTAATAACTTCAGTTCCTAATGGAGATGTAAGTGTTCCAGTCACAGTGTAATTTCCAACATATTGATATAGATGAGTAAATGGTACGTTTTGGTCTATAAGTACTTTCGATGACAAGTCTAACGTTGTACTATCATTGGTTCCATCACCAAAGTCGACCATGACATCAATTAGCCCTTGAGGTACTTGTGTTGAATTTGCCGTTTTAAGGTATATTGTCGCGGCCTGAACTGTCGATGTCACATTAGTTACCAGGAATATTCCATTGATACGATGATAAAAATATGTAGTGTATGAGTGTGCTTCTTGGGAAACTATATTGGTTGCATTTGCAGTAATGTCAATTCCACCTTTTTCAAGAATTGACTCGGTAATATTAAAGTATCTATCTCCCGTGCCTTCATGAATCAAGACGTTTGAGAGTGCAGATCCAATTTTCCAAGTTGTTGTGACGTTAAAACCTTTGGACAGGTTTGCTTGGATGACCAGAAACTCCCCGACTTCATGGTATTTCTTTGTCCAAAACTAATTAACGTATCAGTAATGTTAGATCTATGAGTTTTGTTCATTTTATAATTTTCATTATAGATTTTGAAACACTAAATATTGAAGGTTTAGATGATGTCTAAAAACTCTAAATTCATTTGACTAAGAAATATAATATTAAATATTAAAAACTTCATTAAAAAAATTAAGAGCGGTTGTGAAGACAAAAAACTACAACAACAACAAAAGGAAATAAGGTCATTTTACAAATTCATAAAGTAAATAAAGTAGTATAATAAATACAAAAAAACTTACTGTTATGTTTCGAATAGGCTCGACAATTTTAATTTCAGATGTTAAATTCGAGGAATCGATGGGAGAAACTAATATGACTACTAATCTATAAATTGCCTCGTGAAAATACCGTTTATTAAATGAAAGTCCGTGATTTATGAAATTTGAATCTGAAGATAGTACTTTTCCGGAAGTACTGTTGCCGTCTCCAAAGTCAATAATATAGTCTATCATTCCTTGGGGCTGCCGACTTCCAGAAGTTAACTTTAATTCAATACTCGCATCTTCATAAATCGTTCCTGGATTAGCGTATATACGAAAACCTTCGATTTTGTAGTAATTATATACCGTTACCGAATCCACGGAGTACGATACTGAATTACTAACATTTACTAAGATCTGAAGTGTTCCAGGCTCATCATATGGTCGAATGTCCGAATACACTCGGAACCCTTTTCCTGAATGAGGTATTGTAAATTTGTTTTGACCATTTACAAACCATTTTGATTCTACATTAAAACCATCGTTAATTGTTAAATTTATAACAATATTGTATCCCACTATGTAATTTTCAGGGAAGCACAAGACCTAAAAAATAAGCAAGGTGATTTAACATATAATGTATGACACTAAGAGGATCAAGGATCTATCTTTGAAACTATTGGGATCTAGTAATTCAAAGGGAATATAACAACACTGCCATACAATAAACTCATCTAAGGATAAAAAGGAACTCTAAATATGAATAAAATAATTTTGATAATTTAACTACGTGACTGTTTAAAGAAAATTTATAATTATTTGGAAAAATATCTGATACAAAAACAATAACCCAAATAAAAACTAAACAAATTGACTTTATCCATTATGATCTAGGGAAAAACGAATTTTAAGAATACAGTCACTATAGAATGTAAAAAATTTCATTTTATGAAACTAGACAAATATTAAAATGTAAGAAATCACATCTATGAAAATGTTTTAGAAATACGAGGGTTGGAAACAAAAAACTGTATTTGAAACACTCAATGATAATGTTTAGAAGAAATAAAAATAAGTTTACTTCGTTATACTTATTGCATGAAGAATTTTTAGTAAAATATCATTCACATAAATTCACATTACTAATCAATTCTTCTTTCCTTTTAATTGTCTTCATTAAACATTATTAACATTATTCATTTGATTATTTTATCTATTATTCTCAAACCAACGTGTTTATAGAAGAAAAAAAATAATTTCAAAGATAAAATGTACAAGTTCTTACCGAAATATTATGAATTGGCTCGATGATGTCTATTGTTTTAGTAAAAACGTTCTGGTCAACAGGAGATGTAATATTAACAACTACATCGTAATGTCCCTCGACGGAATAATGGTGAACAAATAGATAACCAGGATCCAAGAATGAAGCGTTATCTGCATCGATACTAAGGAAAGTATTATTCCCATCACCATACTGCACAGATACAGAAATGGGCCCTTGTGGACTGTTTGCTGCGCTTTCTCTCACCAAGTAAATACTAGCATTTTTATATATAGTTGATGGATGGACTTGAAGAGAAAATCCATTGATAGCATAGTAGATAAGGAATACCAATGAACTCGAAGCCTCTGATACACCGTTAAAGGCTAGAGCAGTCATATTGACTTCACCTGTTAGGGTTGGGTTGAAATCGATAGTAACTGTTCTTATTCCCTTCCCCGAATGAAACGTTTGTTTAATTATGTTTCCGTTTGTAAGCCATTTTATGTTTACGTTGTATCCGTTTGTTATGTTGACAGTAACATGAACAGGTGCTCCATATGTCTGATATTGGTCGCAAAATATCTAAATGAAAACAGATAAATATCATAAATAATGTATATTACTTATATTTTCCAGACTTTGATCTGATAAACAGTAAGTTTATTTATTTCTGCATGTTCGTTTGCCTTACCTGAATGTTATTTATTGGTTCCATGACTTGGACTAGAGTTGTTAACGTTTTAACATCAACGGGTGACGTCAACTGTACTTTGACAGAGTAATTGCCTTCACTACTGAATGAACGTTTAAATTGTATACCAGAAGTTCGCAAAGTTTCGTTTTCTGAAGAAATCTGTGTCACTAACTCAGGCATAGAATCATTAAAATTTACAACTACTTCTAACGTTCCCTGTGGTAAATTTGATGCACTTGCTAACATTAAGGTAATAAAAGCATCTGAATTTAATATAGTTTCATCTCCACTGAGTGTAAAACCATTGATTGCATGAAGATTTGTGAATGTGAAATTGTAATACGCTTCAGACACAGGATTAGATGCATTAACAGACGTAAACACGGTTCCAACTTCATTCACCAAATGGTTTATAACGTACATTCCATGAGTCTCATAACTGGTATTAAATTTGAATACATTGTTGATATACGCCAAAAGTTGTATTTTCGAACCTGTAGGTAGTGTGACATTAAAGTCAACTGGGCTTCCAAATTTCTGGAAGGGTGAACACTCGACCTATTGTAGATTAGAGCGAAATTATGTTACAAGTTCTTCAAAATATATATGCAATATATAATATAATATATACATGTATAAAACTTCACATAAAACATCATTTCAACTTACTTGGACTGTTGATATTGGATCATAAACAATGATGGTACTATAATAAATTTTGGAGTCTATTGGCGATGTAATTTTCAAAGTAATCTGGTGTGACCCAAGTGAGGTAAAACGATGAAAAAAGTTTAGTCCGGTCTGAAGATTCGATTGTGAAGAGGATACATTTTGAGTATCTGAAGTTCCATCGCCGTACAAAACTAGCAATGAGAGTTGTCCCTGTGGTAAATTGGCCCCCAATGCTATTTTTACTGTTATCACTGAATCAGAAGTCAGGGTACTTGGAGTCCCGCTGACTGAGAAACCATTGATTTGGTAGAAGTTGTTCACAACTTTCGTGGCATTCGCACTCGATACCGAATTAGAGACGTTGACAGATATCGTGACTTGGCCAATAGGATTTAACGACAAAGATGTTTGAATTTGTCTTTCTCCATTACCATTGTTGGAACCTGTAGTTGTGCTTTGTCCATTAATATACCACGCCAGGTTAATGTTGGAGCCTGATTGCAACTGAAGTGTTACATTTGTTGGGATGCCTACCGTTTGGAAGTTGTCGCAACTTATCTACAATAGAAGATTTTACCGAATAACGCAAAAAGGGTCAAAATACCTAACAGGCATGTTATTTCCTAATGTATTGTTATTTATTTCAAATATCTGTACAAACCTGTAAAGATGATATTTTTTCCTCATAAGACACCGTGGTAGTGACAGTTTGTGTGTCTGAAGGGTTGGATGAGAGGGTAAATCTACAGGTGTGGTCTCCAAACCCGTGTACGTTAAACGTCGCAGACGGTATGGTAAAACTAATGGTTTGTCCCGTGTCATCAATTACAGCTGTCGAATTATCAATCATCACAGACCGTATCAGTGCTTGGAAGGTTACGACAATGGCATTTGAAGATGAATTTCTCGGTTGATCAAACTCGTACTTAAATTGGAAAGAAATGTGACCCCCTGGGACGAGCGTATAGGAAGATGTTGTTGTGACCAGCGAAAACGACATTAATTCCAGTGCTCCAACTGTAGACATAAACTAAGAAATGTTACATATGTCTAATAGATAAATTATAATCATTAAATGATTTTCCATTTAAGCAAAAAAAAATAAATTATAATATAAATGATAAAAATGGCAATGTATAGTTTAAAAAATAATTACGATTGTACATGTATAATTCCAAACAAAGAGATTGTAGTGGCAAAATGTTACATAGTATATGACTTTAAAATGGTTTGGTTTCTAATAAAGTTATTTACACTTCCGTTTAAATGTTACATGAAATCGTGATTGGTGTTGATTTCAGTTTATTCATCATTATAATTATGTAAAATACTAGTTAGATGATACCCCCGCGCAAGCGCGGGAATTAACACTTTACACATTATTATAATATAATGCTTAATATGTTGAACCATATTTTGTTTTTCATTTTTGTATACACTTTGTCCAAATTTTTCCTTATCTTAATCCTTTAAAACTGAAATTTAAAAAAATACATTGGTGGATATTTAGAGGAGCGGACAGGGATGAAAAATCTAAACTGAAATGGATAATATACACATGTACATGTACGTGGCCTTAATCCGGTTTGTTGCAGCTTTTTTTATTCTACATGTATTTATTTCAAACCAGTGAATAAGTATTTAGTGAATCTCTTTCTAAATTTGGTTCTTTAGGTCAATTTTCAATATAATTTCTATAACCGTCGCAAATAAGAATTTCAGATTTAAAAAAAAAAAAAACAATCTGGAGGGGAGGCATCCGCATTAAACTTTTCCGTTTTATGCATATATCATTTATCCATACAGTATAGCAATTGCAACTTCCCGAGAAGTTGCGATTGACAGTATATAGACGTAGAATACATTTATCTGTTCATTAATGTTTAAGGTGTACAACCAATCTTTCGTGGTATGTAAATGTATGAATTCAAATTAAAACACGCCAGGTTTTCCATTATTATTCATTTGCATGCATATTTTAATCCAAAGTTGTCAGATTCAAAGTAGCTGGTCAAAGCCGATGGTTAATTTGCCCTACACTTTCTGCCATGATGTCAATTGGTCAACCCGTTTCTAGGCACCCTGTTCTGGAAAGTTCTTTCTATTATTACTAAAATCGTATTAATTGTTCCATTTTACTGATTTACTTTTTGTATTAATCGAAGTCCGATCCAATGTATCTGCCCGCATGGATGATAAACTCGTCCTACTCTTTTCGTTAATTAGTCAATCCGCGTTCTTGGTTACCCCGTTCTGGAAAGTTCTATCCCATTCTCACCAGAGGTCGTGCTTTGCAAGCGAATGAATATCAAAACTAAAACCGCCTACTAAAGAAACGAAACAAGTTGCTGTCCTTTAAAAAAGGACTGCAATACGTGGACCATATGCATGTGTTTCCAACGAAAACATGAAAGTCTTAAGATTATCTGAGATTCCTCCGACTCTAGCCGCCTACTTTTAACCACTGAATTTGTACGTTGTATTATATATGTATAGCCCTGACTTTTCATCTCAGAGTTTAGGTTCATACATGTACCTCTAAAATAATTATGATCTTTATTAATGAAGACTGCATGTATAGTATCAGGCATTCGGCGAATTCTACTATCTGCGCAAACATTACGCTTTGTACTACTTTGTTAACTATGCAGTGACAGCTTTGCCCTTACCAAAATGAATTGTTTGCGGCAAATTTGCAGGAAACTTGCCGCAAATTTTCGGCAAACTGATTAGTTTACCAGAAAACTTTAGAACTTGTTTGCCGATCTTTGCCAGTAGTAGCGAACTTCTGGTAAACCTCTTATATTTTGCCAGAAGTTTACCAGACACCCGATTATGTATGCAGCTTCTTCGCCAGTAGTGACAAACTTTTGGCAAACTCCTAAAAATTTGCCAGAAGTTTACTACAAACATTTCTTCTTTTTTCTCTTTTTTTTTTACTTCCTGAGCTTGCCAAAGCTTTACCAGAAATAAGACTTATACAATTTCATACACATTCAGCACAACTTTAACAGTTTAAGACTGTCAATTTATATAATGAATTGCTTTTATAATTTTGTACATTTGTATAGAGAAAAAATTAATTTAATTAATATTTTCGGATTTAAGTTTTATTCTAAGATAGTGTCGATAAAAATCTTTATTATTACGAAAATAAGATCAACTTTAATCGCATGATGCATCATAATGACCCCCCCCCCCCCCCCCCCCCCGACCCCCACGTATTACGTGAACACCAACCTGTCTGTTCTTTTGTTATGCTATATTCTTTTTTCCTACGTTCAAATATCAGTCAACTTGGATTTGAGTATCTAAACCGCTTGATGTTGAAACATGTAGATTGAAGAATTTTCCGTACCGTTTTGCTGTTCAGTGTTTGTTTCTACTTTTACTTTTGTTTCAATGTTAGCTACGCGCGCGCTGATTGGTCGATCAATAGCTAGCCGCCAATTTTCACATTCGATGCTGCCATGTTGTCTGCCATCACCGAGATGGTAAAATGAATGAAAATAAGGGAATAAGGCTGTGCACAAGGTAAAAGAAACATTGTCAGTGTTTACTTTTGGAAAATCCACGGCTAAACAGAGGACAAATATAAGTGAATGAATCGAGTCTCAACACCCAAGGCCACTGCATGCACCATCTGCATGATCATGAGCACGGTTTTGAAAAAGTAAGTGAAGTAATGAAAATATATTAGTTGAATGGCAGTTTAAACAGTTATTGGAATATAAAACTAAAGACTGTGATCTTTTATAATGAGTTTAACAATATAAGGCCGTCCCTATGACGATGCGGGGTGTCGAATCAAGCAAAACGCTCGTTATTGACATCGTTGTGATGCATGAACAAATAATTTAAATTTGAAATTTATTTAAACAACGCCAAATTTAGGAAATTATCATTACATAGTGTATAATTAGTACATTTTATATGATTTACGTTTTTATTACTTAAATAAAAGAATTCATGTTCTACTCACATAGTCAGAGTTATAGTAGGCCTAGTGCAAATTTGTAGATCTATATAGATTTATAATAGATTGAGTAAGTATATGATAGGCTAACTTGTTTTTCTTAGACACTGCTTTAAATTTAAAAACAATTGTGCTTATATGAAATCCATTTATCTTCCCAATAGGTGTCTGCCCTGGTGACTGGGTTACACAGACCTAAAGAAAACCATGCATGAACAACTTACTCACTGATTTTATGATCAAATGATGCAACCAAAAAAGAGTGAAGACAGAATTTGTGTAAGACTTACGTGGAAAAGCATATATAAACAACAGTGATGAAGTCTGACAATTCCATTTTGGGCATTATTGCGATATTCAGCTATTTGTGTGAAATTAAATCGGAGAGCACGTACAGCAGACTGTCATAAAAAAGACATCGAGAATGCCTTAAAGAATCCGTGATTAATTGTAACATGACCAGTGACCGTGCAGAGCTTAATTGTGAACTATATAGTTAGAACTTCGCTCATTGCGAACTTTTGTACAAGTCCATCTGTGCATGCATGTTGTGATCAAACTGCATTCAGGTTTATCGATATGCAGCAACAAATCATCACCTATCGGTTGAGTACTATTTGTCAAATTTTATTATGGTTTGTTCATCATTTTTGTGTTTATTTTTAAAATTTATAAAATGTGTAAAATTTAAAGTTAATTACTTGTGTCCTTTATCTCTAATTTTGCTGCAACTGTTTAAGTTAAACATCTTTGTTAATTACCAGTAGAAGTTAATTGTTAATTGATTGAAAAGCATAGTACATGTATTAGTAACTCATAATTAAATGATTATTAGTGTTTATTAATTGTTTTTCTTGTTGTAATGTTGTAATATCTTAAAGTTGCTATGTTTATCTGTAAGCTTGCGGCAAATTTGCCGCAAACAGTTTGCCAGAAGCTAATTTGCATACGAATTCTGAACTTGCTGCAAATTTGCCGCAAACAGTTTGCCAGAAGCTAATTTGCATACGAATTCTGAACTTGCGGCAAATTTGCCGCAAAAAGTTTCCCAGAAGCTAATTTGCATACGAATTCTGAACTTGCCGCAACTTTGCTGCAAACAGTTTGCCAGAAGCTAATTTGCATACGAATTCTGAACCTGCCGCAAATTTGCGGCAACTGTTTGTCGCAAATTTGCGACAAACTCTCTGCAAATTTGCGGCAACTGTTTGCCAGAGGCCTTATATTTTGGTAAGGGTGAGTAAATAAATTTCATATTTTAATGTAATTTTCTTGAGATTTTAACTTTTATACAGTGACAGAATTATTCAGTCATCTATTATATACAGTCACATAATGATTCAATCATACTTAAATGCTTAAAAATTCTTAATCGGGAAGTTTTCGGAAAACAACAAAACATTGCAAATTATGCTATTTGATGCCTGTTGTAGTTTTGGCATAACATTAACTTATTTCATAATACTGACAGTTCATATCATATGCCGATCATTTCTTTAAAAGGAATTCTTTGTTTCTGCACTGTTTGCTGACAACTTTACAATTACAGCGCCTTTGAACTTATGTGTGCATATAGCATGGAATCCTGATCCCGATTCATGTGCTAGCCTGGTTCCCTAAGCAACCCATTACGCACAGGAACCAGACTAGCTCATGCGCAGACTGAATTTTCCCCATAGCATCCGGTTTAACCTCGCTTATATATCTCAGAGCCCACGCAATGACTTATTTCATTTATTCAACATTTCTCAAATCTTAACTTTTTCATATTCTCTAAATAGACTCACAGTAATTATATTCACTCTATACGTAATCATTCAAAAATATTTCATTGCAAGTATATATTTTGATCGAGACTATCCCCGACTTGGATCCGCCAAAGCGTGTCCACCACCTTACTCTCATTTTTGCTATTTCGGGCTTGTTTATCGAAAATGAAAGTAGGTTTTTGTTTAATTTCACAATAATAACTTATCAGATAAAATTCAATTATACCTTACGGACTTCATCTCACATGTGTTGAAATACCAATTAAAGGTGTAAGCAAGTACTCTGGTGCAGGCATTTTGTAGTTTATTTACAAAATGCCTTAAATTATGAGCGTAGATAATTGAAACCATTAACTATTCATTTGGCCAAACAATATTTATATTTATTCTTTTCAGTAAGGTTGAAAATGTTCAAGCATTGACGTACGTTACAATACCACTTACTCTCTTGCAAAGTTATTTTAAGTTTAATATTAATATGACAACTAGAACCACTGTTTAATTAATAAAACTGTTTACTATACTCTGAAGTAACAAATATTCAAACCACACGTTATGTTTCATTGTCGGTAACCTAATAGAAAAGAGGAAATTAGTGAACAGATTAAATTACTAGAAGCTGTTATGACTCCACTACGAACCTTATTTGCAGTGACTTTACATGTCAATGAATAAACCATGAGATTTATGTCGTGCAGTGAAATTAAATCTCCCTTGTTACGTGATATTTTTTTAAAGCTTATTACTCATGATAAGCAGGCAATTAAACAGCAACTCGTTAGATTTTGTGTTGAATTGCGTATCGTTTTTACACTACAAAATTCACTCTTGCGACACTTAAAGTGCACAATGAAATATTACGATATTGATTTCAAATATTCGAAATGTTTTGTCGTGATCAATTAAAATGGATACATCGTACAGTACTGGTACATGTTTTTTCGTTCAGATATTGTTTTTAAATTTTACAATTTTGTGGTCTTGATTTCTGGTTACCACACTGTAGTTTTCCGAATCTTTTCATTCTCTAAACCACTATCTTATTTTATCTAACGCTTAAAAGTGTATAAATTTATCCAAAAGTCACAAAATCGCATCAATCCTAGGGACTTTCTATATATTTTTGTCAAAATAATCATTACTGTTCTAAAACATGCAATTTTTTTTAACATAATAATGAAATTCATATAAATAAGTATCGACCAAATTCAGAAAGATAGTTCATGATATCCATTCTCAGAACGAAAATCGATATCCTCTCTGACATTGGTGATTGTGGATGTACATGTACAAAAACTGAAACATATAACTGTTTTTTTAAAAACTGACAAAATAAAAGTGTGCGTACTTTGGACTTATTCTCAATAGGTCTAATACTTAATAAATATTATATAAGACTTTTTTATCTGATGAACACTTCCACTAAAAATAGCCTTTTTGTAAAGTCATGTTCAAATACAACAACGGAATACTGGGGTTCACTTTTATTGAAAAAGGTTATACATCTAAAGGGAAGAGGTCCTATACATGTAATTCTTTATGAGGCTGCGTTGTTTATAATTCTGTTTATGTTTTCCAGTCGAGTTTGTCTATCAATTCAAAAAATTATAATCGATAAAAATATTAATAATTAAGTATAATTGCAACTAATGGATATTTGTAATAAATTAAAAGCACCATTTATTTTGTTATTGATTTAATAACTGAAAAAAAAAATGAATTCCTACCAAATATGTTTTTTTTCTTTAAGTATATGTCAATAAATATGATGGCAATAATCCGAAAGCTATCAGATAATTGACTGTCCGGGGCGTATAGAATAAGAAACTATTTCAAAGTAACTCAATATAGTTTTTATAAACATATTATATAAATTACTCAGCACATGGTTCACCAACGTTACGAGATCAAAACAGCCAATCAGAGTAAAGATGACAGCTACTTCAAACACATCACTTATCTTGTATGGCTACCTTCGTTTTGGACATTTCAGACATGAGTAATTATATCATGTTTTATTCAACCCCAAAGAAATTGCATTTTCAGCATTCAGGGCTTCACGTTTCAAGGCACCGTGCATTGAAATGTTTAAATGTTTTCTCTGTTACAAGTGTTAACTGTGTATGCAATGTCTGTTCGTAATGTTTAGCATTGATCATGTGTATAGCTGAGTAATTTCAAAAGACAAATAAACAATTTGAACTATTTCATATTTTGTTTTATAAACTGTACAATATTTAACAAAACGGCAATTGTTGGCTTATAATTTACTTTAAATATTTTGTATTTCAATTACTTCTGAACATGTTAACCATTGTTCTGTTTTATTTATATTATTTATCTAGCACTATCCAAAACGTAACAGATGAGGCTGAAATAGATAAGTTTGGATATGAACATAGTGAAAAAAGCGCACGTATCAGAACAAATAGTCCTATTCATATAATAAGGGTGTTTTGTCTTTGTTCGTTTTTGCACACTTTATGTCATTTAATAAACATGTGCAAAAGTGAGTAAGGTTTAAAATCCCCACTACCATTTTTAGCCAAACAATTGTAAAAGATAATCTTATTTTTAGACTGTCTGATTGGAGTCTCCTTTTTTGACATAATCTTAATAAACAAAACGATGTATTGTATAAATCAGCGTAGTTTTCTCTACGTGTTGGGATCAACAAAGTTCAATTTTCATGTATATTCTATGCATTTTCCCACAATTAATGTCGATGAAATTGAATAAAAACCACCAGTATTTGTGTCTTGCTTTCTCTTCTGCTGTGTTTCTGTAAACCAGTGTAAACCATATTAATCTGCGGCTGTCTAGCTTGTCTACTCCAGTCGTTCAATTAGTGAAAACTTAATGGGCAGCTGCAGATAATTTGCAGGTACAAGACGATACATATTAAATGAAATACGATTTTTCAATACATACAATAAGAGAGCAGCAGAAAAATAGTTCAAAAATCATTATAATTTTAATAATAATTCATGATGACGGTTTTTTTTCACTTACTAAATCAATAACAAATAATTAAGTTGTCATGCATCGTTTGAAAAAAGAAGCATGTAAAGTTTGTTTTTGTTTGTTTGTTTTTGTTTTGTTTTGGGTTTTTTTTTTTTGCTACAAACCATTTTTAATGTATAATTGTTTGTATTTAATATATCTGAGGTAAAACTTTTTACAAATCCATGAACAAAACCTAGTTCATTTATTGACATCATTTAACGCATACACTAATCGGATACTTTTAACACCATATCTAACATAGCTTTACCGTGGTTAACGAATTATCTTTTTATAGTAATTCTTCATTGTATCTGAAGGTTAGACATGCAAACGTACAAAGTTTTGTTTTGTTTTGGGGTTTTTTTTTAAATTTAAAAACAAGTAATTATTTAAGAGAGCATTAGTGTAAAGCATTTTAACACATAAACTTTCGATGATCATCTAACTTCTTATCCTGTCCCTCATGATTCGTTTTTATTTTTTCGAATTTACCATTGTTTCATCAAATATTCTAATCAATACGTTAAAGCCTCTGCGGCTGAAACTGTACTAGAACAGAGACGATTTTAAAGATAAAAAAAAACCAAACAAACAATTTTATCACTTGAGAGAAAAACGTTATGAACGAAATGGAGAATGCGAAATATGACCAGGTTAATTGAAACTTTTTAAGGGACTAAAGCAAGAGCGACCAACATTGTTTAGAATGTTTTATGGGGACTTCTTTGGGAAATAAGGTTCGACTGACATATTGATCACAAAAAGGTTATGACAGAATTTAATGGGACACAATTTTTGTAGAGCCATCGGAAAACCACTATGATTACATGTATGTCTCTGTTGTGAATCTACGGACAGCCTTCAACGCAGCACCCCGGAGATACTCATGCAGCTACATTCGGAAAATAATTTGATAAAAGCCGACGAAATCTATCAGGCGAGATCACTCGAAGTCTCTAGATAAATATGGGACAAATACAAATGCGTGCTCTCGAACCTCTGACTTTTCTCGGAGATACACCATAACTTAAAGCTGAACACCGCTCGTAAATAAGCACTGTCCGCCATATTTCTCTTTCAGCACCGCTCTTCCTACACCCCTATATAAGCCATAGACCTCTTAACAGTTCAAAGTATATCGCTGTAGAGGTCTCACCTGTGTGGACGTACATCTTGCTTCGCCATGTTACTCGGTCGCGATGAAATTGTCAAGTTTTACGCACTTTTTTCAAACCAGGAGAGTACTAACATCAAATGAACTGGTCATTGCATTATTTACAGACATAATGTGCACATAAATAACAATTAAATGCATAAAAATCCAAAGACAACGAAAGGAACACTACACGTCGGCCACGAGTTTCAGATGTGCAATCGGGTGTAACGAAATCGAAGGGTTTATATACCAGGTACCTGTGTGCGGTTCCTATTTACGAGCGGTGTTCAGCTTTAAGACTATTAAAATGTTTGGTGCGCCCTAACAGGCATTATAGTTTCTTGATTTACCCGAACATGACTTATAAGGACTGTGTACTCTAACCGATTCTAGTTGCAAATTGATTGTCGTGGTTTTTTTTTAATTTTAACTACAAATAAAAAATGGAAAAGTTTGAAAGTAAAACAATCTGTTTGAGGTCTGAACTCGTGCGCCTAAAGTTCGTTAAATATTTACATCTACTGAGTATGATTCCCTCTATTTCTTATCGAAACTTACAGTTAATGCATAGCTCTATAGAACAGTTGTAGAAACTGAGAGGACTGAAACCTACATGCCCCGTTTATCGAATTGTCGAACCAAAGCGACCAAAGAAAAATCAAAGACTGCGCAAAATAATCATGATGGTGTCCTGTAAAAGACGATTAAGATGCTTCTTTTAGCCAACGTACTAATGTATTTTAACAGTAATTTAGTGGATTTTACTTACTTTTTATAATGAATGTATAAATTTGTTAAAAGAAAGATGTAAATATTAGCAATAAAATGCTTTCTTTAATGATTCAGGCGGGTCATGAAGGTAATTACGATCATCGCAGAAAAAATTTACATAAGCCGCTTTAGCGTTACGTTTACGTACTCTACGATCAATTCATTCATTTGTTGAAAGACATATGTAAATATAAACTATTAAATATTTTCTTTGATGATTCTTGTGGATAATACAAATAGTGTTCATTGCAGAAAAAATTTACATAACCCGCGTTAGTGTTTTTTCTGGAATGTCGCTA
Organism: Magallana gigas; assembly: GCF_963853765.1. Lineage (NCBI taxonomy): Eukaryota > Metazoa > Mollusca > Bivalvia > Ostreida > Ostreidae > Magallana > Magallana gigas. Next base: position 39,960,592 of record NC_088859.1, read on the forward strand.
CCCTCATGTCCCGCATGAATCACCAAAGAAAGCGTGCTAGAATTTTACTGTTAAACCTATTATAAACTAGATCATTGTAGAAAAAATTATCTTTACTCGAATAAATATTTCATCATTTTTGACATACAAACATCATCCTAATTAGACTTTTAAACCTGCTGCAACACAGACAAACTTTCTTTGTAGCAGCGTTGATTATATATCAGTTGATTGTCATTAAATGTGAAAAAACTGCAACACAGAACATTCCCAGATCAATTCATGGAAGAGAATGTCGGATTCAAGACTAAAAAATATAGTTTAAACCTTGTGTAAGCAAAGGGTAAATTGTAAATGGGATCTTGAATTCATATTTTTGTGACGAAAATTTTCACAAAGGGATAACATAAAAAGGATAAAACAATGGAATATGGACAGTACACTCTTTGGAAAACAAAAATATGATATTGAAAAATCATTAAGTCAATTAATATACTAAATTGACCAAAACTGCAACATATAAACATAATCAGAAATAGAATAAATAGGTGTAATTATGGAGGAGAGTACGCACTTTTGTATCACAGAACTTGTGAATATCGATGCATTTGTAAAAATTACATTATAAACAACTACCATATTCATACTCATATAACGAACAATATAATTTTAGGTGTGTGCCTTAATTAGTAATGAAATAAAAGTCAAGATATGATCAGTTGTTTCTGTTGTCAATTCGTCGTTCATAGAAACGTACATTTTGTTTTGCATTAATTTTCTTTTGAATGAAAATATCTTAAACTGTTCGATTAAAAAAAAAACAACTTACCGTTAGAAAGATACAAATGGCATGATAGAAATATAACCACAGAAAGGAAAAATTTCTTCGCTCCCATATTTCCTCTCTATTCCTTTCTACCACAAAACGCGACTGACGAGTTCCATTGTATAATCAATTTTAAACATTTTCAACTTTAAAATTGTCCTACGTAAGGAACGAAACAACAAGGCTGGCAACAGCCCATCTAATTTGCTTCAACCAACGACTGCAGAGCTTTAAATGCGGATCAATTGATGTATAACGGGTACTGTACTCACAAGCAGGAGGCACTTTAATACGGAATAGATGACTTGCGACTTTAATAGGGAATAGATGACTTGCGGTACCCTGCGAATTTAAACGTACGCAGTGATAAACTAGCAAAGTCGCTTCCTTATCCTACATCAACGCTGAACACCGGATGATTTTACAATTATCTTGAATTATTCTGTCGAGTTGAAAATTGATTTTTCATAATTATTCTACTTCATCACAAAGTAGAAAATGATAACTTGGAATAGAGTCTCTATCAAAGGTGTGGGTTCTTCTATTCGAACTTGTATGAAACCAGTAGTGATGCGAAAAGATAAAACCACAGCGCCATATAGTCTTTTAGTGGCAGAAAATCAAATCAAATCAACATGAAAATGCTCTCCTCATTGCATTCTCGTTCTGGGTGTATAGTTGTTGGTTGCCATGAAGCTCAAATTGTTCATTTATCACTCCTATTAATATTTTTAACACTATGAATATTTCGAATGAAAAATTAAACAGGCGTTATACCTAAATCCGCAATATAATGATTTACACGTACATTTCTTAACAGTTATAAACTAAAATAGAACCCCGAATCTACTCTACAAAGTTTTTTTTAGGTAATTTGTGTTCTCCTTTTGAGGAAAGATTTTATTTCAAAATAAAATAGGGTCGCACAGCAGGCATGGCCTTTTTTTTTAGGAAAAAAGTATGGAAGACTAGAAAAGGGTTAAAAAAAAAAATAAGATCGACTTTGATATTTTAGCTGTTGTCCTAATGTCATAAGAAGTCTTTTTATAACCATGATTTTTATTCAAAAAACTTTATGAAATAAACTTATCCTAAAACTATAATTTGCGCTGAAAAGGAACTACCGTTCTCCGACCTCATGCTATGTACATGACTAGCTTGTAGTGACATAATATATAAATAGTGCCTGTTTGGGAGGGTAACAGTTGAAATTGACACCTTTTAGAGAAATTACTACTGCTTTTACATAGAAATGACGTGAATTTTACGTCGAACCGTACGCGCATAATTTAAGCGCATGTAACAATTCGTTGTGTTACCTGTTGTCAAGTGTGTTGCTAACGCTTAGGGTAATAGAACGGATTATCAACTGTGTCTAAACCAATCAAATTTCAGTTTTTAACATGAAAGTATAATAATCATATATAACGTACAATAAGGTCTTTTTTAAAGATACCAGTAATTTTTTCATAATGTTTTATTGCAAAAACTAAAAGGGAAAAATTTGCACCAGAACATCATTTTTTGTTTTGCCTCGGACTAGAATGTCGCGACGTCATTGGATGAAACGCGTCACGTGGCTGCCTTACAAATTTCTTTAAAAGGCAAGCGTCAAAATTTATAGGGCAACATGGCGGACGTAACGTTATTTGAACTGATTTTCTACACAAACGTTTGTTTACATATCAAACTTTAGGTCCTCGACAAAACAAAACACTTATTAGGTTTGTTACTGACTGTTTAAAGAAATTTGTGGGATCGGTAAAGTCCATAGAAGTCTCGGCTTCGCCTCGCCTTCTATGGACTTTACCGACCCCACAAATTTCTTTAAACAGTCAGTAACAAACCTAATAAGTAAAAGTGTCATGTTCAGTATTCTGACACTGACATTTCATATTTTGAACTCAAAATTAGTAAAAGGCACATTTAGATTAAATAATGTTATGATATAGCATTCCGTTACAAACGTAACCAGTTTCCAAGGTCGATCTGAAGACGAATGTCTTCAGAGCTTTGTTTTCTTTTTGACCTCAAAAACAAACGGGAGATTCTTTTGATAAAGGGGGTTGTGATATTATATTTCATCATAGAAAAATGAACACTAAAATTACTAGTACCATTTTGAAAATCATGTATACAATGTATGAATTTCTAATGATCTTGGACTTTTCGACCTCAAAATATATATAGTCTTCTTATGCCATAAGAAGTTATATTTTAAAAAATCCATTGTAAAAGCTCAGAACCTTTGAGATACCAATCGGAAGTTTATTCTCAGTCAGAATTTAATAGTAAATCGCATTGATATTTGATTTTTTTTACCTCAAAGTGAATGAGGGTCTTTTTAATAAAATTAGGACTTGTGATATAAAATATTATTGCAATAGCTCAAGGTTTTTTTCAGAAATCATCAACAAATGAATGACAGAAAAGGGCATTGGCGAAAAGGCAAAACGACACTGAAAAAAACCCCAGGATAAAACTCTGCCATTTTGTCAACTGAAAGTACAGAATGACAGAGCTTTCCATTCCTTTACCTGTCAAACCTTTTTTAGTTAACATTTTGTTTGATCGAAGGACACGGTGTCTTCTTGTGAAATCTCGATAGTGTCCGGTATCATTCCTTCGATTCTGAAAGGCTTTAAGGTAGGACTGACTAAAAGGCTGGGCGCAAGGCGATGGTTTTCAATTTTTTGACTTCGGACTAAAATACACTTATTTTTGTTGCGGGTTCAAATATTCGGGAAAACTGAAAGATGGATTTTATTTTTTTTGGAATTCTTTATAGAAATAAGCCTTGTCTTTCCCATAACACTGCTTATATCCCTCTCCATAGGGTTTCAGCGTGGATAAATCTTGCCTGATGTTTTTTAAATCATTTTTCAGAGTTTAAAAAGGTCGAAATAAACACCGACCAAAAACAGCAGACTTTATTTTTTCTATAAGTTTTATATTAAGTTAAACGTTAAATTAAGATAAGAGTATATCAAAGATTATATGAGGAATCTTTTTTTTTTTTTTTTTTTTTTTTACAAAACCTTATTGATTTTTGCATGTAAATTCATGCCAGACGCATTGCTTTAGTCCTTTGTTCACACTGCATTGATGTTTGCTTTACTGTTTATAATGTCTCTTCCGAACAACAGGGGCAAGCGTCGGTGATAAAAACTGACGCTAATTTTTTTTCATTTAAATCAAATTCTATGACGCAATGATGGTGAATTCAATATAAATCATAAGTGTTCAATTAACGATAGAAGTTTTTATTCAAAATATCTATATAAAGTGGCAAATGTCAACAAAAATACAAACCTTTGAAGCAATCGAACTACAATTTACTCTTTTTTGAGGAACTTGGAGTAAGCTTTGTCTAAAAGGTGTCCATTTCCTGTTAAATAGTGTCCAGTACATCGAACACTGAAGTTCCATTGTTATCTCATAGATTGACGTAAATTTATAATTACAGACTTCCAGGGCATTCTTTTCAACAGCAAATTGAGGTTTCAGACATATTCGTTTAAGTTGCACTCTTTTATGGACTCCAATTGATTTTACCTAAACTTTACTGTATAGTATATTTACTATGAGATAATGGATGATGTACCACACAGGATACATGTGTATAGCAAACTTATTTTTTAACAGAAGTCCATATCGCTCACCTGAGCAAAAATTAACATAATAAAATCAGTTTTATGGAATCATAAACAGAATATCTGAAAAATGTCGTATAATAGATCCTGTATAAAAATCAAAGGCCGGTGTAATGAAGAATAATGACCCCCGTAGAATAATGACCGGGGGTCATTTTCTACGTAGAAAAATGACCCCCCGGTCATTATTCTACGCAGAAAAATGACCCCCGGTCATTATTCTACGCTAGGCTATCGCGCTTACTATGAATGTTTATAAATATAATTTAATGTGTACATGTAACATATATATGTTTAACAGTGCTGGCTATGCCTTATCATTACACAAATTTAATGTCCGCCATAATGTGTACATATGCACTTCCAGACTCCTGTCACTTACCAGCCGTCTCTTTACCGTGGACCAAACACAGTAACAATGTAATTTCATTATGCGACACTCCTTGCTCATGCATGGATCTAGAGGGGAATAAGGGGTCCGCCCCCCCCCCCCCCCCCAATCAATACAATAATATAAAATTAAAACTGCATCCTATCATAATTACAATACATATCATATAATACCATAAAATACCGTAAAATATTGTGAGATATGATATTGTAACGTATGATATGACATTGTATTGTGTTATACATCATTGTATTTGATCAAACAATACAATATCGTAAAACATAATACAATATAGTATTATATGAAACAATATCAAACTGCAATAATACATCATAACATTGAAACATATGATATTATACTGTATAATTAAGCATTGCATCATTATTGTTTGAAAGATGTGGTCTCATAACTGCAACGCTGTGTGCATACAAATTTTATAACGCGCGCTAGCGCGTTATGAAAATTTGTTTGCACTCATTGTTGCAGTTATGAGACCACATCTTTCAAAAAATAATGATTCAATGCTTATATTTACGTTTTTTAAACATGTATTTCCTTCCCGCAAATATGAGTTTTTTAAAAAGGCTCTGTCTTATTCAACAAGTAATGCGAAATTAACAGAATGGCCCTTGGAACAGCCACAATATGCTGACAAAAATAGTACGCAACGTTTAAAATTCTAATAACACAATTTTATTTTTCTTTCTGTAATTTAATGAATTTACTCTTGGTATACTAAGAAATAAATCAATTCAATTCATTTAATTGTCAAAATATATTTACATCAATGAGATATTTATCAGCGTAAGTATAATATCAGGTCGTTATCCGGTTTGAAGTTGCGAGAAGAGTCAGTTCTTGTTCTTCGAGAAATACGGAAGAAATAGTGAATGTATTCATTCGCACCAGATTTGGTGATTAAGTCTTCTGTGTTGTGTGTAAATATCACTAAAATTAACCAATGCAATTTAATAGAGGGAAAGAAAGTGAATGTAAACATTATAGTTTGATATTGTATTGTATGATACTGTATCATATTTGATACATAATATGATATTGTACTGTATGATACAATACAATTTGATAAACATTGTATCATATCAAATGAAACAATTTCATGGGATAAAGTAAAATATTATATAATACAATCATACTATACACATTGTATCATATGATACAATAATATATATTAAAATCATAAAATACAATTTCATGTGATATGATAATATATCATATAAACCAATATCATTAGTATGATACGATATTTTATAATATTACAATATCATAGGGATCATGTTACATCATTTAACAACAACTACATCTATCTATCAAGCAGGTTTGAGTGATGTAGGATATTTCTTTAGCATCCTTGATAATGGAGATCAGGCTCTGCATCTGAAGCAACCTCTGCGTTTCATTTATGATATAGTTAAATCAACTATGCAAGCTATCTATCTAGCTATAAAACGTGTGACCTGTTCCCAAAAACTAAACCTGATCAAGAATCATAAACCTATGGCTCTGATTCAGCATTCAAGCCTATCAGGTGCATCAGTATCATAAGACTATATCAATGCAAGATTGGTGAAGTTAGGACCAGTAATAACTAAGATATCGTCATCAGAGGGCACCTGTGTCAAAAACTTTAACCAGCTCTTAATATCTTAACCTCCTCCAGCATCCGAAACCTGTGGCTCAGATTCAGCATTTAAGCCTGTCAGGTGCATCACTATAATACATGTAAGACGCACCAAGATATTATCATTAGAGGGCACCTGCAACAAAAACCTTTACCTCCTCCTGCATCCGAAACCTATAGCTCAGATTCAGCACTCAAGCCTGTCTGGTGTATCATTATCATAAGACATCCATGCAAGTTTGGTGAAGTACGGACCGCAGTAACTTAGATATTGCTATATAAGGCACCTGCAACAAATACTTTAACCTGCTCCAAAAACCTTAACCTCCTCCAGCATCAGAAAGTTAGGAACCAGATTCAGTAGGTCCAGATGCATCCTCCATGTAACTTTGGTGAAGAGAGGACAAGTAATAGCTTAGATACAGGAGCTGCAACTAAAACTTTAACCAGCTCCGGACGCCGACGCCTGGGGTATAGCATATGCTCCCATTGACTTCGTCTCGGTGAGCTAAAAGGCAAAAGCGCGAAGATTCGAAGGCGAGAGTGCGAAGTTGCAAAGGCGAAGAAGCGGTAGTAGTAACTATCACTTCTTCGCCTTCGCAACTTAGCACTTTCGTCTTCGCGCTTCGCCGTCTCATCTTCTGTATTCTTCATATTGTTCATGAATATTATACTTGCATTGATGATTTCCGCAATACAAACTGCTGGGTATACAAGTGCATCACTCAGAATTAATGATGAAACCAAAATTATGAAAAGTTTACTCCACTGTTAGGCATTATAACCAAGCTGAAGTTAGAGCCATTACGCCAGTAGAGGTTAACGGCTAATAAGGAAAATCGTCAAAGTACTGAGAGTACTCGTACAGAAAATATATTTTACTTTATCCTCGGCATACTTTAGTAAGTTTAGTTAATACCACGATGATTAATGCATCAATAGTTTGTATGATCATTGGTAACGTTGGATACAATAAAGATCGTTTGATCAAAATCAAGCGGGATATAAACCCCTAACATTGGTCCTCACCTCTTATCAACGCTTTTAGAAACAATCTTTTCTTATTATAATCGATAAGTGTTTATTATCTATTAAGATTTACTATAGTCAGGTACTCTTCACAAATTTGCTCTTAAAGAATAAAGTCTATCCATGATCACAAATACAACATTACAACAAATGATGTTCATGTATTACGTAGAAGAAAACAAAACTAACGCAGAATGCTTTTTTTTTAAAAATAACTTTCCCCAAGAAATGTAAATAAGAAGTATTCATATTTCTACCTTACCTGCCCCCTTAGTCTTTTTCCATCAAGATATATACATGTATCATTCTTCGATTGACAATTCATTCACCAATGAATATTGCTTATATTATTACAAGAATTATTCTTCCATGATTATTGTTCGTTAATTATCACACAATATCCTCATTGTGTATAATTTTTTTTTCTATATGCGTTATTTCCCGCCGTTTGTCTACAAGAGAAGTAACGTAACTGTTAACAATCAATTTGTGACAATGTAAGAGTTTTTTACGTGTGCTTGCTACGGACAGGAAAAACTTTATACAGCGATTTATTTACAAGATCGGTGTTTATAACTTCAAAATCAGTTGAACAGAGTGAAAAATAAAGTAACTTCAAAGTCATATCTTGGATACAGGGTAACCAATTTCTATTCATGTTTACGGGGGGGGGGGGTCATTTTTTTATGGGGGTCATTTTTCTTCATGTTTAACATGAAGAAAAATAACCCCTGGGTCTTTTTTCTTCAGAAAAATCCAATTATTATTCAGCTAGGGGGTCATTATTCTACGTAGAAAAATGAACCCCGGTCATTATTCTACGGGGGTCATTATACTTCATTACACCGGAACGGCCACAAAGGCGTCGAGCTAACATTTTTTTTTTATAATATAGAATGAATATCAATAATTTGAATTTCTGTACTAATTAATAGTTCACTTAGTCTTGTATATCAAATAATATTAGAATAAAAAAGTAAATGAATTATGTTTTGTGTTGGTTTAAAACAAAAATCGGTATATTTCCTTATAAAATAGGTAGTGATGCGTTTATAATACAATAACTCATCATGGTTTATACAAAATTGAAGAAATTTCAAAGTTCAAAAATAAAAAAATTATTTTCTTTCTGCTTTAAATAGTCTTTAAACAATTTTCACAAGTTCATAATTTGAATATATCAACAGTGTGTTCCTAATAATAATATTAAAACATAACTTTAATTTATTTCAATTCCCGTTTGAAACAAGATTACCTATGGTATGGCTGTTTACAAACAAATCCACAACACGTGCTATCTAAAATGCTCGACCAAACCAACTGCATTATTGCCTGACGTCATGACGTCAGGCATATCTAAGGTTTAAAAGTTGCATTCTCCGAAACAGTGCAGACAATGGGACAAGCAATATCATGATATTTCACAAAAAAGATTAACCGATGCATGTTTAAGATGTCAGCATTTATATTCACAATTAATGAAAATGTTATATGGCATGTAATAACAACAGCAAGCAAGAGTTTTCAAGTAAAAGGGACGTTCACCATGCAGTGCACGTGTGTAATCCTGATTTAAAAATAGATCAGCATTCCACCATATTTGAACGGTGAAAAAGGGGTAGGGAGTCATCGCAACAAGTTGTAACATATTGTCTATTACGGTACAATGTAAGTAATAATTGGTGTAGGATTATAATTATTACAAAAGAGTCATCAGTTTGGATTAAAACAAATATATATTTATACGGCTGGTATGTTTACTGGAGGAACTAAATCGCCAAAGCCGAGTGTGACCCGATTTTCGTTCAGTTGGGCGATTTCATTAATCTTGAAAAGGGGTCATAACTCGCGTGTCTTACTAAATGTACATTACTACATTTAACAATTACTAATCAAGTGTGTTTCTTAATTCGATAGATTTCTTCGAAGACACCCGATCCAAAGTATAATTTAATATATAATCTGACCCCCTCCTCATGGATCTCTGCCAATGGATGAGTTCATTCGTTGTGTGAACGGTAATAGCAGGATTTCGCGCCATAATGTCTCATTCATAGTTTTTGCGCGCTGATTAGTTGACGAGTCCGTTGGGATCATGCGAACACTCCAGAGCACACCATGTGTTTACATCACAGGCACGTAGCTTCGGGGGTTGGGTTGAGGGGGGCTGCTTCCCCCTCCCCACTTTTTTGGCGGCTGGCAATTTTCTGAACTTTATATGATAAATGGAAATATCATGGATTTGCCCCCCCCCCTTCCACTTTTGTAGGAGCACGCAATAAATGAAACTGCAAATAAGGAATTCTAATTAAACTGAAGTTACAGTTAGGGTTTTTTTTCATGAAGAATTCACCCTTTTTTAATTGCTTGTCAAGATGATTTTGATGAAGCTGCCCACACACATTCAAAAACAATACGTGTTTGTATACCCTTTCATATTTCATATGGTTAGAATTTTTTTAAATGCCTTTCAGTTGATTTTGCATCTTAATATAACAAATACAATTTTTTTAAAAACGACTAATTACTTTCCAGCTTTCAAGCTAACATGCACTTACATATTATATGATATGTGCACATTCCTAAAAAAAAATTGAATTAATAAAATAAATGAATTTCAAGTGATATATATGTACATATTCTAGATCGAAGATAAGACTGACATTTCGTCTTAAATTTGCACATTCCGTTTATAAATTTATGATCAGCAGCGAAAATTAAAATTCATTTCTGATAAGATAGCCTAATTGATACATGCATGCTTCCATTGAATAATTTTGTTTAGTCAGGCAAGCTTTTTGGAAAGCTTTTAATTACTTGTCGTGTTTATGTATTGCAACAAAATCACTAGATACACTGTACGTTTATCGCTTACATTTATTTTGGAGACCATGCCCGATAACAAATAAATTTACATATCAAATTTTATTTCAATCGGGAGCGGTCTCCAATTAAAATGTAAGCGATAAACTCAAATAATATTTAGTGATTTACACCTTATTTTATTCATTCGCCATTTCTTGATTAAGCAAATTCATAATTATGCAATGAGTTGTCAATAACCAGGAAGTTGGGTTTTCTGTACACAATTTAGTTGCATAAATGGAAAAAAAATCTTGTAATACGTTTAATACTTTAACAACTGCTTAAGGAACCTTTTTTCTTATGCGCATTTACAAGGCGGTGCAGAGAATGAATTTTTGGACGATTGCCAATCCAGACGATCGCTAGATTAGCTCGACGCATGAAAATTCTTATGTTTATCATTGAGCCATTTTGTAACAGTTTGATAATACAGTCATATCACGTCTTGAACATTGCAACTGTTTACATGTATATATATGGATTTCAAACCTACATCAAACTTTGAACCCCATGTAAGGCCAAAGAATTGTCCTGGGGCTAGAGTCTAAACAATTTAAAGAATCAAAATGTCAAGAACTATATATAATAACAATTGAGTTTTTTTTAATAATTAAAATGTTTTCTTTTGTAAAATTAGAACCCCTCCCCCCGTGGCCAAACTCCACTCCTGAAAATTATAATTTTGACAAATTTTTATCTACAGTATCTGAACGGACTTAAGTTAGATTTCTATGTAAAATTTTGACACCCCATTGTGGCCATATCCTAACCTCATGGATCAATGAATTGAACAAACTTATATTTTCCCTACCCTAGGATGCTTCCAGTCAAGTTATAGCTTTTCATGCTGATCGGTTTCTAAAAATCAAGATTTTAAAAAGATTTTTCTTTATATATTCTGATGTGAAAATTTACCCTCTCCCCCTCGACCTCCACTGTAACCCCACCCTACCCCCGGGGATTATGATTTTATCAAACTTGAATTTACCCAAACCGAGAATGTTTCCACACTAGATTTAGCTGCAGGTCTGTAGCTCCCGGTCTGAAAAAATTCGGATGGACGACCTGGGAGCTACAGTGCCTCCCATAGTAAAAAACTGCAATTTACAGCACACAAAAAATTGCGATAGTTTTGGACGGATTAACCTTATTTGCACACACATTCTGTGAAAACAATTAGTACCATTAAATTCTTCAGACGATTTACTACTGATATTGTTACTTTAATTGCCTCAAACTTTCTTTGAAACATGCTAACCGACCTCGGAAATAAAATATATTAATTCACGTCGAGATCGAGAGTCGCTATTTTTACATGTAAACAAACTGCACCACTTCACTTTACAGGGCTGGTGATCGTGTTTAAAAGAATATCAGAGGCAAGTAAAGTGACGATACCTGTAGTAAATTGTCTGAGAAATTTTTTGGAATCAAATATTTGTACAGAATATGTTCGGAAATGAGATTAATCAGTCCAAAACTAGAGCAATTTTTTGTGCGCTGTAAAATTGCAGTTTTTCACTATGGGAGGCACTGTAGCTCCCAGGTCGTCTATCCGAATTTTTTCAGACCGGGAGCTACAGACCTGCAGCTACACTAGATTTAGCTTTTCTGGCGGATCGGTCTTTGAGAAGATTTTTTAAAATTTATCTCCATATATTCATATGTAGGAATTTGACTCTCATAATGGCAAAATCAAACCGCTAGGATCATGATGTGAACAAACTTGAATCTACCCTATCTAAGGATGCTTCCAAACGAGTTATCGATTTCTGACCGAATATTTCCTTATATTTTCCTATGTAAAAATTTGAACATTTCCCCTTATTCCTATGTAAAAGTTCGAGTCCCCCCCCCCCCCTTGTTGCCGCACCATATCTCTGCGGATCACGATTTGAACAAACTTGCATCTACCCTACTTGGGAATGCTTCCACACAATTTACAACTTTTCTGGCTGATCGGTTTCAGGGAAGATTTTTTATAAAGATTGTTCACTATATATTCATATTTTAAAAATTAAACCCCAGTTGTGGTCCTACCCTACCGTCGGGATCATGGTTTGAACAAACTTAAATTCACATTAGCTATGGAGTTTAAGCTGTCCTGGCCAAATGGTTTTTGAGAAGATTTTTTTAAAATACCAACAAATTTCCAACGATTTTTAATTATCTCCTCATAGAAATACAGCATGGTCCTCCATTTTAACTAATTTGAACCCCCTTTACCTTAAGATCCTTTTGCAAAGTTTGGTTGAAATTTAAAAGTCGAAGGCGAAAGTTGAATTCGAAAATGTAAGAAGTTAACGGACAGATAGACGGAAGGACAAACGGACGGAAGCCGGATAAAAAGTGATCAGAAAAGCTCACTTGAGCCTTCTCAAGTGCATGGTTTTAAAAAAGATGGAAGTCATAGATAAGTCTAGGATGAAACGAACGAATTTAATATTTATCATTGGAGCAGAAGCAAAGAATGATATGTTGTTTTATAAGATCTATGTGAAAATGGAATTAATAAAGTTATAAGTTTAAAAACGACTGGGGTTTTTTCCATGCCTGTAAATTTTTACATTAATGTAGTTGCTTTAAATAATGGCCAATATAATATTTTTTTGAAGATGAGGATGAAATATGAAATTTTTATCGAATCTTTGTCTTATAACAATTTTGAGCAGACAAATGAAATGTTTGTGAATAGCTGCAGATAGACGGTGCTGTCTCAGACAAATAAGCAAAATTGGTTAAATTTTCATGATATTTTTTGCGATATTAGTGAGACTTGATATTGCTAAAATTGAATATCGATAAAATGTTAATTTTGCATCGAGAGAAAAAATAACCCTTGTCAAAATTGTGTCATTATTTACTTACCTGTGATCGCTACATTTAATTAGTATTAAAACGAGTGTTGGTGGACGGATCTTTAAAATTTCAAGCTAAATTGTATTTTTTTTTAATTAAATGACTTAAAAGCAGATAAAACTACTTGCTATCAAATCTTAGATGAATTTCTTAAGGATTTGTCCAACTAAACATTTGTAAATGCCTTGGATTTTAATGTCAATGCAAATTTAAAAAAAAATCAAAAGTTAATTAAGGTACCTCATTACATCATGGCTTATTCTTTTTAAGACACTACGTCACAAGATGGTAATTTTAGTGTTTTGTTAAATAGCTTGACAATGTATCAATCGATATGATTGATTATCATTAAAGCTCAGCGGTTTAAGTATCGGGCTTGTGAACCGCATATCATGGGTTCGATTCCGCCTACGACTTTTGTTCGTATTTACTGAATACTATTTTAAGAAAAACAATTATCAAAAATTGCTTAGTTTGTTTACCTATTCGAGATTCGAAACACGATATTTGAAAAACGAGATTCGAAATTCAAAATATATCTAAATTAACCGTCCGTACATGTTCTAACCTACAAATAATGTCATATTTTTCATAATTCTTTATCAATTTCATAATTGTTAAGTTTGTCGTCTTAGACCTCCATCTTCAATCTTAACAGTGAAGTCCCATTTCTTTATATCTTTTTTCATTAGGGCTGGGACGATACTGTACTGAGCCGATTCGGTACATATCACGATACATGAGATGCGATACGATACATATCACGATACATTGCAATTAAATGAAAACATGAATAAAAGTTTAAAATTTATTCAACCTGCCGATGTATTACCGCATGTCCAAAGTTATTTTGTTATATTCATAATGAGCGTTGCACAATTTACAAATTACTTTAGTCTCGTGTACACTAGTTTTGCATAAACAAGTACTCCAAAAGTTTTCCACACTCCATATTTAGCTTCCTAACAGTTTTGACAACTTTACGAAGTTTTCCGCCATCTTTGTACTTTCATATTAGGCGCGCGGACTAAAAATAGCCGATATATGAAGCTCGGATATTTTTGAAAAATAAAAAAAGTTCAGTAAAGTATCGTTGTATTAATGGTAAATGTATCGATCCAAATATCGTCAAAATAAATACCGCGATGCACCGGTGCATCGGTGGATCGTCCCATCCCTATTTTTCATAGCAAACAATCCCGACCTAGATTTTTACCCCTTCAGTATTTCAATGTGTGTTCTTAACCATTACATAATAAGAGAATTAAAATGATAGAACATAAAAACAATTCCTTTTCAGACTCTGATTCTATTATATTTACTTTCTTTTAAATTAGACATAAACCATCAATTTAGAATATTGTATGAAGCTTTCGATTTTCATTTGAACTACACAAATCAACATACAAAAGAGCCCGTGCTACTGCTGAATAGGAATAAAAGAGATATATTGACAAAATTCTTCTTCTGTTTTCAACAGTGCATTAGAAATGGACCGGAGAATGTGAAATTAAACTCAATGCTTGTGGTTCTGTGCAAATATAACGGTAATATTGATTAAATTTAACTTTGCAACTCATTCTGGTTGTTAGCCATTTGAATTGAATGTTCGAATCGAATTATTTCTATATAGTGCATGCTAACCAACAAATTTGACGGAGCGTGCCATCGCAATGATTAGCATCATAATTATGTGCATACTATTACAAAAGTTGATATTACTTTTCGATTACTATGCATGTTTTTTTTTTATTTTTTGGTTTTTTTTTGGTTTTTTTTTTCTTTTTCTTTTTTCTTTGTCAGCATGTTTGAAATAGTTTTTGTTTAATCAACATTAATACTTAAAGTGACTAAAAGACCAGACAACGGATGACTTATGAATATAATCACAATGCATGACTTTATCTCCCACGACTGTGATAGCACAGAAAAAAAAATATTAGATCAATTCATTTTTACCAAGGATGAAGATTATTTTATGATTTAATATATCTTTAATACATATATATGACCCCAGCCTAGGACTTGAACCCCTGTCTTAGTGACTTTATATGAACTAGACTTCGACCCGTGCGTGTAAGTATATGATATCGTTCATTTACGAAATAGATACATCGACACACCGTATTGTTGACATGAACATAACCAAGCTTGAAGCCTACAATAATGCAATTAATTCACTACACTCTGCTTAGTTAGAATAATCTAACTGTGTCTCGGGGACAGGCCTTCACCACAGTTAGAATGCCTCCTGTATACCCGTAATGTAGCAGAAAATAGCAGAATCGCTCCGAAACGATTTTGGAGTAAGGTAATGAAACTGCATTGAAAATATAAGTCAAATTATTCATTACAAACCATTATGAGGCTGTAAATACCTTTCATCTAAAATTTTGATTCATATTAATGAAGAATTTAACACTTTTTCACCAAAGTTTATCACTCGCTTCGAATTATACACCATGTTGACATCGGAACTCTCGGGGTTTTTCATATTAAATATAAATATTAAAAGTTAGAGTTATCTCCCGTATTTCATTTAATGAACAGGATATATGACAAATTTTCATTGAAAATTTACACGTATTTGTAATATCGTTTCTGAGTTTATCCATGCAGATGTGATATTCTGGAAACATATATCAAAGAGATTCCCGTAATTTAGCGTGAATGTAATGTGCATACGCAAGATTGTAAAATCCAAAAACCCAGATGATTTCCGGATTTTTTAAAGGAATTTTCGGTGATTATTAATTAGTGAAGCTTGATTGAGAAAAAATAAAAGCAAATTGATAATTTTCAATTAACAATGATGTTTAAAATATATAAAACAAAAGACAGTACTCTTCCGATTTCTCGATATTAAAGCCCAAAAATTCGAGTCTATTATTTTAATATAGTAGTATAGATTTCACAATTTAGGTGGAGGACTTCGTGGACATCAGATTCATGCATTAAGTTTTTCACATATGTATGGGATCGATGGGGTCCCTGCCATGTAGTTCCTCTTATCATAGAGATTCTTCACATCAAAAATAATAACAATTGGCCATGTAGTTGACGAGAAGAAGTTAAAAATGTAAATTTGCTAGCGTAACGCACGACGGACGAAGACCAATTGCAATAGACCAAGCCACACTTTACAAAAGTTACTTGTACATGTATGTCCCTTGGCCGCCATCTTTAGAGTAAAACCTATAGAATGGGGCAGCCCACAGAACGAAGGAAAAAATTTAATTCAGATTTTATCACATGACGCCCAAATAATTGGTAGCATATAAAAGGGGGAAAACTGTAATTTCCTTTTAATCTTTGGGTTGACCCGTAGAGGGAAACAACTTTTGTAAAGTGTGGATTGGACTATAGATCACTTGACTAGCTCACGTGACATAAAATCTTATCAAATAAATATTGAAATTTAATCACATCATATTAATGCTTACAATGCATTGCATCATCACACATGTATTTAGCATTAATAATAAAAAAGAATTGCACATCTTCATACAATAAAAGATCATCATTATAAAGTGTCTGGTCAGAAAAGTTTGCGATGATGGGGACTGGCATCTTGATTTTCCGGGAACTTTTTATTTTGCTTAGCAACTGGCTCTTTGAATTTCGACGTAAATAATATGCAAAATAATTGCCCGCGAAGAGAACTTTAACTATTTCCTGTGAATTATAACTGTTTCAAGGAAGCATATGTTTTCGGCATGATTTAACGGTTTTCGTGGCCTTAATAGTAAAATTATCTCATTTGTGATATAAGCGATAACTTATTCAAAATGTTATATTATACATGCATTTATATTTTCTAGATTGTTGAATATCAGCCGATCAGAGAGATAGGAATTAATCAATCATGTACACCCGTTTGCTGTCATCACAATTGCTTGGTGGTCAGAAAACCGGGCATATAACATGCAAGACAGGGTTTTTTTTTTCAAAGATAAAGATATATAACGTTAAATTGTTCGATTTTTAATTCCATTTTCCCTTCGAGTTTGTTCAAATTATCAAATTGGTCACAGTTGGTAATTTGTTTTTGAAGATGTTTTACATTAACTTTTATGAATACAAGCTCAATTTTCATTAGGTCCATTGACTTTTGTTAATATTATAATTTGATGCTGTAGAGCTCGTCGAGGGATCAACTTTACATGGATAAGACTTAAAGCATCATAATTTATCAATATAACGAATTGTTACATGCGCGTAAATTTAGCTCGTACAGTTCGCCGTAGAATTCATGTCTATAAAATTATAACATTAAGTATCATAAAATAAACTAGTGGGTATTGTTTTTTTAACAAAAAAACACATGTCTCCCCTTCTCCCCAAGGATTGTAATATGGGGCAAATTTAACAATTGAAAAAGAATGATGTCAGCTATATGTTACCCAGACCCAGACAAAATTTTATTATCTTTTTCTTAATTTGACTTTGAGTAAAACATGGTCAAGGTCATATATAAATCAATAGTACACCTAAGTGTATTATTATTGTTCTTTGTTTAAAGTTTGAAGTCCTTCTGTCAAAGTATATTCAGGAGTTGAACAATGAAGTTTTTTCTAATATGACCTTGAAATAAAAATTCTAGGTCAAGGTCAAATATTTTGGTAAGGTTTAACTAGGTTATATACCATCTATCTATGATACAAGTTAAAAGTCTGTATGTTAAAGGAGTCTTGTGTTATGGTCCGGACAATATTTTTTATGAAAAGTTTGACCTTGAAGAACAAAATAGGTCAAGGTCAAAACTTTTGGTGGCGTGCACTCCTTCTCAATACCATCTACCTATGTTCTAAGTTTGAAGTCTTAATGTCAAAGGGTATTTAAGTTACGGCCTGGACAAATTTGGATGAAGAAGAATAAGAACTAGACATGATCTCGTTGCGAGCAACGAGGAGGTCTTCCGTCCGATTTTCAGAAGGTGATATGACGTCATAGACTCTAATTTTCGACATCTCTCAGTAAACAACTATATAGATAAAAGACTTTAGGATAATCTTGATCCCTAATTTGAGGAGTCACTCCCTTTTTCTTGATATCAAATGAAAGGTCTTTAAATTTTAAACATAGTTTGTTCAACAAGTCTTTGGAAATTCCTTACTGTTCATGAAATATATGGGAAAAAATGTTTTAGGGGCTGATCCATTATCTTATTATAGGGGTTGTTTAACCAAATTTTTCTTTTATACTGCATTTCGAAAGATTTTTACTTTCTGATATATGGGTGATTAATTTTACAGACATTTGACCTCTAAAACACCTAATTAGGTAACACCCGATAATATCATTACATTGCTTGGATACATAACTGTAACATAACATATCTGCTTTAATGACATTTCACAAAATATCTCTCAGTAAAGAGTTAGAAAAAAGTCTTTAGAGCCGTCTGGTCCCTTTAGTTGAGGGGTCAGTCCCTTTTTTCTTAATATCAAATGAAAGGTCTTTTAATTTTAAACACATTTTGTTCAACTAGTGTTTAGAAATTCAATACCCTTCCTGAAATATATGGGAAAGAAAGTTTTAGGGGCCGATTCCTTATCTCCTTATAGGGGCCGTTTAATGACATTTTGAAGGTTTAATATTGTTTAGTACATCATTTTGAACATCTTTTCTTCTATACTGCATTTCCAAAGATATTTCATTTCTGATCTATGGGAGATTAAAATGTTGGACATTTGACCTCTAAAAACCTTTAATTTATAACGTAACAAATCATAAAATCATTAACATATCTGCTTTTATGACCTTTCACAAATTATCTCTCAGTAAAGAGCTATTGATAAAAGATCTGTTATGAATTTATTGTTTTCTCCCCCCCAAAAAAAACGAAAAAAAAAATTGGTCCCATAAATAAGATTGATGAAATCTAATACAGTGGAGCCTCAGATATCCGGACGCCAGATATCCGGACGCTTCACTTTCCGGTCGATTTTTATTGGGAACAGAATTTTCACACAATAATTTGTCTCGTTTATCCGGAATTCCGCGTTCCGGATCCGGACGGTCAAATTTTACCACATAATACAGTTTTCCTTTAAATTTTACCTCATTTAACCGGACGGTCACATTTTAGTGTTCGGGGGCACAAACGTTTTTTATGCGCAAGTGAAAATTGGTGTAAAAACATCTGACACTAGTTGTTGGTTTTAAACAATGCCTTCGTCCGGTAATCGGGGTCACCTGTGTCACGCTATGTACTCGCCCGAGGATATTACGATAACCATGGATGCGACATGTTTAACTGTCGCCGTTTAACTTATGAACTGTTATTGTTTGATTAAAATGTCATGAAAATTGTTTAATTTGTGTTTAAAAAAGTCATCTATTGATTGAATTAAAATTTTATTAATCGTAGTGTGATTAGATCGTTCGTACGCCTATTCATTTTAAAACGTAATTGAAATGAAATATTTGATAATTTGAATTCTGTTTACGATAGTTACTAAGACCGCTTGGGATGTTCAGGGTATCGACATTAATTTTATAGCGTGTGTTCCATTAACAGTGTAATAATAATGTATGCCAAACATGGCGTGGATTAGTGTTCACGCTACTTGTAAATATCGCTTGGGTGCAATTTTCTCTATAGAAAGATGGATACGTAAAATTAGCTTGGGTAAGTTCTGTCAATGAAAAAATAGCTTGGACAATTATCAATAAGGGAATATATAGAGATTTTCATGCATTTTCAATCAACAAATGTTGAGCAGCTTCAAACATGTCAACCCCAACGGCCAAGAGAGCGAATGTAGTGCTTGCTTTCCTGTGGAAAAAACATACCTTAAATAATGTTTTTAACAATATTTTGTTTTGTTAATTAAAAAAAAAACTCAACTTTTTTTGTAGTGCTTATGGCTATCAAAATAAAATATTTAATTGTATAATTTATTTATGAGTTATATTTCCATAAATATTAAAGGTAAATATCACAATTCAGATATCCGGACGCTTCACCTATCCGGACGATTTGGCCTGGGGACAAAAGTGTCCGGATAAGTGAGGCTCCACTGTATATATCAGAAGAACTGAAAATTTTGCAAGAATACTCGATCAAGACCTATTGCATTAAATCCTATAATTAATTTGCAACATTGTCCTCTTAACCGGATGTTGCCTAATCCGGCCAATGTTCACTTCATAACTATTAATGAACAAATGTACACTTTAAATAGTCATGCGGCCGCGGGCAAGGGATCGGATACGTAATTGTTTACATACACAGCTCGGAATCCAGCTAGATTTTAAGTGCGACTCAAATGCATTGCATAGAAGCAGTTCTTTTGTCCATAATGTGTTTCACTAGAAAATAACTAATTGTTTAAACACTTTCCGTATGTAATCTGGTACCCTTTATGTCAGTTATACGCACAAATACCCCGTTTATTTGCCAAATAAAACACAAATACTTGGTAACAAGTCTAGCTTTTTACACTCATATTACGCAATACCCGAACAAAATATTATTGTTACGACATTGATAAGATCATAATGAACAACTTTTGCAGCCACAGCCATATCGAAATCTTAACCGCTTTTGAGTTATAAAGTAAAAACTTTCAAGGGTTCTAGGTCCCTAATTTGAGGGGCCAGCCCCTTCTTGATGTCATACAAAAGATCTTCTAGCTTAAAATATTTTTTCTTCTACATGTCTTAACAAAATATTTGTGAGAAAATAATTTTGTTGGAAATAAATAAAGAAAACCAAGCAAAATTACAACGCTTTTTTATCTCAATTTTCGAGCCCTATCGAGCTCCGGCGTTTCTTGTGCTAGGCAAACCTGAATGCTTTTGTGCAGACAAACAATTTTTTGTCTATCATCCTTGAAATTTTGAAATCGATATCGTTTGTAGTTTATGAGAACACTCTTGGACAAACCAACCCCCTAAAAATACTTAAAACGCCAATATCCCAAGAACGGAAATGACGTCATCAACCAAAAAATTTTCCGATAAGGTTCAGAACATAGCGACGTTGTAGAAATAAAAGGTCGTAACTAGAATTTTCATAGTTTTCAATATCAAGGAAAAACTGTTTCTTTCAAAGTGTGTTAAATGGATACCTTTTTTAGATGTATTAGTGAAATCTTAAGCCTTTTAAAACTAAGATATAGCATGGTTTTTACTAGACTAGAGGTTAAAATAGAATATAAATGAATCAATAAATCAGATACGACTTTTCTTCACTTGGTCACAGAGATATGAAAAGTTGTAACTGACACTTACGACTTTATTAAAGTTTCGTTATGAGAAAATTACGGTCTTATGTATCACTTACAACCTTTCAGTTTTCTCTATAATTATTTTAAGAGTTTATGCATGTATTTTCTCTGTTCATTATACATTATGGTTCAAATCCTTTGCATATTAATGACATATAGCTAAAATGCCTCTGTAGATGATACTGTTTTTTGTGTCATATTTCCATAGTTATCGCAAATAACTATTGTGCAAACATCTTCCTTGGGAAAATGATATCCAATATTGTATCAAAGTGCAAAAGACTTGGTCGTACTTAGAAATTCGTCACCGTTCTTGCGATATCTGAGAAAAAGAAAAGTTTTAGGGGCCAGTCCCTTATCTCCTTATTCGAGCCGCTGAACCAAATTTTGAAGGTTGCATTTTGAGCATCTTTTCTTCTATTATTTTCCTTTTTGAGACCACTAAAAAATCCTTATTACATAACACGTGAATAAATCATTACATTACTTTGATACATAACTGTAAGATAAAAATATTTGCTTCTATAGCCTTTCATTTAATTTCCCTCAGTAAAGAGCTACAGATGAAAGATTTTAGAGCCCTTTAGTTCCTAATTTGAGGGGCCAGCCCCTTTTTCTTGATATCAAGTAAAAGGTCATTTAATTCTCAACCGATTTTGTTCAACAGCTGTTGAGAAATTTGTTACCGTTTTTGAGATATATGAGAAAGAACGTTTTAGGGGCTGATCCCTTAACTCCTTATAGGGGCTGTTTAACAAAATTTTCAAAATTGTATATTATTTAGTACATCATTCTGAGTATCTTTCCTTCTATACTGCATTTCAAAATATTTTTCCTTTTTTAGATAATGGTGATCAAAATTCTAGAATTTTGGCCTCTAAAAACCCCTTATTACGTAACACATGATTAAATCATTACATTGCTTGGATACATAACTGTAAGATAAACATATTTGCTTCTATAACCGTTCACAAAATATCCCTCAGTAAATGGCTACAGATAAAAGACTTTAGAGCCCTTGGTCCCCTAATTTTAGGGGCCAGCCCCTTTTTCTTGATATCAAATAAAAGGTCATTTAAATCTCAACGCATTTTGTTCAACAACTGTTTAGAAATGCGTTACCGTTCTTGAGATATATGGGAAAGAACGTTTCAGGGGCTGATCCCTTAACTCCTTATAGGGGCTGTTTAACAAAATTTTTAAAATTGCATATTATTTAGTACATCATTCTGAGTATCTTTTCTTCTATACTGCTTTTCAAAATATTTTTCCTTTCTGAGATATTGGTGATCAAAAGTCTGGACTTTAGGCCACTAAAAACCCCTAATTACGTAACACATGACAAAATCATTACATTGCTTGGATACATAATTGTAAGATCAACATATTTGCTTCTATAACAGTTCACAAAATATCCCTCAGTAAAGGGTACAGATGAAAGACTTTAAAGCCCTTTGGTCCCCTAATTTTAGGGGCAAGCCCCTTTATCTTGATATCAAATGAAAGGTCTTGTAATTATAAACTTTTTTTGCATTACATGTCTTAACAATATATTTTTCAGAAAAGAGATAAACTAAGAAAACCATGAAAAATTACGACGTTTTTTTAGTCTCAATTTTCGGGACCAGGCGAGCTTTAACGCCTTTTGAGCATGACAAATATGAACTCAATATTTTTTACCGTTAAGGAGGAGATCCCTGGACAAGCCGACCTCTGAAAATCGCTAAAACGTCATTTTCTCAAGAATGGAAATGACGTCATCAAAATAAAAAAATGTTTATTAAGTTCGGATTAATATCTATTAGATCTGAAAGTTTCACGAAAATCGGTTCAGTCATTTTCGAGAAATCGCCTGCACAAATTTTGTAAGAAAAAAAAATAATAATAGGGAAAAAGAAACCGAACGAAAACAATAAGGTCTTCCGTTTGAAAACGGAAGACCTTAACTAGACACGATCTCGTTGCAAGCAACGATGAGGTCTTCCGTCCGTTTTTTAGAAGGAAATGACATCATCGACTTAAATTTTCGACAACAAAACATGACATGGAGAAATGAGTGAAGCATCGATTCTTTATTGTATCGCTTTTCTCTTACTTTGCTTTTTTAAATACTTGCATTTCTTCCATTTAAGAGAAAATAATTATATTGTTAGGATATATAAACGTATTATACCTTATCTAGCTTTAATAACCTTTCATAAAATGGCTTTCATTAAAAGGCTAAAGATAAAAGATTTTAGAGCCCTTTGATCCCCTAATTTAAGGGGCTTGTCCTTTTTACCTGGAATCAAATGAAAGGACATTTAATTCTGAACACATTTTGACAACAAATGTTTAGAATTTCGCTACCGTTCTGGAGATATATGAGAAAGATAGCTTTAGGGGCCGATCCCTTATTTCTTTATAGGGGTTGTTTGACGAAATTTTGAAGGTTGCATATTGTTAAAAACATCATTTTGTACAACTTATCATCTGTTCTGCAATTCAAAATATTTTTCCTTTCTGAGATATGGCTGATCAAAATTTTTGACTTTTGGCCCCTAAAAACCCTTAATTACATAACACATGGTAAAATCATTACAATGCTTGGATACATAACTGTGAGATAAACATATTTGCTTCTATAATTTATTACAAAATATCCCTCGGTGGGGAGCTCTAGATTAAAGAATTTAGAGTCCTCTAGGTCCCTTATTTAAGGAGCCAGCCCCTTTTTTTACGTATCAACTGAAAGGTCATTTAATTTCTAAGACATTTTGTTCAACGAGTGTTTAGAAATTTGTCACCGTTTTTGCGATATCTGAGAAAAAACGTTTTAAGGGTCGGTCCCTTATCTCCTTATTGGGGCCGCTGAACCAAATTTTGAAGCTTGCAATTTGTTAGGTATATCATTATAAGCATCTCTTCTTCTATACTGCACTTCAAAATAGTTCTCCTTTTTAAGATATAAGAGATCAAAGTTTAGGACTTTTGACACCTTAAAACCCCTAATTACGTAACACATGATAAAATCGTTATGCTGTTGGGCTTTATAACTGTAAGATAAACATATTTGCTTCTATGATTTATTACAAAATATCCCTCGGTGAGGAGCTATAGATTAAAGTCTTTAGACCCCTCTAGTTCCCTAATTTAAGGGACCAGCCCCTTTTTCTTGATATCGGCTGAAAGGTCTTGTAAATCTTAGCTTTTTTTACATTACATGTTATAACAAAATATTTTCCAAAAAAGAGATAAACAAAGAAAAGCACGAAAATTCACGGCGCTTTTCATATCTCAAATTTCGAGCCCTACCGAGCTCTGGCGTTTCTTGTGCTAAACAAACAGGAATGGTTTTGTTCAGATAAACAATCTTTTTTCTATCATCCCTGAAATTTTGAAATCAATATCATTTGTAGTTTAGGAGAACACCCTTGGGCAAACCAACCCCCTAAAAATCCTTAAAACGCCAATATCTCAAGAACGGAAATGACGTCATCAACCAAAATTATTTCCGATAAGGTTCAGAACATAGTTGGTAAGATCTAAAAATTTCGTGCAAATCGGTCAAGCCATTTCTGAGATATCGCGTGCACAAAAAGTGGTAAGAAAAAAAAGAAGAAGAACTAGACACGATCTTGGGTCTTCCGTACGATTTTTGAATATATTAGATCAAACTTATCAATTCAAAGATAAAACCGTACATCTAAGCGAAAAAAAGTAAAAAAAAATTTTGTGGCACTCGGGGCTTGAACCCGGGTCGCCTTGGCCATGTCCACGACTCTATCGACTGCGCTACTCGGACTATCGCTTCAGAACTTTGACGCTTAGTTTCTCGAGAATGCCTTGATCGTTTTTTAAACAAATTACATATTTTAAATCAGTAAGAGGGTCACTATCAGGTGTAAAAATTTCAAAAAAAAAATGTTAAAAAATTAAAAAGTCGAAAAATTCAATTTTTCAAATTTCCTTCCGGTGACGACCGGAAGTGACGGCTGACATTCTTTTGACCGAGGTGCACCAGAAAAATGATAGATCTATCATCTCTGAAAGTTTCAGCCCTATATCTTTTCTCGTTTTTGAGAAACCTGACAGACAAAATTGACTTTTAAAAATCGTTTATTGACGATAACTTCTGACCGGAAGTGAATTTTGAAAAAATCTCAAGGGGATATAAACTTCAGACAGCGAGGCATCATCAGTATAATTTTGAAGGAAATCGAATCAGCCATTTCCGAGAAATCGCCTGCACAAAATGTGTAAGGAAAAAAAGAATAACTAGACACGATCTCGTTGCGAGCAACGAGTGGGTCTTCCGTCCGATTTTTGAAAAGATTAGATCAAACTTATCAATTCAAAGATAAAACCGTTGATCTAAGCAAAATTAGTAAAAAAAAATTTGCGGCACTCGGGGCTTGAACCCGGGTCGCCTTGGCCTGTCCACGACTCTATCGACTGAGCTACTCGGACTATCGCTTCAAAACTTTGACGCTCAATTTCTCGAGAATGTCTTGATCGATTTTAAAACAAATGACATATTCTGAATCAGTAAAAGGGTCACTATCAGGTGTAAAAATTTCGAATAAAAATATTTAAACAAAAAATTCGAAAAATTCAATTTTTCAAATTTCCTTCCGGTGACGACCAGAAGTGACGGCGGACATTCTCTTGACCGAGGTGCACCAGAAAAACGGTAGATCTATCATCTCTGAAAATTTCAGCCTTTTATCTTTACTCGTTTTTGAGAAACCTGACAGACAAAATTGACTTTTTAAAATCGTAAACGGACGATAACTTCTGACCGAAAGTGTTTTTTAAAAAATTAAAAAAATTGTATCAGCTTTATATAAAAACACGTTTATATTGAAAATTTGAATGAAATCGGTTGAGCCACCTCTCAGAAATCGTCTGCACAAAATCGGCAAGAAAAAAAAAGAATAATAAGAAAAGTGAAAAAGAAACAATAGAATAATAGAAGGGTCTTCCGCTGAAGACGGAAGACCCTAATAATAATAGAATTGAAAAAGAAACCGACGAATAATAGAAGGGTCTTCCCCTGAAGACGGAAGACCCTAAAAAGAATCCGAAGAATAACAATAAGGTCTTCCGTTGGAAACGGAAGACCCTAAAAAAGAAAGTCGACAAAAACAATATGTCTCCCCTTTGAAAGGGGAGACATAATAATGCCTGTTTGGGATGGCAACAGTTAAAATTGACATCCTTCGAAAACCGTTGTCAACCGACGCAAAGCGGAGATCGACAATATTATTTCGGGGGTGTCATTTTTCCACTGTTATCCTCCCAAACAGACACAATTTATATAGTATTCATTATCAATGATTTCACAGCACGTCGAAAATTAAGATGATCCTTGTGGAAATAAATGAATTGCAATAAAAAGACAAATAGAAATGATCCTGATAATTATGAAATATTTTTTCTTAAGCAGTCGAAAATTATAATTTAAATTTAATGATAAAAATTTTAAAATCTTATTCAAGTATATCTCTGTTTGAAAGTATTGTATATTTCTTTTAATGACAAAAAACTTGCACAAATGACCAATTCAATTGGCAGGACATATTTTCAGGCTACAATCTTCATGTCAGGTTTAAGTGAAAAAAATGTATAAAACAGCTATTCAAATCCTCCTCTATTGGAAAGTAATGCATCAACCGTTTTTCTTCCAGTAACATTGAACTTGCACAAATAATGACCAAATCACAAGCCAGGGCATATTTTCTGGTTACAGACATTCTTTGAATTAAGGTATATGACGATCATACATAGTTTCATCCAAAGCTTACTTTTTGATACATTTTTTATAAAAACATCAGCCATTTTAGTTTAATGGTGAAGTATTTTTTGTTCTCTCTTTAAACACTTGTTTTATTTTTATCCCGGATAATTAAAACAAAAGGCTTATGAGCCACATCGCTCACCCGAGGAACAATAGGTATGATGAAATCAGCTTTATGGAGTCATAATACAAGCTATCTGGACAATGTACAATAATACATTTAGATCCTGTTAAAATAAAATCCATTTTCACCCATGGATATTCTTATACTAGTATTTATAATCATTCATTTAGTCTCTTTTCTAAAAGGCTGAGTTGAGTATTGTTTATATATAGAATTTAAACCTACATTAAACTCTGAATCCCTTATAAGGCAAAAGAATTGTCCAGAAGCCAAAGTCTAAACAAATATAAAGAATCATATGGCTGAATAGTTTCCGAGAAG
This sequence comes from Magallana gigas, assembly GCF_963853765.1. NCBI lineage: Eukaryota > Metazoa > Mollusca > Bivalvia > Ostreida > Ostreidae > Magallana > Magallana gigas. The sequence continues at coordinate 39,988,294 of NC_088859.1, forward strand.
AATTTTAAAATTTTACTTAATATATTCCTATGTACATGTAAAACTTTAACCCCCCCCCCCCCCAATTGTGGTCCCGGGGTCATGAGTTTTCACAATTTTGAATCTACACTACCTAAGGATGCTTTAACACAAGTTTCAGCTTACCTGGCCAAATGGTTCTTGAGAAGGAGCCTCAAAAATATTCAATAATTCCTCATTATCTCCCTTTTTAAAAAGACGTAGTCCTTAATTTTAATATTTTTGAATTCCCTTTGCCTAAGGGTACCTTGTGCCAATTTTTGTTGAAATTGCCCAAGTAGTTCTTGAGAAGATGTTGAAAATTTGAAAAGTTTACGGACAGACAGACGGACGGACGACAGACAAAATGTGATCAGGAAAGCTCACTTTAGCTTTTAGCTCTGGTGAGCTAAAAAAAGTATTGTATCAAAACATAGTCATATTTTACATTTCGAAAGTATCATGAACCAGGAAAGTTTTTTATTGGCTAAAGAAAAACATGATTGGTAATTCTGAAGAGCACGGAGGCAATACAATTTATTGATATTTTAATGTTAACCTGGCAATATTGCTGAAACTTAAGATTTCCTTAGAAACTTGTAATTAATGTTTCATATGTTTGAAATGTCAATCCCCGTGGTTTAACGTTAATAACAACACAGTTATTTAATTTCCAATTCTTATTCTAATAATTGCTGGTGGATTCGGTTTTAGCACAGCAGATTGGAATTTTCTATAAACAAAACCAGGTGTGGGCTGAAAAACAAACTTCCTGAGTAAAACTGATAACACAGTTTTCATTTCCATCATTGAAAACTTGTGGCCTATGCACATATATGGTCCATATGAGAAAGGGAGAAACGTCATTGGAGCAACGCTTTCTGCTTCCAAAAAACGGCCAGGATCAAACTTGTCTGGATTTTCCCAATTTAATCTGAAAAATAATTTTGATGTTATATTTACATGCAAAGTGAGATCGTTATCAAAATATTTTATGAATAGATTAATAGGCCCTCTACAAAACACCAGTAATTGATTTTGCGGGTGTGTGACTAATCTTATGTTTATAAGATTATACAATAAACAGAGTATACAGTGTAAATTTGCACTAGCAGATGATCATCTCAATTTGATAGCTTTGATTTCACCAACAGAATATTATGTGCATGTGCATTTAGTTATTAAAAAGTAGACATGTCTACAATAATGTTCAAAATCCTTTAGCATATAGTTGTATCAGAGACATAAATAACAGAGATTGGCAGCTGATCGAAATCAAGCGAAATCCCGCGGTCCCTATTGTAAAGTGTTCCCAGTTTAAATCAGTATATCTTTCTAATAAACATTTATATCGAAATATAAACAGCTAAAACCTATTACCGAAACATTCAAAATATTATACTTTCATGAGTTTATATAATATAAACAATATTAAAAGAGGAGTTTCAGGAGGCAGTTGGCTACCCGTCGTCCGAGATTTCGCCGATGTTTTGAAGCAGGCCAATGTATTTTCTATATAATAATATTATTTTTTAATTTTTTGATTCAAAAATGTCTAGAACCTATGCACACTTTTCATTCAAACAATAAACTTTTGGTTTAAGATCATTATCTCAGTTCACTAAAATGTAGTTCTCCAAGTAAGGTTGGTCCGTACCATTTTTCAACAACAAAACACGCTAATGGCGGAGTAGCCAATCTCTGTTATTTATGTCTCTGGTTGTATGCATTAGTTTGGTGTGCAGCAAACGTCAGTAAAATATGTCAAGGAAAAGCAAATACGTTGTTGACAGGTTGTAGTAGTTTGGGGAATGATGCGCGGAGAAAGAACATGGACTACTTTGATGGTTACAGTTCAAAGCAAAACGGCAATTTCTGTCAACCTTTGCCAGAGTGGTTTTATTCCTATTCCAATGATGATATGATTTATTATTTACTTTAACAAAGTCAACAACAAATTTAAGAGAGAGTTCACAAAGGACTGGTGAAATATTACATATACATCTGATTGTCTGACCATATAAAACGTCCGTCACACATACTGAGATAAAAACGGACATTCTTGTTAGTTGGTACACTTCCTTGTAAATTGCCCGTTATACCCTTAGCGTGTTTATGAGATCAGACATATGATTCAGAAATTAGAACTATAAACTACAAAGTACGTAAACAATATAACCACCACCATCGTGCCTTAACCAATCTGGTCTATAATAAGGAACTTGTTTCAACAAATGTTTTACAGTGCACTGCAATAATTTTAGTTGGAGATAAAATAATAAACCCAATATTGTTCTTTAAATAGACAAAATAACATCAAATTACATCATAACAGTCATGACTGCAAATAGGTACTTTAAAAAACAAAGTATCCGAGTGCATTAAAAGTTTGAAAAAAAAAGCCTTAAAAGATTAATAAGGAGAGATTAACATTACACCAGTGATCATACGTCAACTCAAAATATAAAGTTACAAAATGCAGAGGCCGAATAGACCATAGAGCTTAGCCTGTGATGAATGTGTTCATTTATAGTTATTTAATTATTCAACAAAACTGGTTTATAATAAAGTTGAATATTAAAGAAAGGGAAGTTAACGCAGCTGATGAAAGATGTGGGTGCAATGGTTTTTAAACAAATTGATTTTGGCATGTTAAAGTACAAACGAATGATATAAATTGAGATTATTGGTAAAAAAAAAATGCGTATAAAACTAATTTAAATTTCAAGATCAAAACTTGTTTGTCCGTTTATAAGCAACTGACTGCTTTTTCTACAGAGTCAATTGAAGTTTTACATTTTATAAGCACACACTACTAAATATAATTGTTTATCACAAAACTCTACCTGAATGAACAATGGTGAAACAATTGACATCAAACACATTTTTCTTGAAAAAAAATCCTTGAGTGGTTTTAAACAATAAATCAAAGGCCGGAACGGCCACAAAGGCGTCGAACTGCCATTTAATTCTTTTATATAGAATGATATCAATAATTTGAATTTCTGTTAATTTAATAGTCGTATATCAAATAATTTTAGACATAGAATAGAGAAGTATATGAATTATGTTTTGTGCTGCTTTAAAAACAAAAATTAATTTATTTCTTATAAAATAGGTATTGGTGCTTTTACAATTCAATAACTCATTATGGTTACAAAATTCGAAGAAAGGACTAAGTGCGCTTTTATGCAATTTTTGCCCCCCAAAATCAAAGTTCTAGAAAGAGCTTTAAAATAAGGTGACAGATAGTTAAAATCACATAATAAAGGTGTAAAAGATTATCACCACAGTGACGTCATAATGTAGAAATGACGTCATGAATATTGCATTATTTTGATAAATTGATGTTTTGTGGCACAATATGGGTGTTTTCCGATGATTTTTCGACTGGGAAACATCGAGCGCAGGCTTGCTCAAGTACCATTTTTTAGTATGATATGTATACCTATCTGAAGAAAAACATATGTTAAAATTGCACTTGAGCAGACCTGCGCTCTATACTTCCGAATGCAAAATATAGAGCAAAAATGAGAATATTTTCATTTATATGCAACTTTGCGGGAATTAGGTCATTAAGGTGACGTCATAGATAAAAAAGCGAGTGAGCAATAATGGCTAAAATCAAGATTAAAGTTATAGGCATCCTCTTAACAATGATTTGTGAAGATTTCATTTTTATACGATACTATTTAAAAATCGGTTGAAATCGGGGGCAGATATTTGACCATACCGCACATAGTCCTTTCAAAGATCAAATAAATTATTTTCTTTAAACAATTTTCACAGGTTCATGATTTGAATACATTAACAGTATGTCCCCAATTATAATAATAAAACATACTTTTATTTATTTCAATTCCCGTTTGAAACAAGATTCCCTATGGTACGGTTGTTTACAAACAAATCCACAACACGTGCAATCTAAAAACTACATTATCGTGTTTATTTTTAGCAACAAAATCACTATATACGTTTATCGCTTACATTTATTTTGGAGACCGTGCCCGATAACAAATAAATTTACATCGCAAATTTTATTTCTATCGGACACGCTCTCCAATTAAAATGTAAGCGATAAACTAAAATAATATTTAGTGAATTTTTACACCTGATTGTATTCATCCGCCATTTCTTGATTAAGCAAATTTATACTTATGGAATGAGTTGTCAATAACCAGGTAGGCAATGGTTTTTTGTACACAATTTAGTTTAATAAATGGAATAAAAATCGTGTAATACGTTTAATACTTTAAGGAACTTGTTTCTTATGCGCATTTAAAAGGCGGTTCAGTGCATGAATTTGGACGATTGCCAATCCAGACGATCGCTAGAAGGCTGTCGAGCATTAGCTCGACGCCTTAAAAAAAACCTTCCTAGACAATTTAAAAATGAAATGTTATTTTGGAATATCATGATTAAAGGACATCTTGCATAAGACGTTTGCGCAAAATATTGATCACATTGACATGGGGGGGGGGGGGGGTGGCTTTGCAATTCACTTTCACAGAAACGCTGTTTCTCATTTTGACAAACATGAATACCCTTTGAACACACCATGCAAAGATATGTTGATATTACACATTCAATCAAATCATGTATGAAAAGTAAAACAGTATAAAATTTAATGAATATATACATGTGTATACAAACAGGTGACCTGCAAACTCACTTTTAATCATGATTCAGGATATATACAAAAAAATATCAAGATTCTCTACTCAGTAGTATTATCATCTTTTCTTCTTTGCTTTGCTTAATTAGTTTTTGTCGTGTTTTTTTATTAATTTACAAACAATTATTAATTTTGCCTTTTTGTTTGTATACTTATTTTTTTTTCAAATGGTGTGCATTATTCTGGTAAAGCGATTGTTATAAACATTCATTGTCAAGCTAACACAAAACAGAGTATATGATTTTACACAAACAGTTCACTTCAGTCATAATAAATTTTTTAAGAGGTATTAATTGGAATGTCAGCAAGAACATTTTTTTAAAGCAGGGTAGTTATTCCCTTTCTTTGTTTCAGATGACAACTTTTGAAATGAATAATGATCTCATTGTCTTTTTTCCATCATCACATAGAAAGCTCACCTATGGAGAGCACCAAAATGCAAGCCCACTATTGTTCCTTTTGGAATGTGGTAACCGTTCAAATTGTCATCAGCTAATGCAGTCCGGAATAGCGTGGGTATTACTGGGAACAATCTATAATGTACCAAGGTCGCATTTTAGAACAATTATGAAGTATTAGCAATATTCGTCGGCATCAACAAAAGCACAGCACCAGATTGTGAATATACGAACTTAATTATAGCAATAGGTTTTCAAGGGAAATATTCAGTGTCTAAAACTACTATGCAAACAATTTATCCTCAAAAGTCATGATTCGTCCGAATCAGAATTATTTGTATTCTTATTCAAAATACAATTGTCTAACTGACTTTATATATATATATATATATATATATATATATATATATATATATATATATATATATATATATATAATGTGTTTAATAATCATAATACAATAATTTTCTATAACTATAAAACATGTATCTTTTTTCCATTAAAATGCGCATTAATACAATCATACCTCTGTGTTTCTTTAATAACGGCAGTTGTAAGTTTCAATGCATCCAAATCTTCGTGTGCCAGAGTTTTATTTACATCTTCTCCCAATACAGACAGAATTTCCTGCCGGACCTTTTCCTGTAGGTCTGGTCTCTCCGACAGCTGCAGGAGAATCCAGGTGAGTGCCACACTAGTGGTCTACAAAGTACCGTATTAACTATAATTCTTTTATTACACACATAATTGTGTGAATAAAGAAAAATGGTCACTCTAAATATATGGGTTTAATTTTTCAAAAGAAAAACAATTTTTTTTTTTTTTTACAAATTTTGAATTTGTTTTTCTTAATGGTAAACAAAGCAATCGTAAAACACGATGAATATGCGTTTCATATATAAATATGATATGGAAAAAAAAATATCAATAACATCAACCAGTCCATAATCATTCCAGGTCAAAGGTTTCACAGAAACCCTCGACTTAGGAAGGCGACCACAACGCATTTGTTTGTGTTTCATTTTTTTAATCTAATCCTATCACCGTTGACTATCATTGCTCTTGGTCTATAAATATCATCCACAAGTAGTTATACTTATGTTGATAGGAAATCGAATCAAATATATACTGTGGAATCATTAAAATTCGTTGGAGCCAATTTTCGAGGGTTGCTTAAAAGGTTCGTGGGGATTTCGTTATTTCGTGGAATCCCTTATACATACAAAAGAAAATATGACATGATAACTCTTAACTAATAATTCGTGAAGGATAGTTATTCATTGATGAGAGGTACCCACGAATTCCACGAAAATTGAGCCTCCGCGAAATCTGATGATTCCACAGTATATATTTTTTAATCTGGCCCATGTCATGCGTTTGAACATTCTGTGCTCATCTATGTGTACACACGACATTTGAAATAATCATAGCAGGTCACAAGGTCTTAAAATGCTTGTGGTTTTGTGAAAAACATATACAGTTAAATAAAACATAATAAAAAATTATTTGAATTTAATAAGATTCTTGATTTGAGATACATGATACATATGTCTTAATTGCAATGCTATATTTTAACGATAATCGACGCTTCAAATGGGTAAACACAAGATGGTAAAAGGTGACCTACATCAAATCCAGCCAAAAGAAACCCGAACACATGATCAACCAGTTCTCGTTTTGAAAGATGAGTTCCTTCGGCATCACATGCTGTGGTCAGCATAGTCAATATGTCTCTTTTAGAAGATTCTGAAACATTATGTTGTACATGTATTGTAAACAATGCCAGAGAATCACAAAGTAATTTATTTGATTTTTTGGATACGAATAAGAACTGCAAACAAAGACAAAATTTGCAGAATTAGACATAAGCAACATAGACAGACGACTAACATTATAAAAGGTTAAGTTTTCTTTAAACTCGAACTGAATATTATTCCATGCCAATTACTTATTTTTAGTTACAATTCCAGCTATCACAGTAAATTTAATTCTTTATTAGAGAATATTGTAAAAGACCAAATGTTTACAAGCTGTCTGAGCCCGTGTCAAATCCTTCAGAAAATGGTATTTATTTCAATTATTTTCGATGCAGTCGGTTCCCCTTGGTTGTTTTTCTAATCTGATCCTTTGTACCAAAATGTTTCATCAATATAAATTCTGTTATACGTCCATTTTACCATCTTTTTTCTGAATAAAATTAAGGAATAAGGAATCATTCTTTGAGTATTAAGAGGTGATAATTTTGGTCAGGGCGTGGTCAAATCAAATAAAGTCCGAATGGCTTTATGAAAGATTTTATGACGCCTCGGTCGAAATTATCACCTCAAAATACGCAAAAGAATGATTCCTTAATATATTTTTATAATTTTCAGTAATTGTATGATTAGATATCAGGTTGTTGACGTATTTATCTTTTTAATTATGCAATCCTGCCTGCACCCTAACAATACGAATATATTGGACTGTGCATTTCAAAATCGATTCGTAACGTTCCCACAAACAAAGACACTTAAATATGTCAATAGAGGTATGTAAACCTCTGACGATTTGTATTTTTGTGTGTTTATTCTGTCCCTCTTATACCAAATGTGCCAGATTAATAGTATTTGGTTTGAGTGAATTAAGTAAACTGGAACTGAACTTAATTAGATCTCCATCTAAAGAGAATGGATAACATTGTCTTGTAAAAACTACTAACTCGGATTGTTCTGTTGATTCCTAATTATCTTCTCTGTTAGTTCTTTTGTAAACTGAACATCTTTGTTCATCTTCCTTCTAGCTTTAGTGGGGAAGTACTTTGAAAAGGGCAAGAAATCCAAAAATCTAAAACAACAAAATCATGAGATGAAGCCGAGACTAAAAAGGTTTCAATGCACTTTGTTTTAGCAAATAAAAAATAACATGGATATAGCATACATTAACTCCCCGATTATTACATTTAGAATACTATTTTTCAATTCATTACTTTGGACCTGCTTTGTTTCAAACATTTGAAATTTCACGTGCAGGATCGCCTCTCGCAAATTAGATCATTATTTTTTATGCTTTAAACCGTAATTGTTTAACTGTTACTTAACTATTTATCCAAATCATGTATTTCAATTAAGTTTATGACCAGGATTAAATTTTAACACTTGTACAAAAATAGACCCCTTATTATGAATTTTTTTATGACCATACTTGTTCAATCTCATCCTCTATTTAATTATAAATAGTTCAACATTATAATCATCTAACTAATTAAAATTTAATTGGATTATTCCGTTGTTTTAAACTTCCAGTGTTCTAAATTTTAAGACAATGTATTTTTATGTCAAATATCATGCATTTCTCAAGCGTCATCAAGCGTACTGAAGACCAGATTGGAATGGATTTCTGACACACTGATGACATTGACTACTTTTTAAAAAACATTTTATGTATCGCAAAACGTTTCTCTTTATTGATATTTAATGTATTCATTCCATTTATTGCTAGACCATGGACTCTGGGAGTGATGTAAGCCTGTCTATTTTCTTTTCGGCCATTTAGTCTTGTAACAAGCTTTGTTAAACGCAAAAGCTGTGCCTACACGAATCTCTGTGCATGATTTACTAGACACCAAAAAGTCAATAGTTACATCATATCAAAAGTCCACAGTCTTGTAAGGAAACTTTGATGAATGATCCCTGAAAATCTGAATTTAAGTTTCCAAAGACAGAGCAAGACAAAAAAAACCAAGGAAGCGGCCAGCTACAAATTGTGACTTTAGAAAAGGAATATAGACTAATGATCAAATTAATGATACTTTTTTAATAATTTAGTAAATATTTCAGCTCAATATTAATAGCAACAGATGGAAAGCTGTCAATGTGACAGCAAATTGGATTCTCTTTTCAACAGTATGGATCCATAATGCACTTGCCAACACTGAAGTGATTAAGCCCCTTTCACAATTGGCGCACGACAACTTTACACAACTTTGCGATCGAAATTTTTGAGCTTCGCACGAGCTCTCGCATACGTTGCACGAGCTCTCGCATTTGTTGCATACGTTGTACTGGTCGCATCAAGTCCCCTCTGAATAGTGGACATGCACACTATTCAGACGCGACCAAACGCGATCCAAATTATCGCAGTGCAACGTTTTACAACGTTTTATGTACTCGCAAGAGTGATACACGATTTATAAAGATCGTAAGATAAATCGCTGGTGTTTATGCGTCTGTTTTGTGACCGTGAAACTGTTGCTCAACGTGTCCCATGTAATCATGCAACGTTTTACTATCATGGCACGATTTATCAGCCTCAATATGCCATGCTTTGCTACTAATATATATACCCTGTATAAGTATCTCTGTTTCAAAACAAAATCTACAATAAACATTTATTGCATGATGGTGAGGGAAATACATGTATGAAGATTTATTCCCTCAAGAAAAATGATATTTCCCGAGGGCTTCGCCCAAGAGAAATTTGTTTTTTTCTGGGTAATAAATCTTCATATTCCCTGAACATTAATGCAATAAACGTTTTATTATACCAAGCAACATATGATTACACAAAATACGTTGATTTCTAATAATGTTTGACTTTTCAACAGTCGCAACATGAACGTCGTGATTGTTTGATTTCCCATGTAACTGTCTCACATTCTTTCATAAATCATAGATCGTTAAGTTGGTTCTGAGATATCCAGAGAATCATAATGATTAAATATTTTTGATTTAATCTTTTTTGTCTACATCGTTTGCTCATATCGGCTTTTTCATTCCTATGACATCGCCCTGTCACGTGACTATCTACACCAATCAGATATAATAGAATAATCATATTGAGGTATAATAATACATGCTGCTGCATACCTGTATCTTCTTGGGTGGCATCTTTTCTCGCTTTCAACTATGTCTACTGAATATGGGCGGTGTATATACCCCCTCCGACTCGCGCGATCATTCGTACCATGGAACGCATAATCGCACGTCCAATCATATTGGCGCACGTTCAATCGTCCGATCACCCAGTCTCTCACGCGTTCCTATCGTATTATCTTTCAACAGTTGCTTTCATTGTACAACGGTCGCATACAGACGCAAGATTCAATGCGTTTACATCGCACAACGCTCGCTTAGATCGTGCGAAATTCGTACGAATACTTTTTTCATATGCGATTATTTCGGCAACAATTAACGATTCATATCTAATTTTTTCGGTCGCACGAATATTTGGTCGCTTCTGCTCGTGCGCCAATTGTGAGAGGGGCTTCATCAATACATATCTAGTGAAATGGTGCACCTTATATGTTATTGGAGTTATCCGTACAACAGGGTACCAAATAAGCGATATTCTGCAAGAAAAGGACCACTTTCAACAGCTGGTATTTTTTTTTTTCATAAATTATCAAAAATCAAAATCCAAGTAATATGCACATCTGATATATGTCCAATTGATATAAAAACATCAACTTCCTATCTTGTACTGCAAGAGAAGTTATCCATACAATAGGGTACCTTTTTGGCATCCGCCCGCCCGCCCGACTGCCGCCATTTTCACCATTTCAAAAACAGGATTTTTCCTTTGGAAAACCCCGTTTAAGAATAAGTAATGTGAACTAAGATTAAAATAAGTGGTTTCATATAAATCCTTGCGGTAAGAATCAATCTGTGATAGTACAAAGATAATAGGCTTTTATCATACATGTGTAAGTAAATCGAGTTTTTGAGCAATTGAAATTATCTTGTCTAAATAATCTTTCGTAAAACACATCCCAAGTGCAGAAAAGAAATTATTCAACTACATGGGCAAATTTTTACATTAGAATAAGTTGCTTTCTTTATGGAGGAAATATTTACATGTAAATACAAGTTCTTTTCAGGAAAAATAGAACAAATTAAGCAAATTAATTACAATACAGAAATTTTAGCTTTCAAAATCAACATATAAATCATTCATAAACATTTTTTTAAAATAATCATTATAAAGTCATTAACTCAACTTGTTTATTGATTCATTTCAATTCGTTTCGAAACTGAGTATTAATTATTAACAGAAATAATACTCTTTCAGTTTTTATTATCAGAACATCTCTTGTTTCAATAGAAGAACGTGCTCATTAATTCCCTTGGTTGCAGTTTCGCAACCCTTAGCACCATCAAAGAGCACTGAGTTTCACGTTTCATGAGGCTATTTAAGATGTAAAATTAAACTGATTAATGTTAATTTACAAAGTAGCATAAATTTACAAAGTAATTGACTATCGAACTATAAATGGTTTTACTTCGTTTCGATTAGTTAAAAGACTTGGGTTAAATAACGGATATACTAGATAGATTTGAAAAATTGATTTAATCATCTTGGGATTTTCGAATCACATTTTACATCATGATTGCTTTTAACAAAAAAAAATAAATAAAAACATTTGTTTTTAATACCAGAGCTGGGTCAAGATGGTTTCTGTATTCGCTAAAAAAAAATATGGCTTCTAATTTGCTGTAGTTTGTAAAGCTCTATAGATATTATGTCAATTATTTGCATTTGCGCAACAAAATCAAACAAAAGGCCCATAGGCCACATCGTTCACCAAAGCATCAATAGTCCATGATAAAACAGCTTAATGGGGTCATATACAAAATTTCAGGACAATGAAGTGGAATAGATTCTGAAAAGGAATTTTGAATATTTCACCAGATATTCTTCCGTTTCTCATCAACTCCTTTTTTGTAACAGGATGAATGTATAGTCATATTACATACTAAGCATTTGCAATTCTCAAGAAGATCTTAATTATTTTAAATATGGGATATAAACCTATATCAAACTATGAACCCCTTGAATTGTCCCGGGGCCTAAGTCTAAATAATTTTGAAGAACAATGTCAAAATGCTTGTAAATATAGTCATTTCATGCATATTTTTTTACAATTCTATGCTTTGCTTTGGTATGATATTAAAATGATACGCTATGAGTTTTCAATGCAATGCTATGAGATTTGTATGCTATGCTATGAGATTTGTATGCTATACTATGAGAAATTGAAATGAAGGGCTTAATGATGTGGTATGCTATGCTATGCTATGGTATGCTATGAGACAAAGCAAAATCCTCTGAAATGCTTTTATCCTATTTTCCATTATTTAAGTTGGGTCCCTTTTAGATGGTCACCATCTCAATGATGTTTAAGTTCTTTTCCTATGTGAAATTTACCCCTCCCCTTCAATGTGGCCCAACCCTACGGCTGTCCCTAAAGATTATGATTTTGACGAATTTTAAAACAAGAGGCCCAGGGGCCACTTCGCTCATCTGAGCCTTAACTCTGATCAAATTAGCATTACAGTATCGAAATCAAAATATCTTTACAACTAAGTACAGTAGATCTTGCTACAAAAAAATTGAAAATCTGCCAATTTTTATCCACATCTTTTTTTGGTAAATACCAAGCTCCTTTTGTTGTTCTACCTCTAAGAAGATTTTTCTCTAATCCTATATACCCCCCCCCTTTTGTGGCCCCACTTTTCTCTAGGGAATCATGGTTTCATCAAACTTAAACCTGCATAAGCTGAGGTTTCAAACAAAGTACTGAGTTTTGGACTGAAAACTTTCCAAGAATATTTTCAAAGATTTTCTCTATATATTCCTATGTAAAAATTCAACCCGCCATTGCCGCCCCTCCCTACCCCCAGGGACTATGATTTTGCAAAATTGAATTTATACACTACCTGAGGATGCTTCCACTCATATTTGAGCTTTCCTGGCCTAATAGTTTTTGAGAAGAAGATTTTTAAAGATATTCTCTATATATTACTATGTAAAAATCCATTCCCCCATTGTGGCCCCGCCATACCCCCAGGGACTATGATTTGAACAAACTTGAATCTACACTACCTGAGGATGCTTTCATTTTAATTTGAGCTTATCTGGCCTAATAGTTTTTGAGAAGAAGATTTTTAAAGATTTTCTCTATATATTCCTATGTAAAACTTTATCCCCCTATTGTGGTCCCACCTTACCCCCAGGGACTATGATTTGAACAAACTTGAATCTACACTACCTGAGGATGCTTTCATTTTAATTTGAGCTTATCTGGCCTAATAGTTTTTGAGAAGAAGATTTTTAAAGATTTTCTCTATATATTCCTATCTAAAACTTGATCCCCCTATTGTGGCCCCACCCTAACCCCGGGGATCATGATTTGAACAAACTTGAATCTACACAACCTGAGGATGCTTCAATTTTAATTTGAGCTTATCTGGCCTAATAGTTTTTGAGAAGAAGATTTTTAAAGATTTTATCTATATATTCCTATCTAAAACTTGATCCCCCTATTGTGGCCCCACCCTACCCAGGGGGGCCATGATTTGAACAAACTTGAATCTACACAACCTGAGGATGCCTCCACATAAGTTTAAGCTTTTCTGGTCAAATAGTTTTTGAGAAGAAGATTTTTGAAAAATACCAACAAATTTTCAATAATTCTCAATTATCTCGCCTTTAAAGAGGGCGTGGCCCTTCATTTGAACAAACTTGAATCCCCTTCACCCAGTGATGCTTTGTGCCAAATTTGGTTGAAATCTGCCCAGTGGTTCAGAAGAAGAAGAAGAAAATGTGAAAAGTTTACAACGACAATGCCGCCAACAACAACGCCAACGCCAACGACGACGACAGACAACGGACAAATTTTGATTAGAAAAGCTCACTTGAGCTTTCAGCTCAGGTGAGCTAAAAACCCTACCTGTAGATGCTTCCACACATTTAAGTTTTAATGGCAAATTGGTTTTGAGAGGACTTTTGAAAATATACTCTTTATATTTCTATATCAAAAATAAACCCAACCCCCCCACTATTGTGGCCCAATCCTATCCCCATGGGATCATGATTTGATCAATCTACACTACCTGAGGATGCCTTCACACATGTTACAGCTTTTCTGGCCAATTGGTATGTGAGAAGAAGAATTTAAAGTTTTCTCTCTATATTCCTACGTAAAAATCCCCCATGGTGGCCCCAGCCTATCCCCTAGGATCATGATTTTAACAAAATTAAATCTACATTATCTGCGGATGCTTCCATTTAAGTTATATCTTTTCTTGCCTATCAAATTCAGAAAGATGATTTTCAAAGTTTTTCTCAATACCTTTCTATGTAAAATATTAAATCCCCTATTGTTGCCCCACCCTACTTCCTAGGAATCATAATTTGAACAAACTTGAATCTACACTACCTGCAGATGCTTTGATACAACAGTCGGCTTTGACACAACAGTCGGCCATCATACCCCGGGGATCATGGTTTGAACAGTGTGAATCTACACATGTACTACATGAGGATGCTTCCACACAAGTGTCAGCTTTTGATTTTTAAGAAGCAGATTTCTGAAAAATGCCAACAAATGTTCAATAATTTTTAACAATATCCCTTAAAAGATTGCAGGACACAGCCCTTCATTTTAAATAATTTGAATCTCCTTCACCCAGAAATGTTCATTTGCATTTTTGATTGAAATCGGCCCAATGAAGAAAAGGATGAAAATTTTAAAAGTTTACAGACAGACGACGGACAAACAGACGCTAGACAAAAAATGATCAAAAAAAGCTTTCAGCTCAGGTGAGTTAATAAAAACTAATTAAAAACCGGGTCTGGTCTGGGCTCATTCGTTTGTTATATGTGAATACTACTACATTTCCATTTTCAGTAATACATGAAAACATATACAGGTCACGTGGGTGTTCAAGATAAACATCTATCTATTCTTGTATAAATTAGAAAATAAATCATCACGTCATCTTAATAAATAATTCACTTTAATTTTGGGGTATTGTTAACACATTTGTTTGATTTTCAAAACATGATAAATTAAAATTTTATACCCATATTTGATATTTTCTGATATTTTGATTGTATCGTTTTCAATATTTGATAATTTATACCATTTGTCATCAATGCTTTGCAATTGATAGAACACTTTCAACATGCCCAGTCCTTGCTTAATTTATACTGCGAGTATGTTTATTGCATAACTGATAAATTTTCTTAATAAATTTATTCAAATTTTCCGTTTAAATTCATATACTGATACCGTATACATACGTAATGATTATATGGTTGTTTAATTTGCTAATATTTCATAATAAACATTTAGCAATATATCAGGTTCTTGGATGAAACAAAGGATGATTCGAGCTATCTAATGACAGATTATGTAGTGTAGCCTTTTCCCTGACCTACCGATGTAGGCCTATATTGACTATGCAGAGAATTAAGGGTAGGTCAGGGACACAGGCTTATGGTTTTTAAAAAAAAAATAGACTGACTTGTTTCAAAATAACACCTTGTTGTCATGTTGTTATTAAGTGCAAAGAATTTATTTGTTCTCAAATTCCTCAGACTTAAGTGCATGTATTTCTTGAACATTCAACTTTTAAATTTTCATCAAGTCTCTGAATATTCGCTTAATTTTTTTTTCAACAACAACAAAGAAAAAAGAGACTAGAAAAGGCAAGCGGTTATGCATTCATGATGATTGGATGTCAACAGTTTTCCTATTGTTCAGACATTTTAGAAACTTCCAATATTGGTTAATGATTAATTTTTCGATTTTCATTTTCAAAGTGTCAAAATAGTATCCAAGGAATAAGTAATTTTTCATTTCATGCAAGGTTTCACATTCAATTAATTTAGATCGAGAAACTATATATTTAAAAGTTTTTACCTTTTCAGTTGCTAATGTAGTAATTAATAACCTAACAATCATAAATTATGCAACAGAACAGGATGGGTTAGCCAATTACATGCACAACTGAGTCATATAAAATACCCACGAGAATCAACACTCAACTCTAAAAGCTTGTTTTTCTATTTTTGTTATAATTTTCTTGGGTTATAAAATCCTGGTTTATCTACAATAGATAATGCAGCTCTAAATATAAATTCATGTGATACCTCAGTATGTAGTTGATTTGGTAGAATTATATTCAAACTTCAGTTTACAAGTAAAACTCGTTAAATTTTTTAATTAATTACATAGATGCATATAGAACTCTCATTAATAGATATTGGAGCTATATAGGTAATTGCCATGGACATTAAACGATGATGAATTACCATTACAATTAATATATTTCATTCTAGTGCATGAGTTAAGGTTTGTGCAGGTTGTGTGACAAATTTTGCAATGCAGATGTTCTCTTGTCTAAAAGATACATATAACATAACAAATAAGATAATTGGCATTGGCTATGCATGAAAGTGTAAAGACGGAAGCTTCAGAATTTTTAATTTTTATGACTGGGTGAGAAAAGAAAACTACATTAAATGTTTAATTGTTCATGAAAACCTACGTATCATGTTTTAAATTGTAGATTTTGAAATAAATCTAATGTGGTCATTAATTCTACAAAGGGTATAAATCTGTAAAGAAATAAGGAAGTTGGTAGTACCTGTATATAACAAGTCCTCGGTAAAAATTTCCTGTGTCAAAGGGTACAAACCTATTTATTTTCATTTTACACCCCTCATAGCTATTGAGCTTATTCAGAAAATAGTACTCCTTAAAAGTTCATCGAATCTTTATGGAAAGCTATTAATAACTTGAAGAACTCTGAATATAAATGAATACCCTTCTCTGACACCACTAACAATGGATCGTATCCCATCTTCATCCTCCGAGGAGGTTGGACTTTTTAAAAAGTCCGTGTCATAGCCAAATCCACATTTACAGATAACATCTAATGTCTGTAAAACACAAATTATTAAGAGAGAAAGTTTTATATAAAAAAAACCTAACCTATAGTAAACATAGGTAACAGAGATTACGAAGCTCAGTGAGACAAGGCATAAACTTTATGAGGCATTATCTTTATAAGACCACCTTTATCATATTATTTAAAAATCATAGTTAATGATCTTGGATATTCATGGATACTGTTTTGACACAACATCGTATATCATATGTTTAAAAATAGTATGATAATTATATGTTAATTTCATACAGTATTATTAAAGATACAATGTTTATCAATACAATAATATAAAATATAATATTGCATCCTATGATACTTACAATAAATTTCATTTCATACAATATAATACTGTAATAAATAATGATATTATGATATTGTAACATTTAATATGACATTGACTCGTGTTATACATTATTGTATTGAATCACATAATACAATATAATAATATCTAATACAATATAGAATAATATGATACTATCATAATACATCACAATATCATAACATGATATTAAATTGTAAAATATAGTATGATATTGTATTGTATGATATTGTATCATATTTGATATATTATTACTTATTAGGTTAGTAACTTACTTACTACGGAAATATATTGGGTTGATCAATCTCATAGATGATTGATCAACCAAATATATTTCTGTAGTGAGTCAGTAACTAACCTAATAATTTAAATGTTTTGTTTTCCCGAGGACTATCAAGCAACATATTTATTCACATATCATGATGATCTACGCAAAGCTTGTACAAGATGCCTTACCTCTCGTCCAATTTAACTCATTTAAACTCTTTTAAATTTTCAATCTCACCTTTCAAATACTCTTTAAAAACCTTTGCTTCACCCATGTTTACTTACAATGTTTTGTTCATATTCAATTTTTAATGTTTTCTCCCTTTCCTCAGCAGATATTTGAGCAAATTTCGACGCTGTCATTTTGTTCTGCTCCAGACAAAACAATGTGACGTCAATATTCTAAGGGCAACTACTCTAATTTTAAAGAATTTCAAAGGGCAACTACTCCAAGTACTTTAAGAATTTACAACATGCGGTTTAAAAGTACTATGAAATGTCGAAATGAGTAAACGAAGCGTCGGCCTATGACGGCCATATTGCCTAATATTATTTCTCACCGAACAAATTTAGAGATATATGAGGCAATCATGTGCTATGTTTAAACTAATGAAAGTGTGACATTTCAGTTCAAGGGAAAACAAAATATGATATTGTATCATATGATTCAAAATAATTTGATAAATCATTGTATCATATCATATGATACAATATCATCTGATATAGTAAAATATTATATAATACACTATCATATTATACAATATTATCATATGATACAATATTATATATTACAATATCACATAATACAATTTCTTGTGATATAATAATATATTATATAAACAATATCATATTATAATACAATATCGTATTATATTAAATATTATACAATATTGTATCATATGATACAATATTATATTGTGCAATATACAATATTATATTGTGCACTATAATATAAAACAATATCATTCGATACAATAATTTATTATACAATATCATATAATGTTGTATAATAATATACAATACTATACATAACAATATCATTAAACAATATTAAATCATAATGTACAAAAAATTGATACAATATCATATTGTATCATATAACTATTCATACGATATGATATATTGTATCATATTAAACAATAGTGTATCATATCATAGAATATTATATCAAAGGAATCATGTTATATCATTTAACAACAAACACCTCTATCAAGCAGGTCTGAGTGGGGTAGGAGATTTTTTAGCATCATTGACAATAGAGTTCAGGCTCTGCGTCTGAAGCTACCTCTGCAATTCATTTATATTATAGTTAAATCAATTATGCAAACTATTATCTATTAAACATGTGACCTGTTCCAAAAACCTAAACTTCATCCAGCATCCGAAACCTATGGCCAAGATTCAGCATTCAAACCTGTATCAGTATCATAAGACGCATCGACCATGCAAGTTTGATGAAGTAAGGACTGCTAATAAACAAGCATTCTGAGAGTATTGCATAAGCAATACATGTCCCCTAACGGTTTGTCGAAATTGTGAAAACAATGCACTGTTATGCAGAATATCGAACCCGAACATTAAAAAATTGGAATATAAAAAATTAATTTTCTCGAAAATATGTCAACCAGATGCTACAAAAGTGTAAACTTGATCTGTACTTTGACATTTTGAAACTGTTCAGCAAAGTTCATATTATTCCTCAAACGCATAAAGAAAAAAAGTGTGGAAAACTGAAGTGGGACGGACTGACGGATGCAGAGGAAAGCTATGGTCCCCTCTGTTGAAAACCGGTAGGGGACTAATAAGATATAATCATTAGAGGGCACATGCTCCAATAAATTTAACCAGCTCTTAACACCTTATCCTTCTCCAGCATCTGAAACCTACATGTCAAATTAAGCGTTCAAGCCTGTCAAATGCATCAGTATCATAAGAGGCAACATCCATGCAAGTTTGGTGAAGTTAGGATCAGTAATAATTAACTGAAATATGTTTTTTAGCATCCTTTATGGAGATCAGGCTCTGCATCTGAAGATACCTCTGCCATTTATTTACATTAAAGTTTCATCAACTATGCAAGTTTGAAATAGTACTTATATCTATTAAACATGCAACCTGTTCCAAAAAAACAAAACCTCAACCAGCATCCAAAACCTATGGCTCAGATTCAGCATTCAAGCAGGTCAGGTGCATTAGAATCATAGAACACATCATCCATGAAAGTTTGGTGAAGTTAGGACCAGTAATAATTAAGATATAATCATCAAAGGGCACCTGCTCCAAAAACTTTATCCAGCTCTAAAAACCTTAACCTCCTCCAGCAACCGAAACCTATGGCTCGGATTCGGCATTCAAGCCTGTCGGGTGCATCAGTATCATAAGATGCACCATCCATGCAAGTTTGGTAAAGTTAGGACCTGTAGTAACTTAGAAATTGCTATCAATGGGCACCTGCACCAAAAACTTTAACCTGCTCCAAAAACCTTAACCTCCTCAAGCATCTCAAATTCATGGCCCAGATTCAGGATCCAAGTCTTTCAAGTCCATTAGTAGGTCCAGATGCATTATCCATGCAAGTTTGGTGAAGATAGGACAAAAAATAACTTAGATATAGGACCTGCAACAAAAACTTTAACCAGGTCCAGACGCCAACACCAACGCCGGGGGTATAGCATAAGCTCCCCCCCCCCCCCCCCCCCCCCCCCCCCGACTTCGTCTCGGTGAGCTTAAAAGGTAAACATGCTTAATGATCAAGTATTATAGACTGACCATTGTTTGGAGGTTTTTTTGCATTTCCACATCTGAATAACCTGTATTGGCACTCTCCTGTAACTTCTCCCATTTTGCACAAAGATTGATAGCCTTTTCTTGAAATACAGGAATCATATCTGATAAAAGAACAAATTATTAATAAGTATTATTCATACAAATACCAGCATCTCTGATTTCATTTAAACATATATTTTATTATGTAAATAATCATAACTGGATTGAGCAGGATTCAGGCATTGCCGATGTAAAAAACAATTGCCTTCTCCAGAAGCATGACTCTCACAATACTACAGTACACAAGCTAAAATTATCTTTGATTTGACAATGTCTTTTCAGGTTCATCGTCTGAATTCAAATTAGAGGACAGAACAGATCTAGAGGAAAACATAGGTAATCATAGATTACTAAGCTCACCGAGACGGAGCATCACCCTTATGAGACATCACCTTCATAAGACCACCTTTATCATTTTATATGAAAATCATACTTTATGATCTTGGATATTCATGGATTCTGTTTTGACAAAATATCATATATCATCTGATAAATTTTTTTATGATAATCATATGTTCACATGTTAATCAATACAATGATATAAAATTAAATATTGCATCATGTCATATTTATAATATATATCATATAATACTGTAACAATTAAATAACGTAATAAACAATAATGAGATATGATATTGTAACATATGATTGACATTGTATTGTGTTAAACCTTATTGTATTTGATCACATAATACAATATCATAAAATATAATACAATATAGTATTATATTACAATATCATATTACATAATACATCATAACATTTAAACATGACATTATATTGTTTAATATAGTATGATATTGTATTGTATGACACTGAAACATATTTGATACATAATATGATATTATATCATAAAATACAATATAATTTGATTCCAACATTGTATCTTATCAAATTATATTGTATTTTATGATATAAAATACAATATAATTTGATTCCAACATTGTATCTTATCAAATGATACAATATTATGTGATAAAGTTAAATATTATAAAATACATTATAATAGTATACATATTGTATCATATGACACAATAATAAATATTACAATATCACATAATACAATTTCATGTGATATGATAATATATCATATAAACCAATATCATATCATACAATATCATGATATAATATTATATAATATTACAATACCATATAATACAATTTCATATGATATAATTTTATATAAAAGAAACCAATATCATATTATACAATATTGTATGATACACTATTATAGAATATACAATATTGTATGATACAATATAATATTTTGCAATATCTTATGTAATTGTATCATGTGATAAAATAATAAATTAAAAATACAATATAATTTTATACAATATTGTATCATAATATACAATACTATACATCACAATATCATATCATAAAATATCAAAAAAACTAATACAATATCATATCGTATCGTATAACTTTTTATAATTGACATATGATATCATATTGTATCATATCAAACAATATTGTTTCATATCATACAATACTATATCATAGGAATCATGTTATATCATTTATCAACAAACACATCTATCTATCGAGCAGGTTTGAGTGAGGTAGGAGATTTCTTTAGCATCCTTGATAATGGAGATCAGGCTCTGCATCTGAAGCAACCTCTGCGTTTAATTTATGATAAAGTTAAATCAACTATGCAAGCTATCATCTATAAAACATGGGACCTGTTCCAAAAAACTAAACCTCATCAAGCATCCGAAACCTATGGCTCAGATTCAGCATTCAAGCCCATCAGGTGCATTGGTATCATAAGACGCATCATCCATGCAAGTTTGGTGAAGTTTGGACCAGTAATAACTAAGATATCATCATCAGAGGGCACTAGCAATTAAAACCTTAACTTCCTCCAGCATCCACAACCTATGGCTCAGATTCAGCATCCATGCCTGTCGGGTGCATCTGTATCATAAGACACACCATCCATTCAAGTTTGGTGAAGTTAGGACCTGAAATAACTAAGATTTATTTTTTAGCATCCTTGATAATGAAGATCAAGCTCTGCATCTGAAGCTACCTCTGAGATTCATTCATATAACAGTTAAATCAACTATGCAAGTTTGAAATAGTACTATCAGCTATTAAACATGTGACCTGTTCCAAAAAACTTAACTTTATCCAGCATCCGAAACCTATGGCTCAGATTCAGCATTCAAGCCTGTCAGGTGCATCAGTATCATAACACGCACTATCCATGGAAGTCTGGTGAAGTAAGGACAAGTAATAACTAAGATATCATCATCAGAGGGCACCTGTTTCAAAAACTTTATTGAACCAGCTCTTAAAACCTTAACCTCCTCCAGCATCCGAAACCTATGGCTCAGATTCAGCATTCAAGCCTGTCAGGTGCATCAGTATCATAAGACGCACCATCCATGGAAGTCTGGTGAAGTAAGGACAAGTAATAACTAAGATATAATCATCAGAGGGCACCTGCAAAACAAACTTTAACCAGCTCTAAAAACCTTAACCTCCTCCAGCATCCGAAACCTATGGCTCAGATTCAGCATTCAAGCTTGTCAGGTGCATCAATATCATAGAACACATCATCCATACAAGTTTGGTGAAGTTAGGACCAGTAGTAACTAAGATATAATCATCAGAGGGCACCTGCAACAAAAACTTTAACCAGCTCTAAAAACCTATACCTCTTCCAGCATCCGAAACCTATGGCTCAAATTCAGCATTCAAGCTTGTCAGGTGCATCAGTATCATAAGATGCATCATCCATACAAGTTTGGTGAAGTTAGGACCAGTAGTAACTTAGATATTGCTATCAATGGGCACCTGCAACAAAAACTTTAACCTGCTCCAAAAACCTTAACCTCCTCCAGCATCCGAAACCTATAGCTCAGATTCAGCACTCAAGCCTGTTTTGTGCATCAGTATCATAAGAAACACCATCCATGCAAGTTTGGTGAAGTAAGGACCAGCAGTAACTAAGATATTGCTATCAAAGGGCACCTACAACAAAAACTTTAACCTGGTCCAACAACCTTAACCTCCTCCAGCATCTGAAATTTAGGACCCAGATTCAGCATCCAAGTCTTTCAAGTCCATAAGTAGGTCCAGATGCATCATCCATGCAAGTTTGGTGAAGATAAGACAAGTAATAGCTTAGATACAGGACCTGCAACAAAAACTTTAACCAGGTTCGGACGCGACGCCGAGGGTATAGCATAAGCTCCCCTTGACTTCGTCTCGGTGAGCTAAAAATCAAATGTTTTATATAAAAGTTTCTAAAGTACAGTTCAATGAGCTCATGATCCTTTAAAGGAAAAGGGGCAATAATCTAGCTCTTATTAAACTTTGCATCCAGCCCTCCTTTTTTCAAAATTGTGTTCAACACTTCATTGAAACAGTATTTACCAAATGATTTTGAAATTGTTAGAATGAAAGCATTCAATGCACATTTTTTTTCCAAAATATTTGTGGATAAGCTTATTTAATTATTGTACTGATATACGGGTAACATATATTTTTATAAATCAGAAAATTTATGAAAATATACAAATACTTGTTTATGGAGGACCTTCAGTATACCTCTTTTTGAGCCATTAATTGACTAAAGAAAATAATATTGAATTGAAAATGTCACAAACCATACAATACAGAAGGTGAGAAAGCTGGGTTGGAAATCTTTCTTATCACATGATGAGCTTCCCCAGACAACACAAACAGAGGAGCTGTACCAGTATATCGCTGAAAACTGTACAAAAGGACTATATATATATATATATATATATATATATATATATATATATATATATATATATATATATATATATATATATATATATATATATATATATATATATATATATATAATTTGGGCCTAAAATGGCCCCCTAAAATGAACATCATCATTTTACAGTCATTCTTTGTTTTCTTTGTACAGATATATATGTGATGTTTTTACATAATGTTATTTTTTATTCAACTGCCCACAATTTAGAAATATGACATCTTTAGCATATTTAAAACAGCTTTTTCTTTCCAGCAGTTTTTCTTTCAGAAAACATAGAGTGCATGCTTGAACAAACAAAATATTTTAATCAGAGATGTATCTAGCCAAGGCTAATGAGTGACAAAAAAAATTTCCTTGTTCATGCATGCGCTCTGTATTTCCCATTCATAAAAAGATAAGAAAAATGTCAATTTCTGACTGATTTTTATATATTAAAAATAAATAAAATAAAAAATAAGTAAAATATATTTTACATCAACTCTTCTGAAATATAACATAACATTTTATTGTACCAGAAACACTTAAAGAATGGCGAATTATGGGGGCCAAATTTAGCTCATATTATATATACTCAGTCTGGTAGTTCTTTCAGAGAATTTAATTACAAACTTCGTTATCTCGAACTAGATGGGACTCAGTTTAAAAACTTCGAGACATATCCGAGTATTCGAGATATTGAAAGTAAAATACTTCAAAAAAAAGTTGTTGGGACTTACAAATCACTACGACACATCCACTGTATTCGAGATATCAATGTTCGAGATATCGAAGTTTGACTGTACTTAATATCAACTACCCCTTTAAGCTGTACACAAGTTTAGAGAATTCAAATACCTAATATCAATTACTGCTGAAACTGTTCACAAATTTAGAGAATTTAATTATGTAAAATATCAACTACAGTATTAAAAACTCTATACACAAGTTCAGAAAATTCACATATTTTCTATCAACTTAACCCATGAAAACTGTACAAAAATTCAGAGAACTTGATTTCTTATTATTGATTACCACTGAGAAATCGAATTTCGGTTAGAATTGCTTCTAAAAACTGCATGTATAATTCAGATTAGATATCCAATTACCACTAATTTAGATATTAATCTAGTACCACAGAACGACTACACAAATTCAAAGAATTCAACTACTTTTTATCAACTACTGCTGAAAATTTTTTACAATTTCATAACTTTTAATTGAAAAATGAATATTTAATATTGTTTAGCTACCTCTAATAACTATGATAATAATTGTTCAGAGAATTTAATCAGATTTCAGCATATCAATTACTGTTACTCACAATGAGAAAAAACAAGCCATGGGCCACATAACTCACCTGTGCAACTACAGCCATGATAACATTAGCTTTATGGGATCATATACAAAAATATCTAACAATGTAGTAAAACAGCTCATGTATTTATGAAAATATTTTCAAAAATTTTCTCTACATATTCTTACACTGAACCTCTTTTGAAACTGGATGATTTCATAGTCATATTACATATTGAGCATTGCAGTTCTCAAGAAGAACAATTCATATAAACATTAACCTTTATCAAACTTTGAACCCCTTGTATGGCCAAAAACAAACCAGGGGCCACAGTCTAACAACCAAGAATTGATAAATGCAAAGATGTTTGCTTATAAGTAATACCATATATGATAAAATTTGAGTTTTTGAGAATAATCAAATCTATTACCTATGAAAAAAAGATTCAATGCCCCTCCACCCCATTATGGCCTCAATCATAATTTGATCAAACTTGAACTTACACTACATACTAAAGGATGTTTCCACAAAAGTTACAGCTTTTGTAGCTATTTAGATTTTTTTCTACATACGAGGGTTGATCCAAAAGTAATGCCACAGATGCAATAAAATCGTGAAAAATAAGCATAAAGTGACAAAAACTTGTGCTTTGAGATATCTACCTAATTCAGTTCAGATCTGAAAATTTTAAGGCATTATGATAAATATTTCTGAAGATAATAAATTTTGTAGAGCGTGAAGCAAGGATAGTCGCCGCACGCTAGAGACGTCATTTCTAGATCTTTGGCAGTCTTGTAGAATTTCTTCATTTGGTGCTCTATAAAAATTGGCCACGATGCCCTATTTCACATATTTTTCCATTTTTTGTTCATAAAGTAACTAATTACTCCTTTTGTAATCAATAGGGTAATATAATGGGTATTATTTAATGTGCAATCAGTTTGTTGAGGTCTCTTCAAGAAGTCATGAACTTAGCTTTATGATTTCACTCATGACATAAGAACCTAGTTTAAACTTCCCTTCAGAGTGTGTATCTTCTGTATTTAATTTATTTATTAACATGACGTAGGCTTTTATTAAATATTGGAACCACAATAAGGGAGCCCTTTTCACTCGCTCTCAATTTTAGGTTGATATGTCAATTCCAGTACATTTTCTAATGATTTCTATCCATCGAAGCAAAAACTGCATTGCGTAGATATTTGAAATGGACAGTAACAGTCCCTAATTTTTTAAAACAGTTAGAAAAAGTCTATGATATATCTGTTTCAAAATATTGTGTTGTTTGGGTCTTTTTCAAATTTTGGAAGCATGTAATTTATTTATAAATAGAAACCTTAAAAAAGAAGTAAATTCATGACGCGGCAATGTCACTGTATATCTATCTTGCTATAAACATCAATATCTTGTTCAGTGTTTATCGAAATTTAATCAAAACTTTACTTCAAATTAGAATTTTGATAAGGAAAATTTTGATCAATACAGCGCCAGTGTGAAACGTGGTGCATAGTGTGACATTACTTTTGGATCAACCCTTGTATTCTTAAAAATACATAAAATTTCACCCCCACCCCCAAATCGGGGCCCCACCTTACCCTGGGATTAAGATTTTGTCTATATATTTTAATGAAAAAATTTGCCCCCCCCCCCCATTGTGGCCCCACCCTACCCCTAGGGAGCATGATTTTTTAACAAATTAAAATCTGCTGTATCTAAGGATGCTTCCACACAAGTTATGTATTCTTATGTAAAAATTTGACCAATGATGACGACAAACAACAGACAAATATGATTAGAAAAGCTCACTTCAGCCTTTAGCTCAGGTGAGCTAAAAAGGCTTTCTATCAATCAAAATATACTTACATTGATAATACCGTTGGCCTTGCATAATTCCGACTGTTTGTGACCAAGATTTGACGACAGATATTTGGATCTGCAACCAAAAGTCTCTCCTGTCCTCCAAAGTAATAGAAACGAATGATCTTTGAGTTGTATCTCTTCATCCACCTATTAGAGGAGAACAATTTAGCTTTTTTAAAACCATTTAACCATTTTAGTCATTTTAATGAATAGGAGCATATGTTTGTAGGAAATCATATTTACTAATATGTTTTGAATGACTTTTGGGATGACTATCATTAAATTGTCAAATGAATCCTGCATGTATACAAATTATTATATATATATATATATATATACACACACACAAGTTTATGATATAATATGCAGCATTGATATAAGCATAGGAATATTAAATGCTGTACATGCAATTAACAGTGCTGGTTTATATAGAAAATTCAAAGTCTTCATTGCTGTTACAGAAATTTTTACTCTGCACAACTCAATTTTCATATTATATTTTGTTATTTTAGGTGAGAAAAAAGTGATCAAATAAATATCTTGAATTTTAGATGTAAATTACATGCCAAGAGACTCATGAGAAATAGAAAAAACTTTGAAGGACTGTGCATAGAAACTTGAGTCTGTAGGTTTGATATATACCTGATAGCATTGGTCATAGGCTCTGCTTTTCGTGCCTCAAGCATGTTTCCAACAATTGGAATAAAAGGGCATCCTGGAATCTAGAATTGAACAAAAATAGTAGGTTTGTTGATATTCAACTTTTCTATTGCTTAATTAACAAATTCTGTTCATTTAATTTCTAAACACATATAAGATAATTTTGTGATATGGACCTATAATATAGATAATTAAAATGAATGACTTATTATATGGTATCACAAAAACCGAAATGCACTGCATTTGTGTATATAGACATGTACATGCACTATGAAAGATTTCACATGTAGGAGACTAGAATACTTATAAATGTATGTAAAGGTCAAGCAACAGCATAATATACTATAGATAAGGCTTCTATACAGTTCACTGTGACAGTATTATATACATGTATGTACAATGTACTTTTAGATCTGCCATTTGCAAGTTTACCTTTCTAAGTGGAGAGAAGAGGGGAGCTAATAGAAGCTTGTACAGGTACCACAGCAGAAGAAACAGCCCACCTGTCAACAAGGTATCCACTAACAGAGCGTGACCCTCGGTAAATACCCCCATCTGAAAAACAAAAGCAAACTATAGGATCTCTGTGAAACATATAACGTTACCAATGCACTGTAATATGTAATACGTCATAGAAATAAATGATAAACTGTTGGCGTAGTATATAGATAATCGTCATTTTATTATAACAGTGTCCAAGGCAGGTTTTTGTGCGAGTTCACGTAAAGTTGGTGAAACACCTCACCCCATCCCTTCCCTTCCCTCCCTAAAACACAGGCCTCTGAATTTCTATCAATAAGCCGCTAAATGTAGGGGAAGAGAAAATATATACCCTATCTATATATAAATATAATGTATTTATATATATATCTTTCTCTTCCCCTACATTTAGTGGCTTATTGATAGAAATTCAGAGGCCTGTGCCTAAAATAATGTTAACAACTTCACTATACTACTGTATAAAGCAAGATAATCAAACATCGAATTTCATAGTTTCGTATATGCATACCTATAAAGTCGTACTGTTAACTGCTTCAAGGAACAGTAACTCATATATGATCCTAGTTTACAATCGTAACTAATGTCAAGGTCGAAGGTATTCGTCATGCGCGGATCTAGAAAGGGGGGGGGGAGGTCCTATGGAAAATGAATATTTATTAAATTTACATAGTAGAATTAACGCAAATATACCTCGGACCCCTTGGCATAGTTATAGGTATACTAATCGAACCCCCCCCCCCCCCAGATTAGGAATTTCATGATTTAGGGAATTTTATTTTTTCCTAGGTATATGAATATATGAATTTTTTTTTGGAGTTATAGGTATACTACGCCACCCCCCCCCCCCTCCATGGATAAGGAATTTCATGATTTTGGGAATTAGGCATTTTTCTTGGCTTGTCAATGTTTCTGATGATTATTTTAGCCCCCCCCCCCCCCTTCCGACTTTTTCTGGATCCGCGCATGTTCGTTAGTCAAATAATTAAGATTGAAATTTTTTTTGTGAAAAGGGCTACAGTAGGATGAATATCATATACCTTAAAATTTTGTCGGTAGAATGTTCATTGTTTAAAAAACTGCTAATACATCATGCTGTAAATCTTCGTTCTAAAACTCGATAAATATACATCCTTAGTACATGTAGATTGATACATATAATATATGAGTACTCTATTCACACGTATAACCATGATAACTGTAGAACTCATTACTGCTAATCCATACCTATACATGTACATGCATACATGTACATGCCACACGAATGATTGATATTGAGCAAAGATTTAAATGATAAGCTTTTTTTTAAAAATGCCATATTGTGTGAAATTTCCATTGCGAATAAAAAATGAATAATTATGTCCTTAAATGTCAGACGCTAAAATAAAGGGAGGGGGGCTGGCAGACTTACTCCAAATCTTGACGAGCCAACAAACAATAACCACTTCGCCTATCTCCGAAATCCTAATCTATGACTGGTTTTCTATTATTATATTTTAACATACATGTATCATGATGGAAATTCTATAGAAATTGGTTATAGTACATGCGTTATAAAGATAGCGTATGTTTGTCTATTTTCAAGGAGAAATGTGTAATTAAGTCCATTGATGAGCCTGTCGACGCCGGGTCAGAAATGTAAATAAAATGCTACTATTGACCACTGTGCGTCAGATCATTAGTATGCACTTGATTGCATTTACTTATTAAATATTAGGAGGAGAATGTTGTAGCGCAGTGTCCGTGCATATAAAATGGGGGTGCGGGAAACACAGCTCTTCAGTCTTTCTGCCTCCTCTTTTTATACAGGTAAGATAAATTATAACTGTATAACGCTTGCGCGCATTCTCAAAAGTAAAGTTAATAGATTCAAGGGTTTTACTTTCAGAAAATTTTGTAATGAATATTAATGTTGATAAATTTCATTGTAATTAATATTAATATTTATTGTTAAAATGTCGTATCAAAATGTTATATCTAAATAAGAGACTATTCATCTAGAAGCTGTCTTTCTTTCTGCCTCCTCTTTTTATACAGACTGGGACACAGGCTACTCCCCATGTAGATGAGATGACTTTCCAGCAACACAAAGATCTCGAGAATCTGTATAGACTAAATATCATAAAGCCCGTGGACATGACAAAGAAATGGCTTTATTTTAATAAAGTAATGGAATATTATAATATTGTAGTGGAGAATCCGGGATTGAGCGTTATGATATATGTAGTGTGTGTGGGTGTGTGTGTGTGGGTGTGTGTCCGGGAGGGAGGGGTGTCAGTTTAAAATTCAATTTTGTATATGTTAGTTTAAGAAAAAATATCTGTTTCGAGAAAAAGTTGGGTGGGTGTGGTGTAGTTTTGTAAGCATCTGAATCCACGTACTCTTATAGCTTCTGCATACATGGCTTGTATAATTTTATATAACGATAAGCATTTCTTAAATGATGATAGGTCACTTTTACATGTAAAACACATATGATTTTCTTAAGGTTCTAATTTTATACATGTACAATACATCTACGAATGTAGTCCCAAAATAGCGTTGACAGAACATATATTAACTTAAAATCTTTTCACTGCAATTCCATTCGACTAATGACCCTTTGGCAAACAATACATGTACTGAAAAATTCATATCTGTACATGTACTTTATTTATTTTTTGAGAAAATGAACAATTAATAACAACAACTTTTGTCAAGTGGAGCAATGTGTCGTTCCGCATTTTGACGTTCATTTATATTCGTCGATTTTCTTTTTTCCGCTTATGGCATCATACTCGTCCAAATATTTTCAATATTGTTCAACTACTTTTTCACAAAACACATTTCTAATCGATTTTGTTAATTTTATTTGCTTCAAAAGCCCCTTAGGATTTGTTTTAAAGTCTTTACATTCTTTTCAATTACTGCTGCGCCGTCCTAAACGCTGACGTCATTATAACAATTCAACTTTTAAAATTGTCACAAAACTCGCTATAAAATATTTAAAAGTTTTGTTACAGCCAACACATTTTATGAGTAAATAAAAGATTTATTATCAAATATAAATATATGCTTTATTTGAATTTATACATTCGAAAAGTACTTTACCTCAATTTTTATTTCATTGTGTTGATATTAACTTTCTTTTTTGACATTGTGCCGC
The DNA here is from genome assembly GCF_963853765.1 of Magallana gigas. Classification (NCBI taxonomy): domain Eukaryota; kingdom Metazoa; phylum Mollusca; class Bivalvia; order Ostreida; family Ostreidae; genus Magallana; species Magallana gigas. The sequence continues at coordinate 40,019,695 of NC_088859.1, forward strand.
ATGTCGAATTTTCGATCAAACATGCCTTTATTTCACTAATTAAATCTCAAACAATAGTTACTTTCAAAATATTATTTGAATGCAAATTACTTGAACTCTTTGTGGCCCAAATTTCACCTTCATCTTCTATTAACTGAATAACGCCACTTGTCTACGCTATTTTGGGACAACCCTCGTATACAGGCTATGCAGTCTACATTGCATGAAATACATACATACATACATACATACATACATACATACATACGTATCTATTATATATTTCACGTTATCATTGAGAAAATAATCAATTTCATTGTGAATATACATTACATGTTAATATTGTGTGTCTAGGGACTTCCTCAAATCGAAGGTCACAAGATATTCTAGCGTGTATGATAAAGAAGTATGCCAATATCTTTTTTATATATAGTCAATCAAGTATAATATACGAGATTTGTTCTAGACACGGTTTAGATTCATTGCATATTTTGGTTTGATTATGTAAGTAATAAACTGATCTAGTTATGTAAAAACATACTTCGCATATATACATATTGGTATACATATATAAGATCAACGCCTTATCTCTAGATTCGTGATCCTTCGTCGCCCATCGTGATTTACAAGCTTCTAAATACCCCAGAGTTTCTCGACCATGATTAGGACTTTGTGTTGTGTTTTGGTTTTGTGTCATGGTGAGTTTAAATGCAGTTCTTTGATTGGTTCAGTTTTAAGCATATTTTGCATTTGATTTTGTACTTTTAGTTCCTTATTGTTTTATTTTGTTTTAAGGCAAAGGAATGTTAGTCGTATTCCAGAACCCGAATATTATGATTTTTACTGTACAATTTTGTTTTGTTTTCCTATCTAATATTTTGGAGGTGTATCTATCACTAAACATCGTTTAATTAATCTTTTTTTATTTACGAACAAAACAAAATATCCATACGTTATATGGTATTTCAGGAGTGTTCCAAGCAACATTTTTTAACACTATCTTCGTAAACGTATACTGAATATTTATACGTGTAACGCCCTCTGATGATACTAGACTAAGTGCATGTATGCAAGTGAACCGTGCGGGGTTTTTTTTATGTTAAGGATGTCAGAAGTGGCATAACTTCGTCAGTTGGAGTATATTTCAGAGAAATTGTTGTATGGGTACTGATGTTTCGAGCACAATGTCACCCTTTGTCCAAATAAGCGGTCGATTTTATTGTAGAATTCTTTGATGGTGGAATGACGAAACATTGATTATGAAAAAAACCTGATGACATCAATTAGAGCAAGAACACAAAGCCTCCATTTATAATTTATTTAAAACGCGAAACATAGTCCACTTAGTTTAATATTGTATATCATTGATGATTAAATACGATCTCTGCTTATTTAAATGATTGAACATTCATTGTGACAGTCACGTTTAACGCTAAAAATCAATCTATGGTATTTGAGCTATCAATATTATGTTACACGCTTTTTAAGGGGCATGGTCACAATTTTTGTCAGTTTCTATTTTTCTGTTTTTATTATTTATAATGCTTTAGGAGTGCATTTCTAGAGATCAAGTGAAATTTCAGAGCCAGTTGCAGAATTAGGAGCAAGATACATGGCTCACGATTTCTTGTCATGTAAACAATGTTCGTGCCCTGTTTTTGTTTACATAGGTTCAATATACCAGTCAAAAATCGTTTTCAAGTTGAATTGTCTGTCTGCTTATTCATTTTAAGCATGAATAAACAGTTCCTAACGTTTAACACATTCATTTTAGTTCTACAACTGGAATTCTTACTTCAACATTCAAAACGTAATTAAAAGCTTTGTTAACATAGCACAGAATTGTAAGCTCTGTAACTCGCTTATAACTCAACGAATGGCACCCAAATCTGAATAGACTATTAAAAATGCCTTAGTAAAGCATTGTAAACATTATGATTGTGGAAATAGTTTTTGACCAAAATCGTGACCATGCCCCTTTAAGATAACATGATGGTTGGTTGTGAAACAAAATGCCGCAATGATATATATAACAGAAAAATATAACACTCTCTGTACATATTTTACAACAGTATTGCCACAAACCTACAGCTCATGTGGTCACCCAGTCAAAAACCCCATCCATTACCACAGCGATCACTTCGACCGCGTGATAGGGGGTGAGGAAGCTCGCATGGGGTCCCTGCCATGGATGGTCAGTATATTGGGTAGGGGAAGGGGGGTACTATAATAATAAACTTGGCGTCAACGTAGCAACATTTTTCAAGCTTTGATAACCATTTCAACAAGTGCTTGGACTTTGGGTAGTTCTGTCAAACAGCAATGTGACGTAGGTATGTCTATTTCATTAATGGGAATCATTGATTGCTGGCCACTCAGCAATGACTCTTTGAAATCAACACGATTTGTTTGGCTTTTGAGCTAAGAATACGCATGCCGGCCATCTGTCTATATTTCACTTGAAACCAGCGTAATTTTTTACTTGTTTGACGCAAGAAAACGATTGTTACATCCTTCCGAAAGTCCAAGGTCTTGTTAAAATAGTTCTAATTCAAAACCATGAATGAAATAGTGCATGGTTGTAGGATAAAACCCTAGATTTGAGGCTGGGGATTAAAATTGAGGAAAGTTGGTGACGGCGGGGTCTGCATGGCTTTTCAATTCGTGTAAAACTCGCTCCAAAACGTAACGTAATATACCCACATTAAAATTGAAAAATGATAAGAAAAAGTTCCTGTTTGGCTCTCAAAGGTGATGTTGACGGAGAATGGGGCCCAGGTATGTGGTGGATCGGTCATAACAGACAGACTCGTGTTAACAGCAGCCCATTGCTTCGAAGAGTATGTTATTTTCAAAACATTTTGAAAAGTTAATTTGAAATTCATTACTTTTAATATGTTTTACGGTGCGACCGTTGGGGCGAGCACAGCATGTGATCAAACAATGAATTATAATAAATTAATAAAATAAAATTAATTACGTGAAATTTGAATGCCAAAAAATAAAACATACCTATTTTTCAGTAAATTTTCATTATTCATAGTTTATAAGATTTGTTATAATTTATTTATTTATATGTAGAACAATAGTTTAATCTCAGATACAATGTTGTTAAATAATAAAGATTTTAATATATAAATATTCATTGCACTGCATCTCCTCTTTTAAAGTGATTGTGATTATGATTGATTGATTTCCCCCTTTTTTTTGCAGTAGACATTTTTTCTTAAACTTACATATAAAACTTGACTCATCATAGAGCTCCCCCCATGCTAATTTTTTTTTCATTTTTGTCAATTTATACATAGAAAATCGACTTACCATGGATTTGCCCCTCCACTTAAAAAAAAATAATTAATGTTTAATTTTATTTTTAGTTTACGCTTAAAAATATTTGCTTATCATGTTAAAAGAACATGGTGTTGCCCCCCCCCCCCCCCCCCCCATGTAATAAATGGAAGTGAAAATAAAGAAACCATTGAACTGCTAAAGAGCTGAAGGATTAGAATTTTCATGATTTATTTTTCTTTTTGCTTGCAAAGATTTTTTGGATGAGGCTGCCATCCACCCACCCACCCCCTTTAAAAAAAGGCGCTGCTACGTATAACGTTACGTTTCAGGAAATTACCGTACGGTAATTATAGTGAATAAAATATTTGTGAGCATTCATCCAAATAAGTGCAATTTACAACTGTTTCCTGTATCTGAAGAAATGTCCTTATTCGTCAGCTGTTCTTTATCTTAGCCTTTGCAAGATTTTGAGAGGATTTTGGTCATTTCAGCAGATTTACAATAACTTCAATTAGAGTAATTTCCCCTTATCAGTGCTTATTGTGACGTCAAAGCTGACGTTGGTAAAGTGTCGTCTTACTCTTTAAAATTCCCTTGAGAAATAAAAGTATGCGAAGTATAATGTTTTATTTACTTAAAAAGCATGATGTTCTTAAAATTACACATCTTATAAGCTTTTCAAAGGTTTTACTTTGATTCTCGGGAGAACGTGATGTTGGAACGTGAGGTTGGAAACCATTGGTACTATGAATTGTGGGTCAAAATTTACTGACTCCGAAAAAATATATCGGATCAATGTGTAAACGTTTGTGACGTCACACGATTATTTTTGATTGAAAGTGTACTGAGGTGAACTTTAGAGGTAACATTGACTGTATGTCGCTTACATCGTTATTGTTTTTACTGTCTAAATTTGTCTTGCTGATTCTCGTGAGAGTGTGAAGTGATAAAAATTGCCATGATTACAGGGAACTACTGGGACGATTAAAACGATGCATTACTGGTCCGATTTACTGACGCCAAAAAAATCCGTTGAATGAATGTGCAACTAGTCCGAATTTTCTATTCACACACGCCTTGCCGGTAGAGCTCGCTTCGCGCCGGCGCTGCGCGCCGGCGAGCTGTGCTCGCTATTATTTTTAACTATACAGCATCAAATGATTACTTTTAAAATTGCATCATTACATTCCATTATTCAATAACAAAATAAAAGCTTAAATTCATTTTCAATGTGTGGTCACGTTGGGTGTTGCAGCCCAGAGAGTCTTGACCCAAGACGATGGCTTGCCTATGTCGGAAAGCATCATCTTCGATACCAGGACTTAACTGAACAGAAACACACAATAAACCAGATAATGATGCACGAGGGATACGACAAGGATACAGCCAGAAATGACATAGCGATACTCATTTTGAACGAGCGTGTGATGTTCAATAGCTTTGTCATGCCCATATGCTTACCTGGTTTCTCCCTGAGTTCTTTACTAAATCACCACTCTCATTCTAATCATGTTTATGGCATCGTGGCTGGATGGGGGGACACAAGAGGTAAAATATGGAGAGAGAGAGAGAGAGAGAGAGAGAGAGAGAGAGAGAGAGAGAGAGAGAGAGAGGATGAATATTGTTATATATATATATATTATAATCTTTACTTCGAAGACAAATACTAACCCATTAAACATTACTGATGATATATTTCATGGATTAGAGGATAACCCACGATTTGTATTAAACCAAGTATCACTACCAATTCTTAACGACCGAGTGTGCGGTGCCCACAACTGGTATGGGAGCGAATTTTTGCCACAGACCACTTTTTGTGCGGGGTATGAACAAGGCGGGAAAGACGCGTGTTTAGTAAGTTTTAATAAATACATGAACATGTACATCGTTTTTATTGTAAACATTGCTATTTTAATTTTAAACCGAAATACGAAAAAGAACTAGATAACATACTAACGAGAGCACCGCCAAGCAGAGTATACCTTATATAGTAATAAACAATTAATTTTTTGAAATATTAGGTTTTTTTCTACCAGCATATACTGTTAAATTTAGTTTTTCCCTGAGTCAATACACCGAGTAAAATTAACACGTATGATAGTTTGTGTATATTCGAACTGTCCTAGTTCTATTTATTTTTATTTTTTTGTCACACATCAATAAAATGCGTATTGATTTTATTCATTGTATGAAATCTGCATGCACATATATATTTTTAATTTCATAAATATAGGGTGATAGTGGAGGTCCGTTTATAATAAAAAACCACAACGGATTATGGGTTCAAGTCGGTAAGTAAACTAAATATCAAATTGGTTCCCAACATTTAGTTCATAGATGTATACGGGTCATTCTCAAAAAAGGTGGTATTGGGTTGTTCAAGGGCACTAGAAAGTATAATCCTTGATTTTTGCCAAGTTTCACTGTTGTGCTACCTTTGGATATATATTAGCATACATATTGGCACATAAACAGTTAATTCTAACAAAATCTTAAAAATTTAGAAAGTTTATAAGTTGATTTTTTCACATTATTTGACTGTTCCCACTCAGAGTTTGCGACTTTAAATAGGTTTTGTAAGGTAGTAAGACCATTTTTTATTAAAATAATAGTGTCAAGAGATAAAAGGTAAGTAAAATACCTCTCTCAAGCAAAAAGACGAAGAAAATATATGAACAATAATTTTCAGTGAGATCAAGTTTGTCTGTACATGTTTTTATGTCCATGGTGTAACGAAACAAAATATTGGTGTGTAAGAGTTGCTATTCTTAGTAATTTGAAAGATAATTGATGCCCCCTTATTCCCATCGTATAGCTATAAACAATGATAGAAGACAAAATAGCTGAAGATGAAATTTACTCAATTTTTTTAATGATAAGTAAGTAGAAATAAATGTGTAACTTTTTATATTGTCTTTGGGCTAACAGGAAATACTTAAGAAAAAGAAATATTTAGACACTCTGGAAAACAGACAAACTATTGCTATGTGTTGTTGTAGCAGATAATATGCTCTTTTACTCTGAGGGAGCAGTAATTATTTAGCAGAGACAAGTTAATTCATAAATATGTCCTTTGTGTAACAGTCCTTGGTGTAACAAGAACAAAAAGTTACACCATAGACTATCACTGTTATCCCAGAGACTATAATTTACATACTTTATTATTTTGGGAAAGATATGATGAAATTATTCAATAAATACATCACAATGTATCACATTTGTTAGTTTATGCTTATATATAATGTTGAAGCATCTGTTTGCTGTAGATCTAGATTATTTCTCAATCATGCAATATTTTGTTACTCCAAAGACACATACAATTAACACCAAGGACACAAGACCTAAAATATTCATTTTAAAAAAATTCAGCATTGTCAAATCAAATCAAATTTATCAATTCAAGTATAATTAATATTGAATTTGATATTGGACTTACAGCTTAAGCCAAATTTTCCCTAAAAAATATTATTTGACTTTAAACAAAATGTGTTACCAAGGACTTTTAATGTTACACAAAAGAGTATTTCAATTCCCATGCATGTATTTCTGATAGAAAAATTAATAAAACAAGTATTGTATAAATACATTTTATGACAGATTATGCAATGTAGTATAATAAAATACTAAAATTATTCATCAACTAGATAAAATGGTGTCCATGGTGTAACATGTTGTGTCTTTTGTATAACAAACTTAAATTTTACGCCTGAACTTGCAGAGAATAACAGTAACATGTATAATATATCCGCTGAAAAGTGCATTTGGTAATTTTGAATTCATTTAAAATACATTCAAGCTTTCAAAACAAATTGAAATATTAAAACTTTGATTCTTATAACAGGCAATGTCCATGGTGTAGCATAAGTGTCCTTGGTGAAACATACTGGAACTAAATTGTGTAAATAATTTGACTTTAGGGGCACTATTATGCACATTGATAATGATTACTGTTAAATATATGCATTCATAAGTTATAGCTATGAAAACATTCAGTTGTCTCTATTTTAAAATCTGATATTTTTGTGTTTAAATAAAGGTTGTCCTTGGTATAACATTTGGACTAACAATAATTGTCCTTAGTGTAACATCCCTTATTTTGTTTTTATTTTCAAAGATTTTTCAAGAAATATTGAGGTTTTTTCACTTATGATTATTTTTCATGTCACTTACAAGTGTCTCCCAAAAAAAAATCAGGCATTAAATGGAGAAGAAGTTTTCAGTGTGCAATACAATGTCATGAGATAGATGCATATTTCTCATTCACAAACCAATTATGAAAAAATTAAGGAAAATACATTATCAAATTCTTGTTTTATGATTAAGTTCAAGAAAAACTTCAAAAAATTTAACTTTAACACCAAACCAAATGCATGAACAATAAGATTTAATGAAATTTATGAATATTTCTTATGTGTTACACCAAAGACTGTTTGCTTTTCATGTGGTTGTAAATATCATATTTTTATAGATTTTCATTTGATGTACTGTTGGCATATTTTAGGAAACAAACATCATGATATGCCCGATACAAACTATGATAAATTCAATCTGGTTGTAAGTACTTTGTTTTTAAACAAGTGGTACTTGAAAAAATCCACCTTTTTTGAGAATGACCCATACATGTCCGTCCTGGGCGTTATTGCAAGATCTACATGTAACTTCCTGTAACTTCCAGGTATCACGAGCTGGGGGTACGATTGCGCTCAGCCTCGGGCTCCCGGAATCTACACTGACGTCACAATGTACATGGCGTGGATCACACAGAAAGCACAGAAGTTTAATATATACATTCCATATCTGGCTACTTGATACTTCAAGTTTTTGTTTGCTTTTTTTTAAGAATCTCTTAAAATCGAAAGTACGAAAGGACTTTTGCAATTGAACTAAAATACATAAAGAAACTGTGAAAGTTTGAAAAACAGCATCATGGTATTTTGCTAAAATGAAACAGCAATATAGATCACAGATTTTGTGTTATAATCTGCATATTTCTCTTTTCTACATGATCAATATTATGTTTAAATGTATAATGTAAACGTCAGTGCGGTGCATTAAATAATACTTATTTATTGAAAAAATGCTCTTAATTTGTTCTTAACTTTTATTAATTCAAAGTTAATTGTTAGTTTAAGATGTATTCTATTCATAATTAGCTGCAATAATGTAGCCCTCTCCGATTTTTTTTAATATCTGATGTTTACTGGAGAGGGCTACAATTCCACAATATCTTTGTAATGGTGCAAAATTAATTTTTTAAATCGGCTGACTTCGGTCTAAAAAGATCGATTTTATATTTGACTTCCTTTAGATAAAATGATTTTTTAATTCAGGTTGAAAAAACTAACCGTACATAAATCAAACGAGATAAAACAAATCAGCATGATTAACAGTCGTCTTTTTCAGCAGCCATGGCAGTTCTCGCGTGATTTTATGGGATTTACGCTTGGAGTGTTTGATGGGCTTGATAACGTGAATGTCAGTGTAAATAATCGATCTTACCTCGTTCTATCACTAAAACATCATTTAAGGAAATGGTATATAATGGAAAATTCATATTTACCGCGTTAAGTATGTTTAAAATAGGGGAATTCCTATATTCAGTTCAAGATCCGCTCCTGAATTATCCCCCCCCCCCCCCAAAAAAAAATCAAAAAAAAAATCGGGAGAGGGCTACATTATTGCAGCTAATTCATAATATGAATATAAGTATATAAAGTAAATATGGATTAAACAGCAGGCAAAGTATCCTGTACTAGTTCTTTCCATGAGGGGTCAATGTACAGATACATGTATAATAATTGGATATGTTTGTTGTTTTAAAAAGACCTTTTAAACTAATATATAAAGACATTACAGAATGTAGTAGTGTGAAAAAAAAATGAAATGAAGAATAACAATCCCAGTTTATATAGAAAACAAAAGGAGGAGATAGGTAAAAAATTGAAAAAATGTAACCGAATTGTTTTTTTTAAATAACCAGAACAAACTAACAAACAAAAACAACAATATTAAAAAACATGTAAAAAACAAATGTAAAATACATGTATGTATAATTGTTTTTTATTATGCCTTCTGTCAGTTTGTCACTATATATTCAATACTCATCTATTTTCGCATAGTATCAAAGGATTTATATAGCGTAAGCATAATATGTTTTACGGTGCGACCGTTGGGGCGAGCACAGCATGTGATCAAACAATTAATTATAATAAATTAATAAAATAAAATTAACAACGTGAAATTTGAATGCCAAAAAATAAAACATAGCTATTTTTCAGTAAATTTTCATTATTCATAGTTTATAAGATTTGTTATAATTTATTTATATGTAGAACAATAGTTTAATCTCAGATACAATGTTGTTAAATAATAAAGATTTTAATATATAAATGATCATTGCACTGCATCTCCTCTTTTAAAGTGATTGTGATTATGATTGATTGATTGATTTCCCCCTTTTTTTGCAGTAGACATTTTTTCTTAAACTTACATATAAAACTTGACTCATCATAGAGCTCCCCCCATGCTAAAATTTTTTTCATTTTTGTCAATTTATACATAGAAAATCGACTTACCATGGATTTGCCCCTCCACTTAAAAAAAAATAATTAATGTTTAATTTTATTTTTAATTTACGCTTAAAAATATTTGCTTATCATGTTAAAAGAACATGGTGTTGTCCCCCCCCCCCCCCCCCCCCCCCGCATGTAATAAATGGAAGTGAAAATAAAGAAACCATTGAACTGCTAAAGAGCTAAAGGATTAGAATTTTCATGATTTATATTTCTTTTTGCTTGCAAAGATTTTTTGGATGAGGCTGCCATCCACCCACCCACCCCCTTTAAAAAAAGGCGCTGCTACGTATAACGTTGCATTTCAGGAAATTACCGTAATTATAGTGAATAAAATATTTGTGAGCATTCATCCAAATTAGTGCAAGTTACAACTGTTTCCTGTATCTGAAGAAATGTCCTTATTCGTCAGCTGTTCTTTATCTTAGCCTTTGCAAGATTTTAAGAGGATTTTGGTCATTTCAGCAGATTTACAATAACTTCAATTAGAGTAATTTCCCCTTATCAGTGCTTATTGTGACGTCAAAGCTGACGTTGGTTAAGTGTCGTCTTACTCTTTAAAACTCCCCTGAGAAATAAAAGTATGCGAAGTATACTGTTTTATTTACTTAAAAAGCATGATGTTCTTAAAATTACACATCTTATAAGCTTTTCAAAGGTTTTACTTTGATTCTCGGGAGAACGTGATGTTGGAACGTGAGGTTGGAAACCATTGGTACTATGAATTGTGGGTCAAAATTTACTGACTCCGAAAAAATATATCGGATCAATGTGTAAACGTTTGTGACGTCACACGATTATTTTTGATTGAAAATGTACTGAGGTGAACTTTAGAGGTAACATTGACTGTATGTCGCTTACATCGTTATTGTTTTGTCTTGCTGATTCTCGTGAGAGTGTGAAGTGATAAAAATTGCCATGATTACAGGGAACTACTGGGACGATTAAAACGATGCATTACTGGTCCGATTTACTGACGCCAAAAAAATCCGTTGAATGAATGTGCAACTATACTCTGTCCCAAGATATTTTGGATTCACATTTGGCTTAATTGCTTGATATTTATAAATACCTCGGGATTCAAACGATGTCCATTCAAAAGTATGAAAAATTTCCAAGATTTCTCAGTCAAAACGCCCCTGTTAGCTTATCAGGTTTCAATACAATGCTAAAAAATGTGATGTCTACGGAGATTTTGTATTGCAGCAAGCGCGGATGATAACGTTGAAATATTGCGCGATGTATTCCGAGTGTATTCCGAATGGAGAAAAGATGTAAACATTCCCCATTATAAATCTCCGTAAGGAATCTGTTTTCGTTCCTGTGAATTTTTCTGAGTGAAAGATGAATATGTTTTACGGTGTGACCGTTGGGGCGAGCGCAGAAGGAGTCACACATCTGTCATCATTGTTAAATGCAACCCGTGGACTTAACCAAACCAAAAAACTTTGGCTTTGTCTCGAAAACTTTTACCACCGCAAGGAAGCGGAAGATATCAAACTTTTATTCCAATGGTCCCTTCCTAGGTTTATACACTTAAACAAAAAACTACCATTGAGCATTAATAAAATGTTAAACAGACTTTACTTATTAAAATATTTTGATAAACACAAAGCTGGTTTTTATAAATTTTTTATCTCTTCTTTACCTTTTAATAATGATCATTAAAATCAATAAATTGTGTGTCTGTGTTATTTCTCATTTTGTTCCTTGTTGTTACCGGTGTTTTAGTTTTCCTCTGTGACATCAATTTTGTTTTTAATCTTTTTAATTTTTGTACGCTATACGTTGTAGACATGTTCCCTCCCCCCTTTTTTAGTATGTGATATCCAATATTATTGAAAGGTTTTACCACATATGCAACTATAACAAATACATGTAGATATTTTAACAGTTTAATTTTTTTCTTTTATTCATTCATTACAAAATGACGTGGCTTCACGTAGATCTAATAATGATTAGACTTTTCTTTTTTAATAAGTTTTTGTCACCTACCTGTCCTAACGTATACAATGATTGGATCAATATGACAATAAATTAAGCATGGAACTTGCATGTGTATTTACTGAGCAAAAAAAATCATTAAAACAAAACTAATCAGCCAAAGAGTCACCGTTAATAGTGAGCGCAGTATCAGTATTAACGGTGACTCCCTACTGTGTACTTCCTACACGTTACATTCAGTACGGATGCTTGATCCACCTCTAAATGTATCGCGGGAATATAAAACACCAGATCACTGTGACGTCATACTTAACTTTTTGCGCTCGACAGTTTTCGTAAATAGTCGGACAAAGTCGGGGAAGGAAATGACGTCATAGGTACAGTTTTTTACGTAAGCATATGTGTTGTTTACTTTAATGTTTTTAAAAGGATTATTTATTGTTAAATAAAAATGATGTATGCGATTTACAGGTAAGAATTTTCCTTAGAAACGCTTCCTGTTCCGCCAAGTTGCTATGCACCGCAAAGGATCACTGGGATAGTAGAACGTTTTCACGCGGGTCCACAAAATTTTCTTTGAACAATGTGCAGATTTCAACTCGAATTTCCTCCGTTCGTACACGTTGTCTATGGAGCTCGCTACGCGAGCGGCGCTTCGCGCCGCCTCGCTGCGCTCGCTATAATGTGTCAATGAAATTATCATGGAAAATATCCCTTTCAACTATTTCAATTGCACTTCTTTCACAGGTAAGTGTATTTTTATTAAAAATCGTCCAAATGTGCTGCATAAATATCTTGGGACAGACTATAGTCCGAATTTTCTATTCACACACGCCTTGCCGGTAGAGCTCGCTTCGCGCCGGCGCTGCGCGCCGGCGAGCTGCGCTCGCTACTATGCCGAAATAGAGCACGGCGAATATTTTCAACGAAAATCTGTCTAGCGCCGACAGCGGGATTCGAACTCACGACGCTAAAATCATTGAATCTAGCATGAAGCCCAACGCGTTACCGCTACGCTAAATTAGCCGTTATTATGACAATCGGTATTTAGGTATAATATGTTTACCGTGTAACCGTTTGGAGGGCGAAGCCAGTAATATGTTTTACGGTGCTACCGTTCTGGCGAGCGCAGCAAGAATTATACATATACCTTGCATCATTGTCAACTTATAGTTTTATTTAGGTATCAACGAACGTCAAAGAATTTTTGAGAGAGTATATTGCTCTACAATAAGTATGCCAAAGGTACTAATTTTAATGGTTATGATACATACAGCGCAACCCACTTCCCAGAGAGAGAGAGAGAGAGAGAGAGAGAGAGAGAGAGAGAGAGAGAGAGAGAGAGAGAGAGAGAGAGAGAGAGAGAGAGAGAGAGAGAGAGGTACCTGTTTGTAGGTGTGTAATTTCCCACTTTTAAATTTAATGGTCTGACTATATCCCATATCTACATAATTTTTATTATTGTTTATTTTTTTATTTTATTCCTTTTTAATTTATTTCAAAATGTCCTATTGTTTATTTCCTCCCTACTCATTCATGCACAATTAGCTTAAAAATGGATCGATATGACAGTAAAGTATGGCTCTTGCAAATATATATACATAAAATCTCTATATTAAAAAAAAATTAAAAACAAATCATACGTCAATGAGGCAGGTATCGCAGTCTGTACTGAAATAGCTAGTACACGCATTACAGATGTTTGATCCACCTCTAAATTTATCGCGGGAAATATAGCGCGAGTGCACTGTGACGTCATCCATGACTTTGTTCGTCTTTGTTTACGTTTCTCGACTCATTACGGAGGTATGGAAGCATGTAACAAATCTTTTGAGTCTCGCCAAAGCATATGCGGTACTCAAAACGTGTCTTCAAACTTTAAGTCACTGTAAATTACGAGTTAAAAGTCGGCCATTTTTGGCATAGCACCACGGGTGAAAACATTAGAGAGCATTATGGGACGTAGACAAAAAATTTTGTTTGATGAACTGTAGGTTTAGCTCGTTCTTTTTCCCGCGCACACTGGTTCTTAGAGCTCGCTTCGCTCGCCGGCGCTGCGCGCCGGCGAGCTGCGCTCGCTATAAATGGGGCTATAGATCATGATCAGTAGACGCCCTTTCATCATCTCTGGCCTATCATTTCATATATTGCTTTGTTTGGACTCTAATCTTATTGCTTGTTAAATTTGTTCAAGCCCCAATATGCTATAGACTATAGTCTGTCGAAAACTACTGTTTCCATCACATGTTGACGATATTTATAGAAACATACAGAGCTAAAAGAAATACAATTGAAATCCTTAAAGCTGCTTGGTCCGATTTGTTTGTTATTACAGTATCAACATTTTTTCAATACAAATCATTTATCTTAGAAAGTTATGGACTTTCTCCTATTTACACCAGCAGAATCAGTATCCTTTCAAAGTTAGACATATTCAAAGTTAATAAAAATAATTTCTCTTTGGGCAAACGAAAAAACAAACAAAAATGCATCACGGGAATGTTAAGAAAAGGAAACCGCTTGGTTTCGTTCCCCACATGCTATGCATCGATTGTAAAGAAAGCAGACTTCAGAAATATTAGTGAACAAAACGTACACATTTCTATTTGTAATTTATCTGATCATTTCGACCTTTAAGTTTATTTAAAGCGATGTCAAATTCGTAATACAACCATACCCTTCTCATCGTCAGGGGTGAAATTTAACACGAGGCGAAATAACGCGGTACCTTTTAATGTCGTTTGTTTTGTTGGCAAATTTTGTACGTATTTTTCTTCATTGAAATTTGGCATAATTGACGGGTAAAACTACTGCAATGTCTATTATTATACATATACTAAACATAGCCATCGTTTAAAAGCGTGCATAAAATTTGATATAAAATCGGACCAAGCAGCTTTAATTAAAACGTCATCGCTTTTTTTAACTCGGAGATTTTCACAGGAACGAAGAACAGATTTCTTATGAATTTTTTTTTTTTTTCATTTTAAAGTTTCTTGGAAAGCCTCACACAATTTTCAAATGCTATCATATTTAGATCTTATATTATATCCATAGATTTTTATTTAACAGCCGCTCTTTATAGCCGAACAAGTCAGAGAAAGAGAGAGAGAGAGAGAGAGAGGAAATTCAAATACAAAAACTTCTAAATTAATTTTCATTCTGGTATGTAAATAAATATTGTTTAAACCCTGAAATATTTCATCTTCGTAAGCCAAGCTAGGTTTCTGATCCGCGCCGCTCCTGCAAGATCACACACCCTTGGCTAGCGAAGGTATCTATGAATAACTTATAATGAAGCAAAAAATCTTACGACAGATTTTAGCTGCATTTTTGTCCTTGTTATTTTGATTCTATCAATATGCATGTATATTATTTTAATGCCTTATTGTCTAATCTGAAGTAATTTATACATAATTAAATTGGATAATGCCTGGCTGCAGCTACATGTAGTATCTACATCGCAGATCTCTTGATAATTTCTCCGCATGAAGTATAAAATCTTAACTTCTTACTCTCTTATTTTAAATGTATGGCAATTGCATAAAACATAAATTAAAGAGTATAAATGTATTTTTTTTTAAATAGGAAAATCAATTCATCTTGAGAATATTTCACTTGTATGGACAGATAATGAGATTATTTTTGGTCCCTAAATTCACTAAAATTTGTCATCCAAACATTGAATTATTAAACATTCAATGATTGATTTGTGCATTAAAACTAGAGAATTGAGATACCCTTGCTAATTCACATCATAAGGTGTAAATTATGTCCTTCATTTACATTGTACATACCTAAATTCACTAAAATTTGTCATCCAAACATTGAATTATTGAACATTCAATGATTGATTTGTGCATTAAAACTAGAGAATTGAGATACCCTTGCTAATTCACATCATAAGGTGTAAATTATGTCCTTCATTTATATTGTACATACCTAAATTCACTAAAATTTGTCATCCAAACATTGAATTATTAAACATTCAATGATTGATTTGTGCATTAAAACTAGAGAATTGAGATACCCTTGCTAATTCACACCATAAGGTGTAAATTATGTCCTTCATTTATATTGTACATACCGGGGTATATAATTTAATCTGAGTTTGTTTGACAAATGTCTAACATTTAGTGTGCAATGCATATCTATGATTGTGAATGCAGATCAGTACTTCCTATTATGCATAATTTTTTAAAGTATTTATAATGCATATTGCTCCAAATATTCTCCCTATTTGCTTTTTTTTCATGGCAGATTGGGGGTAATTTGAACATTTATTGTATTTTTTAATCATATACGAATGGTTTACACTTTTTTTTGGGGGGGGGGGGATTAAAATGGGGAAATATTTTACAATGTGTCTGTCAAAGATTATGATGTCTACAAAATTACGTTTTGATTCATTTTTTGTTTTTATTGAAATAGTTATTGGTGGTTAATTTTTTTTTTTTTGGATTTTGATAATTAATTTGAATTTTGGGTACGGAATGACCTGGGTATGAGTATGTCAGGCTACGATTTGAGATGACACCCTAAAAAACGAAATTTCAAATTGAAAGCAGGAGAAAAAACGTCTTTCATTTTTCAGAAAGTAATCAGAAAGCAAATTCAATTAAAATACATGATGTTATTTTAATGACAATGAAATAAAACCGATTCACTGTTGAAACCAATCGCAACTTCTCGGGCCTTTCCGGCAAGCTCGGAAAAACACGAGCATGCCGAAAAGGCCCGAGAAGTTGCGATTGTGTTGAAACAGGTTTTTTTGTCCAATCAGATGCCATGAAATTCATTTGATCGGATTTGATGCAACTGTTGAAAGTTGTAGGAAAGGAAAATTTGTTTTCTTAATAAGGAATTAATTTTTTCAAGAACACTCTACGTAAGTTCGAATGTATTTATCACTCATCAAACAAAGTTGTTAAATTATCACCAAACGTGAAGTTAGTACGAGATTCAAATTCAACATGGATGCTGGTGATGTCATTGCGCGTGAAGTTATTCTTTTTTCCTCCATCTTGGAAAAGTTTTTCAACTTCATAGGTATAGAGTGTAATTTCTATTTTTAGACATATATACACATGTTGTCTATAGGGAGAGCTTCGCTCTCACGGGCCCTTCAGGCCCGTGAGAGGGCTTCACCCTCTATAAAACGTAGATATGTACGACTGACATCAAGCAATTAAAATTATTTATTTTTCCAAAAAAAACTTCATTATTGACGGTAATTTTAAAGTTAAAGTTTCCTATAAACTTTTGAACAAATTGATTGAACATTTTTCAAAGAAATTCTACATGAGAATCACAAAAACGCTTTTTTAAATGACGCTTGATAAAGAATGTTCAAGAAAAAAAATTCACTGAGATTTCGTCTGCTAAACATTTCGAGTTTTCTCGGTAAGGCCAAACGTCTCTCTATTTCTTGAAAAAAACCATAAATCTTTGTTGACTTTTTATTGTACAACAACTTGTTGATTAAATAAACAATCAAATCAATTGATTACACGTAATTTGAAAAACAACAACAAACGCTTGCTTTTCCGGTGATTATTTTAAGGGACTTGTCAACACTCGAACGTCAGAGCTACTTATAGCAAAGCACGTCAGTATATTTAACAGTCGGCATAATAATAACAATAGTGTTGTGTTGTGCATGTACTATGCCTAAATAGTAGTCAGGGTTTGATACATAGTGCACTCGCCTCCGGCTCGTGCACCATGTATCAAACCCTGACTACTATTTAGGCATAGTACCTGCACAACACTATTATATAAATAGGCTCAGCGATACTATTTATACATGCATGTACGTTAAAGCTTACAATATACTCGTAGTCTAAGGGGAAGTAAGGGGAGATGACCAAGGCTATATGATGTCAGCGTTGAAATATCATTCACGAAGAAAGTTAAGTAATATTGATAAAGAGCGTGCATCAGGCCTCACGTGCATGTAACGATTCATTTTGAAAGCTATACATGTACATGTGTTATGCTTGTTAGAAACCGTTTCAATGGTTCTTCCTTGCAACTTTAAACTCGACGTCAAATGATTATGTATATATTGAACATTCCTGATCGAAATACCATTGGTGACATTACAATGGTGAAATGCAAAATTACAAAATATGTTAATATCTATATATTTATATCTACCGAGCATGACTCCCCCTATTTCTTACGGAAACAAGTAGTTAATTCATAGCTCTATAAAAACAGCCTGACTGAAATTTACACACCCCGTTTATCGATTGGTCGAAACCTACAGTGACCTAAGAATAATCACGGACTGCAAGAAATGATCATGATGATGTCAGACTGAAATTCCCAAAGGAGCCGATTTGGCTGTTTCTTTTAGCTAACGTACATTTACAGTAATTTAGTGGATTTTGTTTACTTTTTACAATCAATTTATTTTGTTAAAAGAAAGATGTAAATATAAACAATGAATGCTTTCTTTGATGATTCATGCTGGGATATGAGGGTGGCGACATTGCAGAAAAAAAAATAATTTCTGCTACGATCGCTACCTTCATAACCCACATGAATCACCAAAGAAAGCATTTTATTGTTTAAATGAATGGTTTGCGTGTTAAAATACACCAATCTATGTTATTGACCTTGACCTACAGATACATCATTAGACAAACATACATATGAATGCAGGTTTTGAACGATCTCGAAAAAAAAATTAGCTTAGATAATGAAACAAAGATTGGTTCGGGGGACAGGAATACGGGTAGAGAAAGACTCTCACCCCTCTTATTGTCTGCGATTCCGTATGTTTGTGTCACGTCACAGTTTTGTTTTTCAAAGAAAGTGCAATTTAGGGTATATTGGTCAGTAAACAGCAATTGTAACGTACGGCCACAACAATTATTGCTTATATTTGCAGGATCCTCAGCAATGTACGATAACTCTAAATTTTCCTGATTTTTTTATTCGTACCATGAATTAATTTGCCTTTTATATAGACAAATTTATTACAATGGTAAATTATTACGCAAAGCCATCCAACGAACTGCTTGGCTTAGTGGTTCTACGGAGAGCTACTTCCTAGAGGTAAACGGGTGGTTTCCTTTTTTCTAATTTGATCTCAAATTGACGTATACATTTTTAATCCATTATAGTCATCGTGGCCAAATTGCGATATCTTCGTAAAATGCATGGATACCTTAAAAATAGTCTTGTTGTTTTATTTCATTTATAAAGTTTGAAGGATAAATAACATTTTTATGATTAAAAATATTTGAGGCTGAAGATCGTAGAACCTTAAGGTATGCGTTTTTGGGAACAAAATCAGATTTCTTTATTGACCCTGGCATCTTTAATCATCCAGTGTGTGGTACAGTCATACTAGTCTGCGAACACCTATTGTAATGTGAGACGACCACAGTTGTTTTCCGTTGAATAACCGGACCACGAATCTGGAATGACGATTGCTTCTCTAATCCGACAAAACTCGCCCGAGCCATGCCTGGGGATCAGTCCGCTCCACCATGTTGAAGGTAACAGTAGTCCTCGCCGTTCTCTGTCTTGCTTATGGTAAGAACAACCCGTTAATAGATTTAAAATAGTATCAAAAATTCATTCTAGTAGTTTAGCGTATGTATGATGTATCTATAAAAAAACTTTCTTTCGCCGTACTTGTAAACGAATGTTAGAAGTAAAAAGCATTAATTAGATTGAAGTGTAATGTAAAAGGGCCGCTGTTGTTCCTTATCCGAGTTGGAGTCTTTATCACACGAGCATTTGTCAATGAAAGTAACCCCGAAACAATAAAACTATTTTATGACTGCCTGTCACTAAAAAATAAAATAATGAGTACTAGTTAATTTACAATGCATAGTTATTTAATATTTCCGCCTTTAGCCAAGCCGAGTCACAGAAAGCCCCACGCAGGGAATGGGCACCACACCGATACCCAGGTAGCTCAGACAGACCTCACGGCCGTACTGCAGTCAATCAATCAGGCAGGGTGCGGCGGAAGTCGCATCAGTCCGTCAGTGTCCTACATCGTGGGTGGATCCGAGGCTCGGGCAAACAGCTGGCCGTGGATGGTATGTCTGAAATCGACAAAGAATTTTATAACGCGAACAAAAACCTTGCCTTGTTTTTATACAATTGATATATATCTCTGCTTAAAAAAACGAAATTAGAATGTAAACTTTTGTTGTTGATTAGGCCTCTTTGGAGTATAATGGTATGCACGTCTGTGGCGGAAGTTTAGTTTCTGACAGATATATCATCACCGCAGCTCACTGCGTTGAAGGGTATGATTTTATGATATTTGAGTTCATTTATAAGGTAATCTAATTGACTTCCAGTCTAGCGCTTGTAGTTACTGAAAGCACGAGAATTTGTTACAAACCAAATAGGCATGAAAAAAGTAGATAGTGTTCATTCAGCAAGTGCTTGAAAATAAAAGAAGTTGCAGGTGAAGTCATTCGTTTAAAATTTTTGTAGCGAGTCGTTCAACAGATACTCGAATCAAAGGTCGTTTGGATGGTTTAAAACGTATTTTAACGATAAAAATCCTTCAGTGTTTAATGACCATCAATATTGAAAGTTTAACAATATACAATCAAACAATCAAATGATAGATGTAATGAATGTATTTAAAGATACTTTTCGTATCAAATTGTCTTTCTTTTTCTGACAGTGCTATGGCTACAGCTTCAAGATGGCGTGTTCGATTGGGAAAACATGACAGATCAAGAACTGAAACCACAGAACAGAATCTCTTTGTCAGAAGAATTATCAGTCATGGTAGCTACAGCAGCTCCAAAATCAGCAATGACATTGCTTTAATGGAGCTGAGCTCCACTGCAACCATTAATGATTACGTTAGCCCTGTGTGTGTAGCCGAGCTTGATGTTGCCGCTGGAACAAATTGTATCACCACAGGCTGGGGGGACACTCAAGGTAACAACAGAATTCTCTCTCTCTCTCTCTCTCTCTCTCTCTCTCTCTCTCTCTCTCTCTCTCTCTCTCTCTCTCTCTCTCTCTCTCTCTCTCTCTCTCTTCGTGTATGAATAAATCTGCCATCCTTTCAGGCACTGGATCAAACTCTGTTCTGAGACAAGTGACCGTCCCAATGATTGATCAAGCCACCTGCGCCAGCCGTGACTACTACGGTAGATACATGGACACCACAACCATGATCTGTGCTGGGTATGAACAGGGGGGAAAGGACTCTTGTCAGGTATTTAACCTTCTTTATAGTGTAAGAGCATGACCTTCAAAATGTATCACAAATGATATTTGCCGTTCCATTTTTTTCCTTTTACTTGTACATGTATCATAAATATCATTGGCCATGTACCGGATATACATTGTTTATCTTTCTCGTTTTGACCATTGTCATAGGGTGACAGTGGTGGACCATTGGTCTGTAGCTCTCAGGGAGTGTGGCATTTGACAGGTGGGTAATTCTCCTAAAAAAATTTTGGAAAAATACCATATGCATCGTTACACCGATA
Organism: Magallana gigas; assembly: GCF_963853765.1. Classification (NCBI taxonomy): domain Eukaryota; kingdom Metazoa; phylum Mollusca; class Bivalvia; order Ostreida; family Ostreidae; genus Magallana; species Magallana gigas. Next base: position 40,040,969 of record NC_088859.1, read on the forward strand.
TACAAATTTATTATATTCTAAATGTATATGTTGAAGTTTGGAAAGTTTAAGAGATTTGACCGTGATTTGAATGTTATCTTAAACACATCAGTATTGTAGCGAAACGAAAGCTGAATTTTGAGAAAAAGTAATTTGCAATGTTTTAAAACTTTAATACATAAAGTATTCAGTTTTAACACCGTCGTTCACCATCGAGGAGTTGAATCAAGTTAAAAATTATCATGTACCACCCTTCATTATACTTTCTGTCATAGGAGTCACAAGCTGGGGCTTTGGCTGTGCTGAGGCCTTTAAGCCTGGTGTCTACACGAGAGTTGTTAACTATGTCAGCTGGCTTGGAGCCAATATGGCCTGACCGTCCAAAATCGCTGTATCCCCGGTGAATTTACAGTTTATTTTTCTATAATATAATAAAATTATACCAACAAAACTAAATATATAGGTTGTTTGTACATGATTTTAGTCAAATCAAGTGAATCAACTCCTCTTAGCAGATTTTAATTCAACGTTTTTTGCGACATAGTGAGCCAGTTTGTGATTAAAGTGACTGACTCAAGAAAGGCATTTCGCTTCTCAATTATGAAAACTACATGTATTATCTAACCACCAACAGTACTTTTAGTACTTTGATTTTCTTATTTCTTTATACAAATTAATATAGGACACAAAATATTTAAGGTAATATTTTTAATCATTTAACAAATATCACATACAGATTAAGTAATGTTTACCTTGATAAAATTAATAGATAAATATATAACAACTGGATTTTAATATCAGTCCAATAAAATATAACCATTTCTACATAACAAATTCTTTTTGACAAAACATTCATATGGCAATATATATTACCAATCAAGATCTTTTTGAGTAGATATTAATTTGAGACTGTATATAATTATTATGGAACATGAATTGAATGAAACATACAAAAATAATTTACGAACTGGAATATTAGACAATATGCACGAAAATTGAACAATAAAACGTGTTTATACATTTGCCAATTTCACAGTGTGTAGATTTATTTGGCTTGACGAATCCTCGTAACAAAAATTCCACTAAGTAGAAAATAAACAGTTGTGACAACAAACAGAATAATATATCCCAGACCTATCCTACAGTTCACACTTTCAAAGTAGTCTAATATCAGGCCGCCTACGGGAGTAGCTAGAGCGTTAGGAAGGATAAGGGCCAAATGCCAAACTGCAATATCTTTTGCCTTATCCTTCTCCTCTGGGAGTATGTCCATGACTAAAGCGAAATCCACCGACTGGAACGAACCGAACCCGATTCCTGCAAAAGAGTATCGCCATTAACTTAATAATTAAGTTTTACAAGAGTTAGCGAAGCATTTAAAATAGGTTCTTAGAAATATCATTTAATAATTTTGGTTGGTTTAAGTAAAAGTGAGAGGAAAAACTTACCAAAGAAGAAGGCCACGATGACGGCGATGTAATAAGCAGAAGGCCCTTTTATATATGTTAAAGTTGAAATGCAAACGCACATTATAAAAGCTGAAAAATAAAAGAACTTCTGTAAGGTTTATATGTTTATCATGAACATTGTGTCTATCAAATCTGTGTTATCGTTGAAGTATTTATTGGCTCATAAGGAATTATCTTAAACTCATACCAGCTACTATAACAATTGGTTTTCTTCTATTAAAACGATCAGAGAGAATTCCAAATATAATGGAACTGCAAAGAAAGAAAATATTGGTTGGTAAATTTATGTTAATACATGAACATGTATGGAGGTTGATTTTTTCTTTTTATCTATTCTTAGTTTTCTAGTTAGAGTTGAAATAAGTTAACGCCAATATTCCAAGAGGGTACATGTATCATTTCATAATCATAAAGATTTATAACCTGATGGCGGCTGCAAATAACATTGGCAAGAGCATGATGGCAACGCCTCTTCCCGCATTCCAACAGTCGGGAAGTTCTATCATGTCAGAGAGCCAGTATTCCAAAAATCTGCGAACAAAATATCAAAAGTACATTTAGATATAGGTATTCATTGCTATCACCAGACAAATGAATGCGAGTACTACGCCCAGTGTATGTGTTGGATTCATTGTCTCTGTTTATGCAATCCTGTTTTGTCACGGTATTGATTGAGCTTACCCTGTTACCGTGGAAACGCCTTGCTGCATGAGGAATCTAGTAAAAAAGACCCACCGGAAATCGTGTTCTGAAGAAAATAAAAATAAAGTCGACTCTTGTGGGGTTTTTTATATAACGGTATTAATTAGTTTTGATTCAAGTTTTTTTGTTTTTGGCATTAGTGCAACAATGTCTGACCTAAAAAATCATTGGTTTTTTTTTTCTTTTCATTGAAAATAGCTAAAATAAAAACGACGTTATGATTTTTTTTTACCTTTAAATGGCTCCCAAAAACCACAAAAAATCTGAACACAACCTGTGAAAGTAGAAAAGTAACAAATATGAATCTGATAATAAGTAATAAGTCTTTTGTGCAGGCAACATTATTCGAAATTCTTGTGCTGTGTTCAGATGACTTACCAATAGGTTCAAGATTTTGTTTTCCGGGCTTTTCGGTTGTCGTAAACACAGTTACACAGACGCTTACCATCACCACCGCTATGGCAGTTCCATAGGCTCCTAAAACGCCCATTTCCTGTGAATATTTAATATCTTAAACTTAAGTTTATTCACAATATCAAAAATAAAAACTATCATCTTTGCTCTATAATTGTTATGACAGTATATAAATAGTGCCTGTTTGGGAGGGTAACAGTTGAAATTGACACCCCGAGGAAACCATTGTCAACCGACGCGAAGCGGAGGTTGACAATGGTTTTCGAGGGGTGTCAATTTCAACTGTTATCCTCTCAAACAGGCACTATTTATTTTATTATACTGAATGTCTTAATTTTAGAGAATTTCTATATTGCTTTTATATAGAAATGACGTGAATTCTACGGCGAACAGTACGCGCATAATTTACGCGCATGTAACAATTCGTTGTGTTACCCGTTGCTAAGTGTGTTGCTAACGCTGAGGGTAATAGAACGGATTATCAACTGCGTCTAAACCAAAAAGATTTCAGTATTTTACATGAAAGTATAATAATATATCATGTTACATGTACTTTATTGAATCATCGCCATCAACAATGTTTTAAAATGATGCTTACAGATAATCCGATACCAACGGCTGCTCCACTTACGTTACCCAACAAAATCATACAGCCCATTACTCCAGAGTTAAAACCTAAAAACAATACAAGTTTTATTAATAAGTTGCAACCTGCCATAACATAAACCATTAAATTATAAGAAGCATTTCGCTCAATTTTTCTTAAATTTGTTTATACCCTTTGTCATTTTATAAATTTACATCTTCAACAAAAAATTAGTAAACATAGTTCATAACTTTTGTTGATACAATTATTTGAATGACACTAAAATGTCCCTATACGAAATCAACGAAAACTGGTCTCTAGTCTAAAACTAGATTTCAAAAGGTTAATGCAAGATATATATAACGCATGAAAAATAAATACGTAATAATAGTCGTAAAACCAGCGTACCTCTCTGGGAATAATGTGATTTGTCCGCAATCAGGGCATTGTATGGAACTGTTATCATGGCAAACGACACGGTGACAATTAGGTAGAAAAAGATATAAAGACCTACAAAATAGAACAAATGTAAACCTGTATGATATACTATTACGAAGAAAGATTCAAAAAGAGTTATACATTCATTTTTAAAGTGGGTTATCTCCCGTAAATTGGCGTAAAATATTTGATCATAATATAAAGACTTATGTACGAATATCAATAGTCACTGCTATTTATTTACTTCTTTTATTATTGAAATTATGTTTGATAGCAATTAATTTAACTATTTATGTCTTAGGCAAAAGGAAATTGAAGGTCTAAAGGATCTTAGGGTATTACCGAGGCTTCCTGAACTAGTGTTCTTCTCCTCAACAACCTCTCCCTTTTTCTCGGGGACCAGAATAGTTCCAGGCTGGGATCCTCGAAGAATTGTAGTCTCGTGCGAATTCTTAATCGTTTTGTTTGCATATGGGAGACACCTCTGAGCTTCCAAATCGCTGTGGCACTACAAAGTTCAAACAATGGCTTTTAATACATTTACTTGAATGACGTACTTCTGATGTTGGCCTTATATCTTGTCACACGAACAATATAATTTCATTTAATATACTTTTTTGAGCGAGTAATAATCAAGTGACATACCATTCCTTCTGTGCCATTCTTGTAACCTGAGTCTCTTCGTCTGAAAAGATAACAAAGCAAACTAATCATCATATACCTTCATATTCACCTACCATGATGCAAGATGAGGGAAAATGTATCAAGTTACTTACGGTAAGTATAATTTAGAGGAACTTAGTGCCATTCCTATCAATCCAATGCTGCAAGATAAAATATCATATAATTTGTGTTGAAAATATACCTAAATACATGTAGGATTTATATCCTGTCTTAAATTTTAAATATACATTGTGCTAGTATACATCTTCGAGAGATTATCATAAAAATAAATTTATGCGCTGTTCATAATTATATTTCATTCGCATTAAGTATTTATTCTAAATTATATGGTATAAATTTTCAAACGATTACTGTATCTTGTTTCTAATAATATAAATGTATAATACTAGACTTATGTATACCATGAGTATCAAAATGGATAAAATATCAAAAAACGCTTTTAGTGAAAATTAGTAGCAATGAAGTAAGGATTCTTTATGTTTTAGTTTGGTTGTGTGTATTTTGGGGTTATTAATACCGATAAATAATATTTTACCACAGAAAAACAGTCCCTGCCATCATAACGGGTCGTCTTTTACCAACCTTTAACGTCACTCGATCACTACCCATGCCGATCAAGGGACTGGTGAAAAACGTGAGAGCTGGAAAGAAAATGAATATAATCACCTTCACAAGTTGTGTATCTTATGTTCTAATTCGTTACACTCAACCGAACATAAATAATTTATAAAATGAATAAACACAGTGTGTAGGTACAGAAGCGCTCTCAAGAGTGCAGTTTATTACATGTAAAAGTAATACACAAATATCTTCCGGCAAATCCTCAGTTCTCTACAATAATGAGAAAAATTGTTTTAAAATAACAATAAAATGATACATGAAAACGAGTATGGGTGTGTGGGTGGGTGGGAGGGGGCCACGTCTTACTGCACGAAGAGAGAGTCTTCGAATGGCGCTAAATTCTTTACTCACTTAACACGAGAAGTCGCACTTCTCTAATTTAAATACCTGTATAACAGGTGAAATACTCATTATAGAAACCAATCATATTTGGTTTCCGGTATATATATAAATAAACAAAAACACGTGTTCGACAGACACACGTGTCATCATACCTTTAATAAATACATGTATATTAACTTTAGTTCTGAAAAGTTAAAGGTCCCGTTCAGAACTATAAAGTCTAGAATTTAATTGTAAGCGTGTTTCCAGGTTAAAAATTTTGATCTGCCCTACAAAAGTTTGGTTCCGACCGAAAGGAAAATCAGAGTTAGAACCATTTTAACAAGACCTTGGACTTTCAGTAGGGCGTAGGTATCTATTTCTTGCGTCAAAGCAAGTTAAAATTGACGCGGTTTCAAGCGTAGTCTTAGCTCAAAAGCAAGACAAATCTTGCTGATTTCGAATTCAGAGCTATGGCTAAGTGGCCTACAATGAAATAGACCTACGATACAGTTCTGTTTGACACAACTACCCAAAGTCCAAGCTCTTGTTAAAATGATTCTACAGTATATAGAATAATCGACATCGGCTTGTTTGTTTGGTTTTTTTCGTGTTTTATGTGGGTTTTATACAGACAAGATGAAAAGAACGTGGGTTTTTTTAGAGCATCATAAACACAGAAGTTTTCCTGGCTTTTTGATAAATATATCTCCAATAAACCGAATATTTACGAGTAAACCTTTCGTTGTAAACCGAAAATTGGGGGGGGGGGGGCTCTCCTATACATGTAGTTTATTAATATTTCCCTTTAAAAGAATAGCCCTGCAGTTACCTCTAATGATACATAATATCCATCAATGATATAAAGTTGCATAAGTGGTCAGAATCCCGACCATTAATGATATAAATTTATCATTAACAAACTACATTTACCTAGTCGTCCATTAATTATACAATTTCAAAATTATATTATTAATGGCCAAAATTTACATTCACTCATGATATTAAAGAAAATCCCGAAATAAGTGCATCATAAGACATTGACCTTTAAGGATATACTTAGTCTACTTTTTTATTACATGTAAATTGCATTAGTGGAAGAACTTCTACTATTATTGATAAATTATGTATGAAATAGCGGCCATCTGCGTTTGAAAAAAAATAAATCAACAAACTTAAAGCTGGATTGATTATTCATAAATCACGAAATTAATCAAAGGTTATTCACACCTATCGAGATATGCATGTGCGTACCTATGAAAAACTCTTGATGGATATATGATGAAGCAGTAGGCGACATCTGGGCGTGCGTGCATTAGATATCGCATTGACAGTCGTGTCCATATTGATTAAAACTAGTTTTGTTAGATTTTTTTCAGGTCCAGATAGCTTCATCGTTATAGTGACAGCAACAGATTCATCGACTTTTGATGACGCGGTTATATATTATGTAGAGATAATGAGATGAATGTTACATAGATGGCGTCGTCGATCTATTCAAGTTGCTGCTCTGTATAACACAAAGGTGTGTTTTTCAACACAAACACGATCGCCATTGCTTCAACTTCTCATTCGTTCACCTCGGCGTTTCCTCTCAATTATACACAATTCAAGAATCGATGAATTCTGATGTGCGTCTCCGTTTTCAAAGGCTCTTGGTTTCACACCAATACATTTTTAATGTCGCTTACTGCATGGGCGTCTGTAGTTGTGTAATGATATTTACATTGATGTAATGAAATTCCCTGTCAATTGGCTTGCATGCACCATCTTGGTAATTCAGTTATTGGTATCTTGTTTTAAGATCAAGTACATACCAGCACCAACTGCCACCATCCCTCCCAGCCATCTGCCTTTTTCTGCCTCACCAACCAAAGAGCGAATCTGGGCTGGTACAACTGAATAAAATATTAATACATGCATGTATTCTCTTCTATTTGCAAGTTTATTATTTCTTTTAATATCTCTGAATATCGTACAGTAAATATTCATAAAATCGATTTTATTTGGGTTTTTAAGGGGTAATAGTGGTATGCCTATAAGTGTGGGTACATACCGACTCGATCTGTAATATATGATTCTATGATAGAGAATCATCGTTTAATTATGTCGGGGAATTAATATTCAAAGAGGCATATCTCCCAATTTTAAACAAGTAGTGTTTCTAGTGTACCTACCCTCAACAGACAGTAGGAGGAACATCAGACTGAGGCCAAACCAGGACAGGTTCAACAGCAGCACCCTGGGCTTACTGAGCAACGTGTTGTCCTCCCGTATAATGTCCTCATCATCAGCAGTTGTACTACAGATAAACATTAACATACCTGTATGTGTTATGTGTTCTTATAATTAGTGATCTTATTAGTTCTGATGTTGTTTGTAAAGTTTGCAAAGTTAATCAAGATGAAAATGCATTTGATTACCTGGTTTTTATAAACGAAACGCTTTTTGTGGGGTTTTTTTTTACTTTTAAATTGTAGTACATGTATGCGCATGTATAATATATACATATCACTGTCATCAAATATTGAACTATCTCAGTTTTTCTTTTCTTTCATGTCGTATTACGTATATGTACATGTATATGCACAAAATATAGCGAGTAATACCACTGTCTTCAAATTAACAAAACTTAAACATGTTAAAACGTAAGCCGATCGCGATATGTTTCATATTAAAGTGCTACTTCGAACGACCCAAGACAAGTACATTTTTAGGAACACAGAGAGTATTTAATGATCTGGTCTCAATTGTAGGGCGTGACTCCGGTCATATTCGGTATGTCTGTACTTACTGCTCTTCCTCCTCCGTGTACAGTTTCCCTGACCGTTGGGTATCTAGGCTGTCCATCTCCATCCTACCCACGGGCTTTCTCTAACACAGACTGTAAAGATTTACACATTCGTTCATTTTCTCATTTTATTCCGATATTCGTTTTCGGTACATGTACATGTAACAATGCATCCTTTATTTAATGAATACTACATGAAGATAATAGGCCTGCATGTGATATAAACAATGAAAACATGTACTTAAACAATCAGATGCTTTTTGGGGGTTTTCGCTTGTGATTTTGAGTCGGACAACATTACACTTGTGATTTACGTTAGAGAGATGGATAACCGCACAGCAACCGTAACAGCGCCTTTAATTGTCATTTACAATAACACTTTTAATGTGTGGTGAAAATATGGCGATGTCAGTTTTTACATTTTTTTGAAGTAGAATCTCGGGAGATAAAGCCATAAAATAGACAAAGACCACAGCAGTATAACGTGTACAGATAAACATGTGTGCATTAAAACACTTCCGTGAGGAAATTTTTAAAACTATTGATAATCTGTGACCTACGCTGTGTCGCATCCTGATGGAAAGTGCAATGTGCGATCAATCGACATTGACAACAATATTGTGTCCTATCTCTTGTACACTCTGTGTATGCAATAAATCATGTTCAAACCAATTAATAGTTTAGACTTACACATATAACCACTTTCCATGTTGAAATTAATTTGCGTCAGCGAGGTACATATACAATGTATGTACAATTAGGATAAAGTATCAGATTTCATCTTTGCACTTAATAACGACTCTGTAGCAATCTGAAGCAGACGGAGAACGGGCATAAGTAGTCCAAAGGAAAACATTCTCTTAAAATATCTATCTAAAGCGAAATTAAAAAAAAACTCCTTTGATCTAAAGTTAATGCGACGTAGCTAAACCTCGAGCTTCGTTGTTTGTAAATTCATCTTTTTTCCCTCACTTCAAAAAAGTTTAGCAAAGTGTCTTGCACGACAAAGCCTGGAAGCAATGACAGACAGAGCAAATGCAAATTAAAACTGTTTATGATGTACTTACGGTCAACAATAACAGAGAAGCCTTGTCTTCTTTGAATCTATTACTCCTGCCATAAATAAAGAAGAGCTCGATCACAAAGCCAGGAGAATATCAACATAGACGATCGATGTCAGAGAAGGCAAAAGAGTGCGTGATTTCTAAACCGAATCGATTGGCGTGCAGCAACAGGGAGTTGGCCACTGTCTTTGTAGTCAAGCTATTTCTAGGTCTACGACGAATATAGGGCTGTTTCCATCCGCATATGAAGTGGCGAGGTATAATCAGGGTTTTTTTTCTTTTTACTGTTTTATGGCAACTTCTGATTGAGCTCTTGTAAATCACGTGCAAGGAAAACTTCCGTCATTTCAATACATCAGATTTCTCCTTTTCAATGTAGTATCAGGAAGTGGACAGATAGGCGGAAACCTGTAACGACCATTTGGAGCTAGTTTCTACCTAGTGTTGAACTGGATATTCAAGCAAAATTTCAAAAGACTCGATTTCTATTAAAACTTTTTTTCTTTAAGAAAACTAAATATTTTATGAAAATTGTTCCTGTTTATAAAGTTCTTTAATGCTAAATGTAAAAAATATTCACGACATTTTTCCTTTATAAAATGCAGAAATGCATACTTAATTTTTTTGGTCGAATTATTTTTCACTTGCATGCGGTTTAGTGTTTATTTCATTACACTAAAAATGTTTACTTCAAGTAATATTTAGCTCTGACTTTCGGGTTTTTTCTCGAACTTCATCTGTGTTTAATGGTCATGAATACAAATTCCTTTGAAAATGAAAGAAAAGTGCTTTTACAGCTAGCAAATGCATTTTTCAATCACCCATTTTATCTAAAAATATTTAAATGTTTTCACCTGTAATTATAGCACCCAGTCTTGCGGCCATTTTTACAGAGATAAATTATACAGTATCTATAATGAATCTGAAAATAAACAAACTTTTAACTACCTTAAGTTAATATACAAAACCTACAAACACGTGATGGATGACTGTATCAAAAAATTTGCGCTCTACTAACTTCAGAAAATATTGGAAATTTTCAAATTAATAAACACTGTTGAAATATATGAAATGCTTCAATTTGCGTGTAATGTGAAAACATATAAAATAATTGTCGATATTTAAAATAGTTTACTTGATAATTGGTTTTTAATATGATATATCGATTTTTTATTTTTTTTTTTAGCGATAAGCGAAAATATGATATGTTTTCTTTTTTTTTCAATTTAATTTGAATATTTCTGTACTATTTTTTACAGAGCTTTTTTTTTTAAATGTTTGAATTAATATCCTTCACACTGTTTTCAGAATACGTTTTGGATAGAAAGAGGGGTCTGCCATTTAGTTCAGAATAGAGAAAATGCAATCCTCAGTGTATGTCACAATTTTCAAAAAATTTAAGAACTCTGAACTTAAAATAACATTATGATGAGGTTTTTGAAAACTTAATTTTCATGTACATTTTTCAAAGGCATTTTTTTTTCATTTTTAAGACTTATAACTACTTTTGGTCTTTGGAGATTCTTCCAGGATTTTATAAATGGTACATATCCGTTTTTATAATTGAGCCAACTCACCCTTATACCATATATTTTTCTCAGAAAAGAAATTAAAACATTTTCCTTTTGTATAGTGGGGCCTTAATCTTCTGCTACACGGTATATTAGATTGCATGTCGATAAAAATTAATCAATTGTCGACAAAAACAGAAATTGTGTTCCACGTCTTCGGAGGCTGGAACTACCAGAAGTAACAAATTTTGAATGAGATCATAACTTACATGCAAACTATTTGCCATGCAGTGTTAAAAGATTGACCTGCTGAAATATGCATGTTAAATTGCGAATTCGCACACCAATGTTTTGAAATATGTTATTTAAAATAAGCTCCATATTTCGATTTCATTACATGGATGTTTAATGTCACAGTAAGAGTAATACACCAAAGCAGGTAATTAGTACTCTAAGCGCAATGTCCTTATGTTCAGGACTGCATTTCAATATTTAAACGCTCAAAGTTTGGAAAAGGAGCAGTTTAAATGCAGAAAAAAATTCGAAACCAGCTCTTTGATACTGCCTTCTAACCTGCTGTGTTTGTAGTTAGGATTGGAAGGTGTCTTGATATAGAGTTTATTATGAAAACAAAACATTTTACCTATTATTCAAACCATTAACTCAATATGTGAATGTGAAACTGCATAAATATCGACACGAGTGGTACATTGTACGTCATTTGTCGCCATATCTCTGTTATAACAAGAATCGATGGCGCTAACCAACTTCAAATATTCGTATGTCGATTGGTCAATTCCCAATATTAAACTATTAACATCGCTACTTCATTCCTCTTTATCATGAGAGTGTTCAGCTAAATTAGATTCAATGAATTATTGATTGCTTTTCCGGCGACAAAAGAAAACTCCTTCCGAAGAAATTAGTTTACTTGCCAATATTGGCGTCATAAATCCTGCATTTTGGAATAAATAAAATTTTATTGAAAACCTGCAATATCTAAATTTTTGTTTCATATCTTTAAATACACAAAGAGTTAGAAATAAAACTTTATTTGTGTAAAATTGAACCGGTGAATTGGGATTATTAACATCACTCAGGATTCTATAGTTGAAATGGGACAATCATTACTTGTTAAACCTTACTCAACGCAAAAAGCAATACAGTGTGGTTTCTGAATTAGCTGTGTTATCAGCTTGTCAATATATTAATGTAATGTTTTCCAATACACCACTGTAACTTCATTAGCTTTCAATAGTGTATCGACTGAAGCTTGGTGAATTCAATTAAATATGAATTTCTAATTATCATTGTTATAATTGTAAACATTATCTATGTAATGCATCCACGAGTAACACAACAAGAGAACAACAGAACATGAAGCAGAATAAATGTACAATACAGATCATTCAGTTGTATATGTGGAATTCAAGTAAATTATAGAGAAGGTTTGGTTGATCCAACGTAAACACATTGTAAGTAAATGTATCCTTACAACTGTGTAAATTTACTGGCAAGTGATGATGTGTTTTTTTTAAATTACTTAAAAAATCAAATATTAATACAAATTCCTTCCATATTTATTAAAAAATAGGCAATGGATATCTCTAGTAAACAATATTTAGATAAGAAATCTTACAAATCAGTACAAATATTCTTCATTTTAAGAAAGTTCATATTAATGCATTCTATATTCTTGTAAATCCATTCTTCATATCACTAGTATGTCATCTGATTTTTGGATAATACACTTGCTTTTAGCTTTTACGGTGTATCATCAGGCCATAATAATAACACCATGGCATCTGTGAACGATGTCCAGCAAATTTGAATATTTCACTTCATCACGTTATCACAATCAGCTGACTGAGGACGAAGCAAGAAAAGCTAGATGACCCTTTGGACATTTATTAGCATAGTGTCCTTTCTCTCCACACTAAAACAAACAAGAAATAAATTATATCATACTACTCAGATCAAATTTAACATATTAACTATGAATTTTGTATTTAAAAAAAAAACCCACTCTGTATCAATTAAGACTACGAGACATTAATTGATGAGATTTAAAATATCAAGCTTTGGTAAATTGCCATACATAAAAATAAAATCATTCAATATCAGACAACTCTGTCTTTTACTCTGTGTACCTTAAAACATGTCACTTGGTCGAGTGGTCGTCTTGGGTCTATATAGTTATCCTGGCCGGATGGGGGCTTGTAGGGTAGGTGTACATGTACATGGTGACCATATCCAGGCTGAGGGTAGGGGGCATTGTGACCAGTGTCCATCGTGGTCTGTATAACATTCTGAAAACATAAACAATCACATGGGTTTGATTGCAGAAATTAGAATTCAATTTGCAAAATACATATTGGCCAATAAATCAATAATTGACTTGCTACTGAGAGTTCAAATTTTCTATAATTTTGAAGACAACTTTTATGTATATACAAAATATACCACTTAGCTTGTATAACCTAGCATTCATTGTAATTTAGTCCCACAAGCATGTTTGTTATACATATATTGTAATTCTGCTTCGGTATGGGGTAGAAGAAGAACATGATAAATCTACCGTAAGCTAGAAGATTAAATTCTAAATTCAAATTCCTTAGCAATTGATTGAAATTTTTTTTTATTTAAAACCCACTTTCTCTAACTTGTACATGTAAATGTGGTATTTGCCTATTCAAGTTCGACCTGATGTTTTGGGTTTTATCATGATTGCCTTTCATGTTACATAGACATGTACATGTATCATGGTAGAAATATTTAGGACCCAGATGTAATTTGGCTGGGATTATTGAAAATGGTTAAAGTAAGTTTTCCTGCACATGCATGACAAAACAGGTATTGTGTTCTGTGAAACTTAAAGTAATTTTCAAGCAGATTAAAAACAAAAAAATTTATACCTTAAATAACCACATCTACTACTTACGATTTTATCACTGTCTGATGTTTTCATTTTGGGACAGTTCAGTGCTTTGTGACCAGGTTCTGAGCAAAAATGACACACAATGTTGACTTTCTTGGTAGTTGTTTGCTGATCAAACACAGGAATATCAAAACTGGGACTGAAAAAAGTTAAAAAAAAACGGAGATTTAATAAATCAAAAAAGATTCAGATATACATGTAAATCATAACATCTCTTCAACAATTTCCTATAAGGTAAAGTCTTTACACTACTTACGGCAGAAAATACATGTTTTACAATTAGATATACAAGTAAATGTTTGTAGTGTTCATATTTAATGGTATGACATAGTATAACTCCTGATTAATTAGGAATACAGTTAGTAAAAGTTGAAAATAGGAATCTAATTCACATCAACTTGTTCAACTTTAACTGGAGTTTAGTTTGAGCATCTATGTATATACATGTAGTTTAATTTTAGTTGCAAAGTTACCAACAGTTGTACAAATAATAAAACAAAAAACTTTAATCCCACCATTTTTTTTTTCATTTCAATTGGATCTTGTCAACATGCAAGTTAGACATTTTGCTGATGTATTCTTATTGCCACTATTTTCATTCTAAATTTTGTTATTCTTTATAAAAATGTTTGTTGGCAATAAAAATATATTATGATATGTTGTCACAGTTTGCTGTGAGTATCATCATCTACCAACACTTGTTAAGTCCAGATATTGTCAACCATCCTTCACCGCGGTACTTGAGAATATTTATATATGTGTTAACATGTAGTATTAGGATTTTCTTTCAAAAACAGTTTGTAATTCATGATGAAATGAAATTTGAAAGTTTTGCAAACAACTTACTGCATATATTTACACTTGGGTCCTTCTAAACAAAATCCATTGAGATAGCACTGGCACAGAATTCTTCTGACATGACGATTTTTGCAGTTGGGACCTATTTAACATTTGATAGATGATAGAGCATATATGTAGAATAAAAGCACTTTAACAATAATGATCAAAATTGTAAAGAATAAATAGATAAATTTCAATAATTAAAAACAACAGATTGCTGATTACCGGTAAAACTCTAATGGTTTCATAAATATTTTAAGGAGTTTCAATTGGCATTCTGTTTTTTATGATTATTTAATACTTGTGTTTTAATTATCTTTACACATTTTGGATAATATTTCAATATATATCAAACAATATATTGTTTTATATAATTATATCAGAAAGATGATACACTGTAGTAAGACTAGTAACAAATATCATGTACATGTATATTACAACATAAGATGTTGAAGCTTTTGGATTAATCATAAATACTGGAAAGAGGTAATCAGAATTTTAGATAATAAGATTACTGGTATTTTTGGTACTTACCATGTCTACAAAATCCTCTGTCATACCATGGACAGTCTTTGATTTTTGCAGATGGATCAATGTGGAGGAAAGGGCACTCTTTGTTATTACATTCACCTAGCAAATTTAAGCAAAATAGAATTAAGAATTATACCTACACCTTCTTCATTATTAACAGTCTGATAACTATTTAGAGTATGCTAGATAATTGATTAAAGACAACTCCTTCATACTTTTACAACAATCTGAAATAACCAAATGAGTATATACATTTTTTTACATGCCATTAACTATCTGTATATATTTTGCTATTCAGCATACAATTATAATATACTTGTACATTTATATTGTAACAATTATAGATACTCAGCCAAAAAAAACAATGAAAACAGAGCAAACACAAAACTGACTTCATAAAATTTTAAACATGGGTGCAAGATACTGTCAGAAGATGGAAGAGTATCTAAGTACATGTACCATGTGTACCGCTAATATATATTCTATTCATTAAAATGAAAAGGTTTAACCGTATATGATAAATTCCTTCCCCTCACCTCATTGTCTCAAGTAAATGGGGAAATATACTATTGCATTTTATTTGTTAATTTCCCCTAAATACTGTATGAGCAGTCTCATATTTCTATCTACAACCATCTCATATTAGCTCTCTTTACAACAAACATCGTATTTAAGAGAAAATCACAATTACATGTAATGTGTTAAAAACTTTGAGAATGAGGTGAATCTTTGCTCCAATTTCATTTGCATTTCAAAACAAACAACATTTCTCTAGGTTACACATGGGCATGAAAACTCACCAAATTTGGAAAAGAAGTAACATTCAGGCATTTTACTCATGTCAAACTCATGAAGAAATTCACAATCATCTCCTTTTTTGCACAGACCTCTAAGCCAATGTTTACACACAACAGTTCGATCTCCTTTGACATGTCTATATGGACATGCAACTCCCTTGCTACAAACATTGCTTAGGTAGAATGTACATATCGCTGCTCCTGATTCTGTTAATAAATTGAACAAAGGCAATAAATAATGGATTGAAAAATCTTGAAACAATTTTGTCGCTAAACTACGTTTCGTTATCTATACAATAAAAAGAAACTTTCGTTGAAAGATAAATTTAAACTGAAAAATGTGGTGCATGATTATCTTATTCTTAGGACAGAGTATAGCTGTCAACCATGTCTACTCACTGTCCATCCCAGGGAATGGAAGAGGTTGTGACCCTAGTTGCTGATCTAGAGCTACTTCCATTTCGAATTTTATATGAGTTACCGGCGCTACCAAATCCTGCATTTTTACGCTAACAATTTATTCCCTCGTCTTGATTTATCAAAAGAAATTACGACAACGTTGATCAAAAACAAAACTTTTAATACTATTTTCTCATGATAAGAAGCGTTCAAGTGATTTAGAGCATACTTTCGGAAACTCTCAGAATTTTTGCTGGTTCTCTGAAAATTTTGTCTCTTGACTTTACCTTTTTGACTATTTAAACTTGGGGCACCAGTTGAATTGTCCGGAAGATATTGTTATGACTGTTTGCTAGCATGTTGATGTTTGCTTCTGCAGCTGGTTTTACTGCAGAGTGCCATGAACGAAATCATTTTGAGAACAAATAAAGGAGAATACAATCCAGGAGAAAGTGTTTATGGGTAACATAACATCTCGTTCTGAATTTATTTGTGGTTTTTTTCAGCTCACAACTATAAATTTATATCAATATATATATATATATATATATAGAGAGAGAGAGAGAGAGAGAGAGAGAGAGAGAGAGAGAGAGAGAGAGAGAGAGAGAGATTATCCTTCTGAATTTGTTTGTACATGTGTGTACCTTTAGTTAACAGAGTTAAAATTCAACATTGTTCAAAACCTTTATGAACTAAAATATTTATATTTTCTGGGTCTGCAATAAAAAGGAGCACATTGTATCATAAAAATGACTTAAGATACTAAGATAGGTTGACTCCTGTAATTCGATTCCAGTCTGTCCAAGATATTTCTGTGACACATTTGGACGATTTTCATTTAAAATACACATACCTGTGAAAGAAGTGCAATTGAAATAGATGAAAAGGAAATTATCCAGATATCTTCATTGACATGTTATAGTATTTAACTCAAAGAAATTCACAGGATCGAAAACAGATATCTTACAGAGATTAATAATGCGAAACATTGACATCTTTTCTCCATTCAGTAATCACTTGGAATATTATTAATGTTATCATTTGGGTACTTTCATCTTGCTTGCAATGCAAAATACCCATTCCAAAGGAGAAATCTTGGGAATTTTTTGTAATATCGAATAAACATAGTTTGAACCTTGAAGTATTTATAAATATTGAATGATTTAAGAAAATGTTTTGCAAAAATGTCTTGGGATATACTATAGCTCCGAGGCTGGGTAAGTGATTTGAAATTAAGATAAGCTATTTAGCACTATATTTTTTTATATGTGACATTTTATCGGAATGTTGAATGAATAACATTATATAGGTAGAGCTTATCTTCTCTCTTCATCTCTTTTTGTAAAAAAAAAATACCATTCATTTGAAATTAATACAACACGAAGAATGAATTTCTAAATCATGTATAAATTGACAAAAATATAATGGGAAAACCCTTAACAGGGAAAATATCTTTCATCCATTCAGAAGTTCTTGATATATTTTTCAACTTTATCATCCAGGTATTTTAATGTTAGATGCAATGCAAAATCCCTGTAAACTATTTTTAGTTGTTTTCTTAAACCAGTTAAAAAAGTAATCTAAGGAGTAATTTTTGTACAAGAGAATGAATATTGTGAAAATCCAGTTTTTACATTTATAAATCCATGTATCAAATAATTTATCAAAATATTAATGAGATGCAAAAACATGTTGGGACAGATTATTAGTGTTTAATTTGATTAATAAATTTGAAAACCCACCCACACATATATATTACATGTATATATTTAACCATCCAATGCAGAAGTGTTTATAAAATGATTTATTTGCAAAATTATAGTTTTAATGATGCATATATTAAGCATCAGAGCTCACATTATTTTGAAAAGTGTTATAAATGTAACAGCATCAATTCAACAGATGTTGCCCATTTAATTCCATATGTGATCAGAAACTAAAGTTCAAGAAGTCTAGCTGTTCTAAAAATTAAAAACATTTATCCATATAGTGGTGGTCATTAATCTTTTTATGTTTTATCATCCCTGTCAATCTTAAGCATAGAAATCCAGTGGAGTAGAAGTCATAAATAAGATTGAAACTTCAGTTAAACTTGACAGGGATATTGCCATTTTGATGATGAAATCTTCATTGACATTAGCATGGAGAACCAACCAATGATACAAATACTTTACTTGTGTAAAGTAGTGGACAATTGATATTGTAACAAAATAAAACATAATTCCTTATGCTGGGCATTTTTTTCCTTGCAGAGTTGTATACCTGAACATTTGTAACCCAACAGCAGGGCGAGGTGTACGCCTGAAATTTGAAGGAGTAGAAAGTAGTAAGTTTTATATAAAAATGTCATATGAATATTGTGTACATTTTCATCCTACTGTTATGAGGTACCATTGGTACATGTGAACTATAGCATTATTGACTTAAGAGATTGATTTGTAATGGATTTGCAGTAGCACTAATAGTAGTCATATGAATTCAAATTTCATCACTTAATGAGAGTCAATCTTGCAGTAGAAAATGGTTTACACATACATGTAACTATACCAAAGAAAAATCAAATTTGTAAACCGGTTCTTTGTTGTAATATATTGAGGAAGAGTTTCATTTAGATTAATGTGTTTTCAATCAAAAGAGTTTGAGGAAAAAATTTTAAAATGTACTATTGGTTAAAACTCTCTGTTTTCAAATTTATTTAATTATGATGTCAAGTTTATATCATAAGAATCAATCAATTATTGTTTTTGTTGTAGTTAGTTATCACTGCTCTGGCAATGATGATCGTGAAGGTCCAGTTCTAACTGACAGTAAATTCTATATAGATGCCAAGGATGTCATCTTGTATACCTGTGAAGGTAAATCAATCAATTAACAAAAATGAAACTTAATTATTTATTTATGGTAAAAACTACTGGCATTATTGAAATCACGTTTTTATAACAGAATCATAAAAAAACAAATACAGTATCTCTCTAATCCATGTCCGTGCAATGCATTCAGAACACAGGATTAATTGTTTCTAACAGTTGTCACTATTGGGCTATTTATTTGGGCGTATTGTTTTGCTTCTGTGTGTCTATATATATATATCAAGCTTTGGTTGAGCATTAGAAGTTCCAAAAAAAAAAAAACTTAAAAAAAACTGAAAATGTTCAGATCAAATTTCAATTTTTAACTCCTTTTAAACTTTACAAATCATTAATTAAGTTACATGTATAATTTAGTTTGTTCTTTTGGTGTTTTTTTTTCAGACACAGATGTTATGGGCATTGGATCCTTTTGCTTTCCTTTCAAAGTGTCCTTATTGTCAGAAATCCCAGGTATTTATTCATTTTTTTTTCAATGAAAATTTGGTTGATGGCTTTTATTTCTTTTAAAGAATTAGCTAGGCTACTTTTAATCATTATGATTCTATTACAGCAGAAACTTACAATTCATGTACATGTATTACTTTTATCATACACATTAAAATAAAGAATTATTGAGGTATTAAATGAAGTTTTCTGTATAATTCATTCAAATGAATGGTTCTCTTTGGATGTACATATGTATGAATAAAACCAGAATAAAAATGATTCATGTATTTTGATTTTATTTTCACAATTTGCAGGTTCTTTCTCATCTGAAAATGCCGCAAATGATGGAAAATGGCTAGCTTCTGTTCAGTATTGGCTAAAAGCAGAACTTGTTGGAGCAGAGAGTATATCGGTACTATTTCACCAGTCTGTTTTGCTATAGTAGAATCTTAAGGAAAATAATTTTTTTTTTTTTTTAAGTAACAAATCTTATAACTGATAACTTAGTAAAAATTCTCATTACAGTTATGCAGTTTTTGTTCAAAAATATAAGTTGGTGATATTTCCTTTTTCAACTGAATACTGCCCTCAGTGGGAGAAGGAAGCCTTTTAATAAATTCATGATAGTATGTGTTTTCTTATTTTTTGCCTAGACAATGCAGTTCCTTATAGTGAACCACCCTCTACCAAGCTTCCTGCTTCCTAACGACCCCCCAATGGCTGTTGACTGTCGGATTGAGGTCTCTCACCTGCTGTTATTTAAGAAGAGCATGCATGTCACTGCCAAGTATGTCACTTCTGCACTATAGAAAGATACAGTGTCTACATATTAGATAGTAGAGATAAGATTGATATGTCTCTTTATTTTTAATTTTTTTTTTACAGAATATTAATGAAAAAATCCATGAATTCTTTTGCATCATGGAAGGAATACATGTATTTCTAACATGATTAAATACATGCATGATAAAATGTACACAACATCACTGATTCTGCTATGTACCAGGTTTCACTGCAACATATACCCTTAGGCAAGCACTTCTACAATGGTCTATTCACAGTTGTACTTTATTTTTGATTTTATTAAAGCTCATTACTTTACGTATATGCACCATTGAATGTGAAGAGAAGGAAGAGATATTATATCCTTGCACAAAGTACACAAATACAAAAAAACACTCATATCTAGAAAAGTTTCCCCAAAATATGATTTTTTAAGGCTTTGAAAAGTATCAAATTTTAAGTTCACTTCACATGATATTAGTGATTAAGTGTCTATTTTTAATTTTCTCCTCAAAAATATTTTTTGTAAACCTTTATTTATGTATCAGCGAGTTAATCCACAGCTGTGTCTTCTTTGAGTTGTACTTCTTGGTGCAGTAGTATGATATAACTACTATTTTTGAAAACAATGAATCCTTATCTTTCAGATTGACTAAGCAAGTTTGGCAGGCAGGAGATGTGGCAAAATTAAAAATCATCATCACAAATAATACAAATGTGAATGTGTCCAAAATCACAATTAAGGTAGGAGAATTCTTTTCACTATCAAACACCAATTTGAAATATGAATTGGTTAATCACAGTTTCAAGGATACGTAAATTCGTGGCCAATGACCCTATCAATACAAAATGTTCATAGAAATTGCCCTTCAATGAACACTTAATTTCGTGGATCAACTTAATAACAAAATCCATGAAAATTGGTATTCAACGAATATTGATGAAACCACAGTAATTTGTTTAGACAATTGAATAGGGCTACTTAACCAGAATTGAATTTTCTACATATCAAAAGAAATGGTTAAAATGTCAAGTGCCTGTGGACTGTGGTGACCTGGTTTATGTACAAATATTAATTATAATGAATTATAAATTTTCAAAAGAAGGCATTTCCTAACACAAAAGAACTTTTGTAAGAAAATGTGTAAAAAAAAAATCAGGTACATGTGTATAACTATCTTTTGCAGCTATGCCGTGAGCTGATTTTAGTTAAAAAGGGCATTGTTATTCCTTGTTATGACCCAAAGGTCACAGTCGATGAAGGGAATGATCGAATGTACATCAGACCAGAGGGCGTGGATCCAAAGGTTGTGTGGGAAAACATGATATCAGGCTGTAATCAGGAACTTTTGAACAAGTATGACAATTCTTATCTTATGTTAAGTCATATTTATACAGGATACATGTACATGTATGTGTTACTCATTATGATATATTGAATGTATGACCATCAGCATATCAATTTTCTCTTTTACTTGTGACATTGTCTATGAATGTGTTCTTTATTTCCTGTTATAGGATAATGATTTTGTTGATAGAGAAATATGAAATTCACATCAACCACGGCCGAGAGCAAAGTCTTGATTATTTTAAAACTTTTTCACAAATTGATTGTAACCTATATATTATGTATAATGTATATATAAACACGAAGTCTTCTTTTATATAGTTGAGCTTTGCACATATTAAGATGCTACTCTTTTCTTCTCTATTTTCCAACAATTTTACCTTTAGGGGGCTGGATAATATCAGAATTCCACTAAGAAATGAAATGGAATCTTCAATTGAATCCTCAGTCACTGGGTCCCTTATTCAGGTATATTGAATTGAAGTAGTTCTTCTTTCACAATTTTGGAATTTTAATTTGTTAAAGGGGCCTTCAAGAGATTTGGATTCCACTAAAAAACATGGACAATACCCCAGTTTTGACCTCTCTAAATGGACATCATGTACAGGTATTTTGGCGCCTGTTTCAGTTCTTCTACAATCCTCCAGCTTGACCTTCTCTCTAGTGTCCATTTATCATAACATTCAAATGCTTTACATGTTAATACAGCGTGAAGGGTCACATTTTTCTAACTGCTGGCTTGATTTTCACATTTGCTAAATTAAATTTTGGTACTATTATAATGAGAATGTACATCTCTAAGTACTGAATACTTTGAAGTAGAATATTTCATGCTGGATATTACTAACACAATTGATTCACACCGGATATAACCTAAGCAAGTTAATAAAGGTGGAAGAAAGGGATATTGAATATAAAGGTAAGAGAAATACAGTTGAGTTTTGACATCTTGAACACTGAATTTTTGAAATTCTAGGAATATGTTGAAATAAGTTTGTAGTCCCAATTTCTTTGGTTATTCATTTTAACCACTTTATATCTTGAATCCTGGGATATCTCAAAGATATTTGGTCCAGGTAACGCTGAGTTCTAGAAAACAAGGTTTGACTGCAAACATTTCCATACCACTTTAGTTTGGACTTTTAAGACAATATAAATATATTTGAGTCACATATTCTCTGAATTTGCTTTTTCACAGAAATCATACTAATTATCATTGAAATAACATTTCTCGTTCGAATTGGATTGTAAGATATGTTCTGTTTGTCTTCTTTAACTGCTTAACAAGTTTTCAATATTTTTACTATTTTGAAGAGATACAAAGAAACATTGTATAAAGTAATGTAGAAAAATATCAAGATTGAGCTGTACAATGATTTTATTATCACCAAATGTCACTCAAAGCTGGTAATGCCAAAACATACTCCAGATAATTAGCAGCTTCTTGAATTATGCTTACTCATGTATTGTCATATTTTTAGTTTATATACATGTATTTGTATACAAATATTTTAATGATTATGTATCTATACAATGTGTTATCTGACAATGTAATGATTTAGATTAGATTTTAAATGGTATAGAAAATTAAACTTGATGGAAGCTAGGGTAAACACCATGTCATATGCAACGTTTTTATTTGTATGTTTTATTTTGTTATGCTTTTGTTTGTTTTGTTTTTCAATTTGTTTGATACATGTTGTAACTCTAAATTATCCAGAATATTTTTATTTCGTACCATAAATCTTCCTTTTATAAAGATAAATTTAATTGATAAGTCTGGTAGTGTTATTATAACTCACAACTATTCAACAAGCTGCTTAGCTTAGTGGCTCCACGGAGACCTACTTCTTAAAGTTATAGGGGTTTGAGCCATTGGTATAACCATTTTTTTTAAGTTGATCTTATGGGTAACTTGTATATTTTTTCCATTACATCCATTGTGGCCAAAATTGCAATAACTTCGTAGAATGGATACCATCAAACATTTCTTTTTATTTTATTTCATTTATAAAGTTTGAAGGATCAATAACATTTTTATGATAAAAAATATACTTTGAGGTGGGGATCGGACAACCTTGAGTTTCATGTAGGTCTGATGAATAAATTGATGATCATCTAGACTCTCTAATGGTCTTTTTCAGTGATAAAAAATTGTATGCCATCAAAGATAACAAAGATTGTCAAGGTAACATGAATGGTTTAAATTGCAGTGTTTCTACTACATTGACATCTGTGTAACTCTTCAAAACCACCAGGAGGGAAGTCTGACCGTACCAATATACTGTTTGATCCACTCCAAAAACACAGAGGTAGGAACTTAATCATGCCTCACATCTTCCTGCGTGATATAACCAATAAATGTCGCTTTGTTTACTGTTATGGCGTACCTGTTATAATTGTTGGTGACTTTACATACATAAATGTGCTAAATACCATTCTGTCAGCTGTGTACTTTTACGATATTTGTTTACATACATGTATGTATTGTTGTGCTACAAATAGCTGTAAGACAGATCTGGTTTAAATGATAATATCAGTATGATAACCATTACTTTGACAAAACATTTGAGTGATGGCAACTAAGTAGTCTATTCGATAGGCTAAGCCCACTGTTGAATAAACTTACAACTCAGGCAAACTTTTGCAGTCACATTAATTCAGATATTTATTGATATACTCTCAAAATCCACTACCACAGACAGTGACACAGAAGAGATTACTGTTATTTCAAAGCCCGCTTTGAACCGCATTTAGGTGAAAAGCCATAGGTGAAAAGCCAAATGAATATGGTTTCCTCAACTGGAATATATTTTCTGAATATATTTTTTAAGTGGTTCCCGCTTCATATTATACTCACGATATTATTTTGATATCATACTTTTAAAACCGACAATATTAACCTCCCATGAATAGCAAAAAAGTAGTTTTTTTTTCAGATTTGCTTG
Source organism: Magallana gigas (assembly GCF_963853765.1). NCBI lineage: Eukaryota > Metazoa > Mollusca > Bivalvia > Ostreida > Ostreidae > Magallana > Magallana gigas. The sequence goes on from NC_088859.1 coordinate 40,065,429, forward strand.
ATTTGTGTATCTGCAATTGTAGCCACACACACTTGTGTTCCGTGGCCTATCTGCATTTAAATGACAACTTTAATTATGGTAAAAAAATTGGACTTTGATTATACTAATATGTAATTGCAAGCTTTGAAAAGATCGTGTTATAGCCAAGCAAAATGAATACCAGCGTTTTTAACGACTTTCTTGAAAAAGAAAAATTAAGGAGCAAGATTGATTATGACCCTTGCAAAATTGTCGTTGATAAACCAATTACATCCAAATATAATGAATTTTATTTTTTTAAACAAACTATAATTTATACAGTGTGTAATTGTTTCTTAAAACACACACAAAAAAACCCCAAAAATGAAAAGAGTTTGTTTAGCAATGCTAGTAAACTAAGTTTGTTTTCATTTCTTTTTTCTTTGAAACAACTTTGATTTTGTTAAGTGTCAATGATGTATTTCATTATAAACATTAGAATCTGAAACAATCAAATTTTATCATTGTACGTGTATCTTTGTTAATTTGCTTCCTTAGAAGTTCGAACTATTTTTCCCCACTGTTACAAATCAGATTTGCTCATACTGTACTTATGACAACATAAAACATTCCAAGAATGCAATACTGTAGTGATCATTTATCTGGCACTGAAGGACATTTTCAATCCTTTATTTGTTTTTAGCACGAAATGTAGAGAAAAGAAACCGGATTTGCTTCCTCTGTACAATAATGAAAATAGTCTAATTTTATTGTTAAGTATTATGGTTACGTTAGCCTATTACGTTTCTATTTTAGATGAAATTCTGTTTCGTTACCGATATGGAAATGGCAGTTGCATGATATTGACACATGTACCAATTTAGTAACATATTGTCGAAGATTATTTTAATTCCGTTTTATTTAGGTAACATTACTCTCGCGATCGACAACTGCTAATTGACATATCCATGTCATAAATGTTAACAAGTATGCTATTATATGCATATTCTTTACAGATTTTTGATATGAAAAAAATATTTTATTAAATGCATGAGATAATGGCCAGAAGAATAAGTTTGATTTTTTTTTTATTTGTGAGCAATAACGCCTTGCTGGTTTTATTTCAGTTCTTGCAATGGAAACCTCCCAGCTGGATTTATGAGTCTGAGGTCATCATGGGGAAATCTATATTTTCTGTTTCAGAAACAGCATTAAGTAAGAATTTTTACTTATTACTGGTCGAATGATTTTAAGAATATGTAGTATGCAGCTGAATTCCTTTGCGGTTTGAATAAAAGTGTTAAAACCATCATCAATGGATTTTAAGCAATTTCGTTAAATGATAGAGAACCATTTGGTAAAAAATTACCCGTATCTTTTTTTTTTTTGAATTCTTGAGAGATTTCCTTGTAAAATTTGATTGGTAATGATGTGATTCAGCAATCTGAAGCGGAGATAAAGGAAAAAGAAAATGCTTACCCTTGATAAACAGATGAACAGATTTTATAATTTGTTATTTCTTAAAAGCGTTCAAATGAAATAGAAAATTCAATATTTAGAATGATAACAGGTATTTTCTCTCATATGATGCTATTAGTATTTAAATGGTTGTGTTCATAATGCAGTTGTTCTAAAGTATTTTCTGTGTGGCCTCTTATAAGTGTTCAAATGAAATAGAAAATTCAACATTTAGAATGATGACAGGTATTTTCTCTCATATGATACTACTAGTATCTAAATGATTGTGTTCATAACACAGTTGTCCTGAAGTATTTTTGTGAATAATGCGCAATATAATATATTTTTAAAATATTACGCTAATTACAAACCATCAAAACTCTTTGAAATTAAAATCCATACTCGAATTATCTCTAAATGTTTGAACTGGGCCACTTAAGAAGAACTGGAATCAATAGAGAAGGGCCTGGTTGTTTGAACACCTGTCTTCCAGCATCCTCGGTAATCCGTCATTCTCTCTTTAACAGGAAGTGAGGCATTTTCGGATATTCCTCGGTTCCAAGCCCTGGAGTCGGATGATTGATACGAGAGTATTGATCATTATTTTTTTCTGACAAGTAATTTATTAACTTTTTGCAATTTTACAATTTGTCTGACTATTTGTGTTCAATTTGCCATTGTTGCCTTGAATGATATTGTACAAAACCTAATATTTATTAAGTGTTATTGTTTGTATTTATAGACATATACACTATCTAGTTCATTGTTCAGGAATGTTGTATAAGCATGTTTCACGTTGAACAAGTTTTTATAGAACATGTTTGACTGATTTTTTAAAAAAAATTTTAGTGTGTTTTATTAATCTTTTCTTTATATTTCAAAGTTACTTTCTAAGTGCATCTGGTCTTCGTCTGTTTACATTTATTTCCCTTCATTTTCTTGTCAGAAATCTTGAAGGGAAAACCATCTCTTATAGTTACTGATGTTCTGAAAATTGAATGAGTTTTGATAAAATGGTGAACAATTTTCGAGAACAGCTGCTGGTCTATAATGTGTTTTAATAGATATAACAGAGAAAAGAAATAAACAATACGAAACAATTTCATTCAATTGTTTCGTACGAAAGACTATTTCATTTACTTGATCTAGGGATTCCACCGAAATTTTTAATTTGTTTAACATAAAAGAATTGAGCAGAAAAACTCCGTTACTTGAATCCATCCCATTTCTTCTAACCCCCTACAGAATACATCTCTTTAGAAATTGCGCTTACAAAATAATCGGACAGGATCAGCATATTTAAAGCATATCCAAGACACAAAAGAGAAGAAAATAGCGTGAAGTAGGACTACAATGATTTTTTTTTATGCCGGCCTTAGCAGGTTTTTTTCCCTTATGAGTACTTTATTCCACTGGGTTTTGATTTTTTCATAAAGAATGGAGCTCAACTAATTGGGTCTGCTTTCTGTATCACAGCCTTCGAGTTTGAATTCGTTTTTAAAGTATTAACTTACACGTAGGTACATAGGAAGTAAAAAAGAGTAATGTTTAGTAATTAACAAAAAAACCTTTCAAATGTTTATAAGCAATGGATTAATACTAGGCAAAGGTTAGTGTGTGTTTTACTTATGCTTTTGTCACTTAGTGTTGACATGAAATTTGCTAACACAGTTTTAATGTCCACAATGGAGGGCAAAACTTATACATGCACATTCATCAGATTACATTAATTGAGTCGTCTTTTGTAATTTAATTAATTTTTAATTTATGTAGTATTTCCACATTTACGATAATTTACATACATGTATATTATAGGATATGATGACCGTAGGATAAAACACGATATTCTTCAAAAGAATGGGTTTTAATTGTTTGTTATTCAGCTCATTGAAAGATAATTGAACCTGACTATTATTTATGTCTATAATGCAAATAAAAAAAGTCGAAATGAGTATGCACCATAGTTTGTGATATTTTTTATTTAACGTTTGAATTGCATGTTTTATTATTTGCATTTGCTAAGGATCATCTCCACAATGTGAAGATTTCCACTTAGTAATTTTATAATTATATTTTTAGGTAATATGATTTTTTTTAAATTTAGATATAAAGTGTTCAATTGAAAATATATAGTATGTCTTTATTTATAAGCATTCAAATGCATTTTGCATGCTTTTTTCTGGAAAATCCGAAAAGACCCTGGGAATTTGGGAATTAACAGGTTTAAATGTTAATAAATAAGGAATAAATTATCAAGAAAAATTATATAAAATTGAGGAACGTCTCGTATGTCCTTAAGTCTTGGACAACTTTATGATCCTGGGGTTAGAATAGATATACCGTAATAACAAAGTCACCTTGATAGCAAAGTTAATACCAAATGTGCCGTACAACGCCACAATTATTGCAAATTGATTTTACGATTTTACTTTTTAGAGGCAATGTGTACCTGTTTGTTGTGTTGAGAATACTAAGCTTTAAAAGACCCTCCTTTATTTCTTTTTCTGGTAGTTAAATATCTCATCTTACATGGAATCGAACTTTACAGACTCATAAAAATGATATTGCATTTTTTCATGATGAATTATTATGTAATATTTAAGATATCTTTGGCTATTTAGTGTTCATTTATAGAATGTATGTTTGCGAGTTACAAATGATGCATTCCTGTTAGTGATTATTATACAAGAGTTATTGTAAATTCAGATTTTTGTTGTTGTGTGGGGCAAAGATTTTGTGATATCAAAAGGTTTAATGACATACCTGTTTACAGAAATCCATTTTATCTGAGTTGTATCAGTGTTGATATTTAACTGTTTGGTTATGAATGGTCAATAAATTAGCGATAAAGATTCGCATTTTTATTATTTTTTAAAAATATTTTTGATGTCAGCATTAGGCATCGATTTTTGTATACCAGGAGAACAGTAATGACTCCAACTCTGGCAGTTTGAAATGATTAATTTGGTTTTTATATTGACACTTGCTCTTAATGATGCTTCTGGTGGTCTAGGATTTCGACACTCTAAATATTTAGCCTAACAAATTGAAAAACATATATATTCTAGCATTAGTATGCAGTTTTGGGTCTACTGTAGACAATATTCTACAATTAAAACTTTCAGTTTTCTGGATTTAAAACGGCACGGATCATCAAATACACTCTCTACTGTTATGAATTTCTCGAAAGTCATGTAAACATCTTGGTCATTTACAGAACGAGACATAAATACATTATATGTCAGTATCTGAATAAAGTAATGACAGATTGAAATATATACAGGCCTGGTCAATGAACTCAAACTAGTATGTCTTTGAGTGTATAATATATCATGTAGATCGGGGCACTAGATTGACGGTTTTATCCTCCTAATAAACAATGCACTTAGCAACAGATAGCGAATTCTTAGAAAATATACTGCTATACCCATTTAGATGCCACTGTGCAGTTGCCTGCTGTTGTTGCCCCTTTCTAGCACTTTATGGTTCGGGATGCTTTAGATTTCAATCTATGTATTGAACATAAAGTGTTGCTTATCAGAAAGAGAACAAAAAGAAGGGAAGCCAACATGCTGTTTGCACGTCTCTAACCTTTAAATTCCTCACCAAAATGTGTTGACACTCCAGTCATTGAAAAATTGAAAGCAATCCAGCAGAAATAGAGCGTCCAGATGCCTTTGCTTTAATGATGAGTACAGTAACTTACATTTTTACACACATGTTCACTTTATGGTAATTAAATGTAACTCTAAATAGACCCTCTTGACGCATTTAATTTTGAATGTGTTGAAGCGACCCACTTCTTTAAGCGAGAGATGCCACTCGCGCTGTCACCTTCTAAGATTATTGATTTTGCTTGTTTTTAATGAGAATAACCTCTTTTATTTTAAATGAAGAACACTTTAAGATCCTGTCGTTAGGATGACTGATTTCCACTTAACTTTCGAATATTTAAGAACGATGTATTGACCTTGACTATAGGTTGCGACCTGAGACATTGGCATTTACTTAATATCACAAACACTTCCGGTTTTGGTTTAATTTCCCACAGAGATTTTGGAATATTTTAAGTTGCCAATGAAAATGACATTACACTTATGAAATAGAAAATTTATGTCAAAATAAGTAAACGTTTCCTTCGGATTGCTTTGTATTTAAAATAATGTCGAGGACAAAATAATCAGCAAAAAAGTGAGTACAATGTATCGCTAAAATTAACAATACAGACACCAATATTCAAACAGCTCTGGCTGTTTTTCCAATGATCATTTTCGCCATATGAAGTGTTTTTATTTTTAATCTATCACTAAAGACTAATATCAATCACAAAGAATTGTCAGTTATGTTAAGCATGAACAGAAAAATACCAATTTAATGTTTTGTCACGGGTAATTGTTTTAATCGTTGTTGTCTTATTTTAAATATGATACTGATGAAACGACATATCAATTACGAAATGTTAACAATTTTACATTATTTTATTTCCTAATTTTTGAAATTTTCTATTTATCAAGGCGAACACTTAGATGTTTTGTTGAGTATATTTATATATTTTTTAAAAAGAGTAGACACCTTTCACTTTAAAAAATGACTAATTAATTTTCTTTAAAACATCCTGCAACTCATCTTACTGTAATTTCAAGTATGAAAACCGCTGGGTTTTTTTTAAATTCAAGTTATTTTTACTGTTATAGTGAGAACAATTGCATGTATCACCTTTATTTCTAGCATCAAATTAAAGTAGACTAAGTATTTGGTGTATCCATTCCCATATAAATATTCTTGTACATTTACATGTAACAGATATTTAATGTAAGAACAAGGGCGTACAAGGCGTTAGATATCCCTCACTTGGAGCAATAAAAACGAACGATTTGCAGTTGTAGTTAAAATATCGATTTTTGGCTTGTATACATTGTTTAGAGTATACATTTCAAGATGCAAGTCAATAATGTGCTTTCATTCTATAAAACACAACAATTAACATTAATTTGAATTTTCATGTAATTTTTAAATTAAATTCGATTCCACAGTGTTTTATGCCAAAATGTTCTCCATTACTATAATGTTCTAAATTGCAAAATTAAGTTAATAATGGGTTTGGCTGCATCCTTTAAAAAGCACTTTTAATTGAAGGATAAGTATTAATTCTAATTATTGATTTATTAGAATGGAGTCTACACCCATGATGAGCAAAAATCCATTAATATTTGGGAAGCTATTAAGGTTATTCACCGTACATGTAATGTGTCAGTGTAGCTCAGTGCGATAGGCGGAGGCCTGTAGAAAACCACTCTCGGTTGAGAGGGTGTTCGAATCATAGCAGACGTTTTCTTTCTAATTGCTGTGCTTTTTAAAGTAAAACATTTTTTTTTCATTTTTAAGATAGGAATATATTAAAAAAATATTTGTATTGTATTGTATTGTTTATTTGCTAAAATTTATGTAAATTTAAAACCCTTCTGATAACGACCAAACTTACAAAATTTTTATGTTCTGTACACGTAACGTCGCATAAAAATAACGCCATGTAATAAAACAAAGGAGATACGTATCAATTATAAATATAAATGTGTTCATTCACAGAGAATGAACTTCTATATCACACTTGTACATATATTGGTGCACATTTTCAAATGTAAAGTTGTTTTTATACATATGTACGTTTGTCATTTCAACATTCTTGGTACGTGGGTTTTGTCAGACCTCAAACGCTCTTGTCCTTCATGTTTTCCTGCTCATTGCAAGGATACCAACACGACACAACTATTTGGGATACTATAATGTACTGTAATGTAGGTTGGGACCTTTTACTGATTGAAATCATGGAATCTGCTACATGTTCGCAATATAGAGAACTGTTTAAATATTGATATTTGTAATTTGATTGAAATTAAGAGCTTAGATCACTTGGCCTAATGTAAACCAATCTCCATGGAGCACGAATCTGATGCTATGATAACTTGTCGTCAATTCAGCCACTCACAGAAATATATCTGTTTTCTTATCATCAGTGCGATGTTTCAGATTTTACAAATATGAATGTGGATATTTTTGATGAACAGACTCCCGTTATTATTGAGTCTCAAGATACGTGCCCAGTGGCATCATTCATGTTCACATTGGCCATTCCTGCAATTCATCAGTCAAGGCGAAGAGAAAGAGGAATAAACACATAATTCTTCAGAAGTTCATTCGTATTATTAGAATCATAAAGTATGTATTCATAAATATGTGATATGGACATTCTGTCATAAACAAAACTGGATGATGAATTCGTTAAATGGACTAGGTTTCACAAAGATGCACCTACATGTAACGATGATAAAGATACATGTATACTGAACAACAACAACAACAGAAAATAATGTATTTCTAAACCGTGGTTTTGTAAAATCGCAATTGGTTAAAACAATTTCATAGCAAAATCAGATAATTATATAATTGCTTTATTTTGAATTACAATGTAGAGTCCTGTCGTTTCTTACAAAATTCGAATTGTTTATTGCTATACATGTACATAAAAATCATTCAGAAACGATATTTCATGTTATGTATTTGGGAATAGATTCATAATTCTATTGTCTTTTTAAATAAAAACATAAAATTGATAAATATTGTTTTGTATTTCTCAAATAAAATCTCAATATACATGACTGTACAGTTTTGTAATGGTTAGTCATCCTTATTTAAATCACAACCAGATAGATGAATAGACCATGATTCACTTTCACATCACGTCTCTTGTCGGCTCTTTTCATTGATGCCAACAAAATTCATCTAATTTACTCTCAAATCACAAAGAAATAAATCAGATGTGATGGCCACACTCTTGTATTAGTGTGTATTTCAGTACTTTCTCAACGTTAACCAATATACGTTTATTTTCGACTATACACACAGGAGCAATTTTCCTTCGCACTTCTGAGTTCTTTTCATTCCAAGAAAGTTTGCACCGATTGTAGTTTTCGTAACGATTCGAACAGATATTAGCACTTTGAGATAAATTGATCCTGATGTTTTAGCACTTGCAATTACTATGTAAGAATTTTGTAATGAGACAAGTCTTCTCGAAACTGAGCATACATGACCATGTGGTAATATAATGACAGTAATTATATATCGAATGGAAAAGTGAGTTGATGAATTCTCAAAATGGCGTGCTAATGAAAAATGAGTGCACTCGGTTTGGGGGTGTGATCCATTCTTTGAACTTTTTCATCAAAGGAACAATTCTTGACGAATGATCACTGTCACTTGTCAAAATGGACAGTAGAACATCAACTTGATCAAAGTCTACTTCTATTTTTTATCGTTACCGCGTAATTTTGAATTGCACTTTGGCGCGCAATTCAGTTGAATCCGTGCAACAGACGCGATACAAAATTTACGATCGACCAGAAATTGCGCAAATAAATCAAAAGGGAACATAGCAGTGCATGGATACTAAGAATCAAGTTTTCGTTTAATAGAACGTCAAAAACATATACTCCAGTGACGAGAAGATGAAGCGTCAAGGGATTAAGAAGTTAATCGGAGGCAAAGCGTCACTCCGAGCCGCTTTCTTTGCTGTCTTGACCACACATTTTAACAGACATATATCTGGGAAGCCTATCAACATTGTTTCTGTAGCAGACAGAGTTGTGCCCTGGCCGGTATCCCCGCTTTAACGTACTCTGCTGTTTCAGGATAAAGCTGTCTTTGGTACGGGACTGGGAGCTTGTGGTTCTTGGTAGAATTCTTTGTAAACAGCCACAACAGGGACACCACATGTAAAATAGCAGCGCTAGATCTTTCTGGAAATAAAAGAAACAGAAAAAGGGATAAATGTCCAGAAGATCTTTAGTTAATTATCTCTCGGTATTTTCAAATAAATAAAAAATGCTTTCAAAATTATATGCAGTTTTCCAAATTAATATTTGAATGCAACAATATCAGCATACATACTTGACAGAGATTACATTACTAGTAGCTTGGCGATTTTTGTAAAGGAATAACAATGTTTAAGTTTTTGTTTACAGAGTTTTTGTACATGCACCTTACAGTCGTTTTGGTGAGACATTTCTGTTTTGTTTGAAATTGTTTTTTATGAATTAGCGGATACACAATTTTTTCAATAAAATATTGATTGTGACGAACGTTTGGTTATGTTGAAATTCAACAAATTCAAATATTTTCTTCTTTCCTTTGCTACAATATAAATCTAAGGCGACATAAAAACATTGCAAAGTGCGATTTTCACCGTGAAATTGCGCTGTATCGACGTTAAAAAGAACTTTTAATAGAATGTAACTACTTCAAGGGGATTTCTATATAACTGAATGAACGTGAATTTTCCCTGGAAAACTGTACGATTTTCCCCACGTTGGTGCTAAAGTGACAGACTGCTTTCAACATTGATCAATAAAAGGCAGACCTCCTCTCAAGCTTCGCGCTATCGGATCATAGTTTTTGGCGCGTTGTGCCAATTAGTGCTCATTAAGTCCGAAATTTGAGTTCTCAGCTAAAATACTGCTTTCAGTACTCCTGTGAATGAAGTTTTCAGGAGACACAGGGTTAAAACGAAGATAATGCCAGACAAAAGCTGTAATTTAACAGACTCTAATTAGCTGTAATTGAATCCTGAAAACGATGTTTTTAAACATTTTGCCTACTCTCTCTTCAATTTTGAGATACAAAGACCTAATAATGGCCATAAATAGAATAATATTTAGTAAACAGAAAACCGACGCAAAAATTAAATATTGATGAGCGTAAGGAAAATAAGTATTAGACTTTGGGCTTTATTCTATAAGATTGGTTTAACAATCCTTTTTTTTAATTTAATTAGTATGATGATTTAAGTTCTAAATGTTGGCCTTAGTTAAAAACTATTTTGTATTTCATTTTTAAGTCGACATTTACAGTATCCTTCTTTGAATTATAAGAAGAAATAAGACTATAAGAGGCACGTGACAAGGAAATCATTTTCATAAATATTTTGCAGATAAATTCCCAGCAGAAATTCATTCAGTTTTTCTTTTTCGGGGTTATAAAATGACACCATGGTATAATGACAAAGAAAGCATTCAACGGTAGTCTCGTAGTCCTGAATATGTTATCATTCTGTTGCTGTGCCAAAACTCCCACTGGACTTTCCTCGATATTTGTTGAATTGAAACCCCAAAAGACTACGTGCATAATAAATACATAAAAGAGAACTGTTTCATTGAATCTTTGAATAATGTTATCTGTTGCCTTACATCAACGAGATACTCCTTTTAAATGTATCAATAAAATTGTGTTGTTTTTTGGATAAAGTGCAATAAATGGGTTGCAAAATTTGCCGTAGTTTTTCTGTTGAAAGCATTGCTCTAGAAGACTTTGGAAGATCACTGATTGCTTCAATACAATACTGAGTCAATTAATTTTAGGGAAAACTCACCCTGAAATTTTCATTTGTGAACCCGTAAATGATTGGATTAGCAAAACTGTTCGACATAGCTAACCAGTGGACGCATAGGAACATGATTAAAACTCTCAAGTGTTCCTGTTCATTCTCGAACTGAAGAAACCCCTCGTAGAAGTCAACAAGCATCGCAAAGACGTGAAGAGGAAGCCAACACACCCCGAATACTGCGACTACTATGACCAACATTTTGACAATCTGAAAGAAAAAAAAGAACAAATAATTATTGACGTCATAAGTTATTTTGATTTTTTTTTTCAAAATAAAAACAATGAAACATTTAATATATATACTGGTATACAGTTGTATATTTTTTAAAATATGTTTATCAAAGATGATTTTTTTGGTCACATTTCCTTTTTTTTTTGGATTTTTTCATATTGATAACATGATAAAAAATTATTTTTGGCGTACATCAAAAGTATGCAAAAATAAAGGACCCAATGGATTAAATTATACATGGAGATATCAGATGTGTTTCCTTGATAAACGAGTTCAAGGCTTTTAATACGACATATTCATATATTCCTGGAACCAGCAAAGTATATCAAATTATATTTTGTTCACGACAGCCGACTGATTTCAGATATCATATAAAACATTTCAATATTGTCAAAAATGGGGAAAATCAAAGTGATTCTATTTTATTCTTTGTTCTCAGTGTCTCGTGATCAAACTTTATCAGATATAGGTTAATAAAGCGAACTATGTAATCTAATTAACTTAGAATAGAATCCTCTTTATGACTGATCCGTGGCAAAATTGCAACCTACTAAGCTAAAACGAAGGGAACTTCTGAAATAATTGAATAAAGGGGTGTTTCGCAAGAAGTAGAGAGGATAAGAGTACAAATATTTTTTTCAGACTGACGTTTTTTTTTTGCCCGCGCCATTTTGGTGTTTATTGATTCTTTATGGTGGTATGCTTCAGCGATACTGTTTAATTGCAAAAGCACCTTACAACGTTTCTCAGTTACTCGCAGCTTTGACATTGAAGTTGTTACAAAATAATGTTCGCGGAATGGAAATCCAATGGAATACATTCTTTCTTGAATACACAATACATCTCTTTTGTCTCTCTTGACAGTATAGCTGTTTTTTTCCTCTATCAATAATAGATTACGTCTCACAAGAAAACATTCATGGAAACACAGAATTTGCAGATTACGCAAATTGTTATTTAAAACAACGTCGTCGTGCTTCCTTTGAAAACATAAAAGCTAATTACAGGGGCATACTTCACGTGTTTTAAGCTCTCAAAAATTAAGCTTTTTTATTCGATCATGGTATTAATGGTGTTTTTCTGTTTTATGCATGCAACAAATTGAAATAAGAATGGCACTTATTTCAATACTCTCGGGATAAACATGAGCACTTTTAAAACAGATAAATCGACATGACACCTCTTAAATGTGCATACATCACTTTCTATCAGGTTTCTTTTATCGTTTTTACATTCATTGGGGGAAAGCTGCTCTCTGCTAATTGTTAACAATATATGTGCATTATGTTCCCGAGTAAAAGGCTTAGGAATCAGAAAATCAGCAACAGAATGAATTCAATAAGCTTTCCCTCGCTGAGATACTTGACATGTAATGTAAGATATCGCCCCAGAACCCAGCTCTCCTCTTTAAACCTTTGTGGGGTAAATGAAACGAAGGAGGCTCGACAATTACTCTCATTCGGATTTTTGCGCCATTACGGTCTGTAGTGTTAATCATGATCTATTGGAAACAATTTGCCACGATTCTTTGATGGGATGAGTTTAATTGGCTTTGACATGCTCTTGCACTTATTCGTAAAAACTAGATTTATCCGAAAGTACGATGTATATTTCATTTGGAAAAAAATATGGAAAGCATTTTTATATGGCTTGATAGTAATTTTAATCGCAAATCAGATTAAAAACCATATGCCAGCCTGTGAAATATACCCACCCCTTTATTCAATAAATCGTTGAATTTTTCCTTTACATTATGAATTATATGACGAATCAACTGGGTATTTCAAAAACTGGATTCTATTTTTAATTTTAATTTATCGATAACAAAATGCAATTGCATGTTCTGAGTTTAAACTATTTTTAAGAGTATGTTTATTAATCATGTCATCATATCATATAATGTATGAAGGTTGGTTGAGCGTCCGATTTTTATATATGATAAAATAAAACAAGACGCATGCACCATTAAAAAAGTTTTATACATGATTGTACTCGTAGATTAATACAACATATTCACGACTTGTTTCCCGGTCATATGATCATTTCACTTTTTCTGTCTGATTGTTTATTCTAAAATATCATATCCGATTAACCGCTAACATTGTGTGTACATAATTGATAAATGTGTTTGATTTCCAAGAAACAGTATGTCCTGTTGGTTTCGAAACAGAAACAGTGTGTCTGTTGGTTTCGAAACCTACCCATGTTTCTCAGGAATGTAAAGTTTCATGTATAATTTCAAGTAGATTTGACATAAATATATGTTAGAAAACTAAGTAATTCTAAATGCATGTATGAACACAAAAATCTGTCCATTGTATAGTTAAGTCAAATACCGCAATCACGTTTCTTTAATTTCGACAAGTAAATAAGTTTTGTAACTTATGGGAGTACAATGAGGTCACAATACACTTAGTTACATACCGACCAATTAGATATGTATTGTGTTATTTGCACTTTATATAGTTCACCCGATCAGTTGCATGATGTATATTTGACATGAAACACATAGAAATAATTAACTGATAAGTGGTGTTAATTAGATTATGATAAAATGCTTATTGTCCTTCATTGACCATGTGTTTTTTTTTGTGCATTAGAGAACCGTTGATACAGGTGTAAACCCCCCTCCCTTCCGAAACTTGACTGCAGTGCACATGTACTTGCTACATTTTCGTCTTGCCGTCTTTGGAAGATAGGAAAAAAAGGCCTGGATTGTAAGAACAACACTCAAATTTAATCTCATAAAAGAGTCTCTCTCTCTCTCTCTCTCTCTCTCTCTCTCTCTCTCTCTCTCTCTCTCTCTCTCTCTCTCTCAGAGATCAGGGTTGCTTTTTACAACAGAAGCCGGTGCTTGAAACCTATGCCAAAAGTGTACTTCTTATATCTACTGTACAAACTGACCGACCGATGTACATTTTCTATTCACACACTCGAGTTTACCTATGTCATTATGAGGGAACTGACATCTGTCCAGATTAAGTTAATTGGTAAGATCTCGGATAAACCAGGAGGCAGGCAGCTAGGACGTACAATGCAACATACATTTTGTGCACTATATTTCCACTTTAATCTTGTATTAACAGAAATGCATCGCATTTAAAAATGTAAATTTACACAAGATAGAGTGTATCTAAATATTGCTGAGTAAAGAATCTCTGCACTGTTATCAAATACAACACCAGTAAACTTAAGACATAATTAGGATGCAAAAATATCAAAGAAAATGAACGTTATAACGAAGATTTATGATAATTCTCAACGATGGCGGTTTGTACTTTAGTTAAATCGATTAATAGAGTTTTCAGGGGCAATTAATTGAAAGACATCAAATCAAGCCAAAAGTAGGCAAACGAGCAACGACTTAACCAGTGCAGAACATCAATTAAGTAGAACATTAATAAAGCCGATTTATAAAAAAGAAAAATATATTGGACCTCACCCACCCCACCCCGAGTACCCGGACTCTATCATGTGTTGGTACATGATATATATATATATTAATATATATATATATATATATATATATATATATATATATATATATATATATATATATATATATATATATATATATATATATATATATATATATGGAGAAATTATAGTATTCTGGTAGCCTTAACCTTCTAACCACCCCGGTAAAAAAAAAATTCGGAGGGGGGGGGGGGAGGGATAGGGGGATAATTGTAAGGGGATTATTATTTTAAAAAACAACCCGAATCCGTGCCATAATATGTTATGTAAACGCATTGTTGTTTACGTTAGAAGACCAAGCAGACGACACGTGGATGTTATGATGTGTATTTCTTTTCCGTCATATTTTCATATTTTGAACAAAAGGGCGTTACAGTGATGACAGGAGACGAGGGGAAAACTGGTAGAGGAAGGGCGAAAATGTTGTTAATTAAATTCTATACTGTCCTTTCAGATTATGTCTTCCTAACCCGGAAGAATATCTGCTGAAAGAGGAAATATTATCTCTTTGTAAGGACTGGCTTCACGTGACTGAGAGTTTTCATTTTTTTTCAAATGGCATTGTCGTCAGTGGGTCTCGTCTGAAACTGAAAGCCAGACATCAATAAAACCATGTAGAACCGATTAGATCTGTTATGTAAACTCTGCAGTTATAGCGCTTCGTTTTGATTAACTCAGAATTATGTGCATTTCATATCGTAGTTATATTACACTCTTGAGTCGCGCTCAGGTCTTCTGTTGAGGTACTAGTATCAGTACAGCCCATGT
Organism: Magallana gigas; assembly: GCF_963853765.1. Classification (NCBI taxonomy): domain Eukaryota; kingdom Metazoa; phylum Mollusca; class Bivalvia; order Ostreida; family Ostreidae; genus Magallana; species Magallana gigas. Next base: position 40,080,760 of record NC_088859.1, read on the forward strand.
CATTGCAATATGGAGGCTGACACAGTGAACCGAATCATATGAAAAAAATCTGATTTCAAAGAGTTGGAAAATAATAGCTCTTTGTGTGACGCAACTACGCATTCTATAAGAGTTCGTTCTTGTAATTATAAATAATTACATGTACAACAACTTTCAAGGACAACAAATGTGTTTTCAGTTATTATCATACTTTGATTTTCTGACCTTCACTGTTCAAAGACTACATACAAAATGTGGCAATTAGTTTAGTTTTTTTGTCGGGGGTAGGGGGCCTTAATTACATTTGTATTATGCAGCATAGTTAGATTTGAACCATAAAGTAGCACATGCTTGCTAGTTAATATATTTCATCTGTGATTTATATTCGAACACGTTGCAATTATACGAGTTATCAGGGCTCCGTCGGTCGTGAAACCGTTGCTTACGTCAGAACCTGGGCAGACGATTGTATCAGTTCATATTCCATTATACAGTCAAAAGTACTAGCAATTGCCGAAGCATGAGAATGAACTCAGAAAACTTAAAATATTCGGCACAAAGCAAGCAAATATTTAATGTCTTGAACTTTATCGATTCTGAGGTTGCAGTTTTCTCAATAAATGAGAGTAATTAGGCAGCTTGGTACTGAATGTAAATTATAATGTAATTTCTTCTTATCTGCACGACTATTAGCGAGGACTGTTCAATCGAAGAGTTGGCTAAGATGTAGGACAGATGGACAGTAGGGATTTTCCTAGATGATTTTTCCGGATGATTAATTTCCGTTATTTCTTATGAGTTATGTCTCCTTGGTACTGCATAGGCCCAGAATAATCAACATTTCATTCTATCATGGGGTTAGAACGCGCCATAGACACGACTTAAAAGAAGTTACATTTGTATTATGGAACTAAAGAGATTGTACGAGAAAAAATTAACTCCAGGCCGAAACAAAAGCGAGCAATTTACCGCTTTCAATGAATAAATATTTGATTTATCAATGTTTATGGCAAACAAATATGTACAGTATCTTTGTATCTATGTTATGCCATATTGTAGTTCCATGCACATACTACAAATTAATTACATCTACAAATATTTTCAAAATGATGATATCTAAACAACCAACTGTTGAATATTCATCTCCAGGTACATGTACGTGATTTTTTTTAGCATTACAATAAGTTTTTGGGCAAGCAAAGCTCATGGTACTTAAAAAGGTTTTGGGACAACTCCGACAAGCAAATCTCATGGCACTAGAATACAGTTTACCAACCTACTAAGACTTAGTACATATTGAACAGGACAGTATCTATCAATTTACTACTTTCGCCTGATTGGCGTCCATGACTCGTCAATGACCAGTCATTGCCAATTAAGACCGAAATGATAAGATGCAACGGTATGGGCTCACTAGTACACCATGACAGATGGACTATGTGAGCTACAAATCAAATGTCCATTGTCGGGATGTGGAAATATTGTGTTAATTATCAATGCTTAAAACACCAACTTTTTGCAGATGGTTTATACATTTATAGTCATCTCTTTCATCATTTTTTTTTTCAAATTTACTAATATTTACGTTGCGAAAATAAGCAGCTCTCAACTGTTTCCCATCAGATCATACGGCGAACTCCTCGCCCTAACTAAAATATTCATGAATCAAAGGCCTACAGTGGTAGTGAGTCGCAGCAAACTAGTGGGGACTTCGTGGGATCAATAGCGCTTAGTTCTTTAACACTAGATAGAGGACAAAGCCATAAAATAAAAAGAATTTGGATTGTAAGCGCTTCTGTCGGAAATGCTAAATTGATCAATGATCTTTTGACTTTTTTCAATGTGTCTTGTATCTTCCGCTCAGCCCGTGACTAATCGTTTTAGAAATAATTACATGGATGAAGAGAAAATTGTTCAAGAAATACGTTTCGTTAAATGTTCAAAGTCTCTTACAAAGGAGTCTACACCTCAAGATGCGTTGAAAATATACCATCAAAAACTTAATTGATTCTCGCACATGATAGAAGCGTTACAATTTCTATGATGCACCAATTCACCGTTACAATTTCAGACTAGTATTTAATACAATTTATTGAATTCTAAAAACAAAAGACTCACGGGAGCCTGCCTGAACTATTTCTTCTTTGTAAATTAAACCATAAATCTCCTCTTTTTGGTGTAATAGATGCTCATATCACAATGAACGTACCAATACCAGCGGGAAATGCATATATTTTAATTTTGAATTCAGTTAATATGCTGTTATAGCCTTAAGATACATTAAGTCGGGAACCGGTGTATTACATCAAACAGAAGTAATCTATGAAGATTTTGCAGGAAGCCCTTCATCGCATTCCGAAGGAGTAACCAACAGACATTTCACGAACAATAAAGACGATAAGGTTCCCCATACAATTAATTCTGATTGTAAACAGCATATTGATGATTAGAACATTAGCAATTCTAGAAATAAATTCATGGATTCTTGGAAACGATATCACTCAAATAGTTGGCATTTTTAAAGTCACACATTTTCACCGGAACTCAGTTTATCCGAATGTATTCGTTTGAACGCAAAAACTAAAGGTGTTGCGTCGAATTTTTTAAAAATCTTTTTGCCATGAACGTAGTAAACTAAAAAAACAAAATTAAACAACCTGAAGGTTTAAAATATTTAATGAAGACAGGTTTGGGTAATTTCTTTACTTGATCAATGATATGATGTTAAATTTACAAGAATGAATCCAACTGCTCCAATATCTTTTTCTCATATAATTTTGGTTTTCGCAGTTTTTACTTTTATACACCCTTCCAAATTAACAAAGTGTTAACTGTCCAACCCAGTTTACACAGGTATACAATTTTAGCTGTTGAATTCATTTCTGTTATGAGGAATGCCTTTAAACTTGTAAGTAACTATTGTGTTTTTAGAATATATTCAAAAGACAGGTTTTTACCGGATGATTTGCAAAACTCTGCAACAGAATTACTCAAAGTCTATTCTACTCGAATGTAATTTATTGCCAACTAAAACAAACAAGATATCCAGAAATCTCTAAGTATTCAGTCACAGAAAATACAAATGTGTTGTCGCACCTGCGTTGGCATATACAATGCGTTCTGCATACTGTTTATTAATGACAAGGTGCAACTATGTTCTTTCTGCTACTGCGCACAATGCATATAGATTTGTAGGTAAACAAACAATACACAGTATAGAATTGTTGTACAAATCGCAAACAAATGGTACATATACACATACAGCTTTTACAAGAGGATTGCTGGCGAGCTCACATTAAAGGGTTAAACCATACATGTGGTAATACTAGGATATCTGTATAAATTCTTTTTGCTTTTTTAATAATTTTGAAGGTAAAAGTTCTTTATTTGATCTAATGGCAAGCAATATCATAGTTTAGATTGACTTGATGGGTAATTCATTGACCACCCAGCTTCCTTAAATAAAATATTTTTTTTCTGAAAAGAAAATTCGTTCCAGAAAAAATGTTCTTTTTAGTGACTCTGACCTCGTTAAAATACGTTTATATTCTTGGGGAAAAGGATTAAGCACTCTATTTACAGTTTAATAGCACAAAGAGGCCCCTAAATCATTATTTTAGAGACCAATTTTCTTAACGTGTCAAAAATCTCTACGACATTGATTCAGGGCAGAAAGTCGATCATCTTCCACTCAGAGACAGTTTAAAGGATTAACCAACATTAGCATCGACCATAATTTGCTCATTGAGCTCTAAGATAAAAGATCAAACACTAAGCTAGAGGGTATGATCATTCAGTAATAAACTATTGGATTTCAAACAAGGAATTGCACGAAAAGCTTGATACACAATTATTTTGATACAACTTTCCAAGATTTGTGTCATCAATTTAGAATTTCTGTCTAATTTATTGAAACGCACGATTGAATATAAGTACACTGTTAAAATGTTTTGTTCATTAATTCAGGAAAAAGAGATATTATACCCCTCTCTCTCTCTCTCTCTCTCTCTCTCTCTCTCTCTCTCTCTCTCTCTCTCTCTCTCAACTAAAACAAACTTGCTCTGAGATGCAATGAAGAAAAACGTCTTTGCTCTTTCTAATTTCACTACATATATAAGACAGCTGGTTTTATCTGACAGAGCGTACTTAAGGAAGTGGAAAATTAAACATTATTTATATATCTAAAATTAAATGTATACTATCTTTCTGACATTTTTTAAATCGAACAATTAAAATTCATGACGCACATATATCGTTATGGGAAACAATGTCAGATGGACAGTATGCAAAAAATATACAAACGAGAAAGAACTGGTTTTCGCCCCATTGCCTAAGCATATTATAGCTGTACTACCTATTTTTTATTACTTTTTTCTGCTTTGTTTCGTCTCACAATTATGTGTCATATATGACATATATGATCACATAAAGAATACAGTATGTACATGTACATGTATATAGGAATTGTAGCGGACGCAGAGTTCGTACTGTACGCAGAAGTAATGTTGATGTAGAAAGGAGGCAATGCTTTCTTTATATTAATGTCAGCGTATTTTTCGAGGGTAGAGGATTATTATACATGTAGTACAGACGTGAACATGTGGTGATATACATGTACAGTACTAAGTAACTATGAGTATAATTAATGGGTTCGGCGTGAACACTCCCAAGAATATTACTCTAGTTAGAACGGAAGTCAAAGACTACCAAATGTGCCCATGTAGATTACAATATCTCAATTTATGCCAATATTTTTCTTGACCAATGCACAGCTATGTGGAGAGAGATGGATTTCCCATAGCCACAAAATGACCATCATATTGGTGGTCATAGACAGAGGCTCTGATATCACATTGGTTTTATGATTTCCGGCGTTAATATATAAACACTCGGTCGACTCGACTAATTATTTAATAATGTTCTATTACTTAGTAGTATTCTACAAACTAATTATTTAAATTTGTACACAAAACCATTCTCTCACGGAATGGTTTTACGAGTAATTTGTGTATAAAAGATCGGACTCTATGAGAATTTGCTGACGATGAAACTAAATATTCTATACTAAACTACACCAAACTTCGCGTCCAGTGCCCTGACTTTCTCATCAGTACCATGACCTTCGTTACACATAGGGAGTTATATGCCGTACACGTGTCTACCGGATCACGTGCCAACGAACGACCGGAAACGTCAGATTCAATTTATTTTGTATAGGGATTGGCAGCATAGCGTCAGATATGTCATGGAAACAGTCATGTAATTTATGTTGAAAAATATATATATAGATAAAACCCCTTAAACTTTGTCATTTTTGGGGTGGGTGGCGTGGGGTCGGTTGGGGTAGCTGCAGTACGGTAGCTCAACGGTAAATTCGGGCTGACAGAGCACAGAATCCGTCGGCCCGAATTTATCATTGAGCTCGTTTTTGCAGTTAGGGAGGGGGTATTTTTACTCAGCAAATCTGCTTACGATGAATTTAATATTCATGTAAATGTATCTGTAATTAATCTACGGCTCTTGCATGAAATGAATATTTCAGACATGTCTTAAGCCAAATTGATGAATTTTTGCAACATTGGATAAATCCTTAGGTAGATTTACTTTTTCTCGCATTACTTGGTGCATTTTCCAGATAAGATATAGTTTGTGAATGAATGTAACTATAAACTATGTTCGTGTGGATTTTCAAGGATGAACAAATTATATAAACCTAATGAACTTGATTTCATGTTATAAATCAGCATGTAATAGCAAATCAGCAAATTATTATTCCATGAATATCTATATTTAAAATTACCAAGATTTAATAATAACAGTGAAGAAACTGGCGGTTTCTTGATAACCTGTTAAACAATGACCTGGGAATTAAGACCAAAACGATTTACATTAAAACCTTTGCTACTGTGGGTATCATTCATTCAAGTTAATATTTTGTTTGCAAATATTTGAATTTTTCCCGATAATCATAGAGGCATGGCTTTGTAACTCTACATCTGAAAATACGGAGTCATCGTCTGATTTCACATTAGTCATGGCTTTCATTGATGTTATGATATTATGCTAAAATATTTTACGTTCATCCCAAGAGGCGACCCTTCCCGTTCAATGCACTGGCTTGTATTTTGTATCGTAGGATCAAAATTCAAAAAATTACCAAATGTCGTATTATCATATCCACAGACCCACCAAGAGTTTTAAAGGCCGAAAGTTTTTATTATGACGTCAACTAGACCGTTATTGAAATGATGACTTTTCGGTATTTCATTACCATTACTAGTTGTTATTGTGTAATCTAAAACATTACACAAAAAATGTTCCGCGTTTTTTTTTCGAATTTAGAATAAGAACATAAGAAAAATGCAATAATTAACACGTGTTGCATTGTTTTAACTCAAATTTATTCCAGTTTACATAAACAAACCAGAATTCAATGATTCTATGTAAAAGGACCGGTCGTTTCCGCAAATAATCGTTCAGAAATATTTACTAGTACATCCACAGTCATTGACCTCGGTGTTTAATTCATATTTCAATTCTTGGCTTTGAGATTTCTTATCAATCTACCATATGAATGTTTTATCTTCAAAGGAACTTAGATTAATTTGGGCCTTCAAGGACACATCAAAATATCAAGGACATTTTCGTTTTACTAAAAAACAGATGCACTCCTCATCTTTTCCACCTCTTAACAAAATTCCAAGATAATGTCACTCAATAAAATATTGCAACACTGATTTATTTTAATTGAGCTGTGAAAAAAATTAAAACAAACTTCATGATTTCGTTTCCACTACACACAAGAGAAAAGAGGCAATGTCTCATCTACTAATCACATCTGTGAATAACAATAATGGGTAAAGTGCGATTTGATACTGATATCCCGCGCCAAACAAGTAATTGCTTTAGAACCTAATGGACACTTTCTCTATCCATGCTGGAGCGAGGTGACATTTCTCATACATTGTCCCAGTGTTAATGTGTCGGCGTACCTCCCTGGGTACTCGTTTTTTTGTTTGGAATCAGCGCAGTAACTTTTACAGATACAGGAAAGCCCGCGTTACAAACAACTTTGAGTGACTATACAACCACTTTTAGGTTTTAGTTTCATAATTATAAAAGCCTTACTATATGGCAATACACTCGATGCATTATTTTCGTACTCAAGGGTAAAAAAAATAATCCTTGAGCGACTGTTGCATAAGACTGACATCAAACTTTTGATTTGAACAGTTACATTTTATTAAATTAAAGGAAAAATGAATCATTCTTTGAGTATTGTGAGATGGTCAAATATGGTCGGCCGGGCGATCAATTCCAATAAAGCCAAAAAGGCTTAATGATAGATTTGATCAAGCCCGTATCATTTGAACACCTCATAGTATTAAAAAAAATTACTCCTTGTTACTTATAGTAATCTTATATAATTTTCAGTGATAATACGATTAAATAATTATAATATAGTCATTGATGAACTGTTTTGGACTATACAGTACAAAATCGATTCGTAGTGTTATCACAGACAAAGACACTGAAAATGGAAATATTTTTTCATATGCCCAAATAAACTATTACATAATCTTAACATCACATGAAACAGTTTTGAAATATGAGTATTTTAGTCAACACACCATCGGGGCTTCTATTTTGTGAAATCGACTAATTACTATTCCAAGTTCAATATGGTTTTCATTTTAAAATATTTTAAAATGCAGTTTTAATTGCATTAATACTTCAAATTTAAAGGGTTTATTTCTAAATTCAAATCATTTGTGTCTATCCTTATCAGAATGTTTTAACAGCACAGTTATGATTTTATATTTTATTGGACATAAAACAGTAGAAAAAATTACATCGTAAAATCTACTTTCAAACAGCTAACATCTGCATATTTCTTTGTTCGTGGAAAAAAAACTTGGCAATTCCTGATTGCCAAGGTCACCAATGTTGCTTTGGTGAAAGCTTTATTCCTATAATCTAAACAACCTTAACAGAATGCAAAATAAAACTTTCAGCATCCTATAAAAAATTAAGTTGAAGTTTTATCACCACAGATAAGTTTTATTTATAAATTGTATTTAATTTCAAGAATGTTAGGTTTTTCGGTATGCTATCACTTATCAATATCTGAAGCGTTTTTAGAATCCAATCATATGCTAGATTTTCAAGAATACTTTTTTTCCGTATCGTTAAGTAGTTCTGGTGTTAAAAGGTTGGCAGAGTGATGTAATAATAATGTAAAGAAACCATGCCCCCTACGGAACAATATTTATACACAAAACCATATGTAAAAAGTGTGTGTTCATATTTTGAAGACCAAGTAGAATACGTTCCGGTTTTACATTCTCATTTCATTCGATCTTTTAGTCGATCTACAAACCTGAAGCAATTTTTGGTATCATCATACAAGAATAAACATTAAAACACGTGCACATTATTGAAATATGACTGAAGAATTATTTTCAAATACCAGGAATTACTGTTAACGTATAGACATATGCTTTTATGATGTAATAATAACTTTTGAAATTAAATCTGAAATAGAATCACAACGTTCGTATGAAATATCTTTTAATAAAATGATATAGCCAACAGATGAAAATTACGACACTTCAGATGTTTATTTCTCGGTTTGCCAATGACCTTGAGGGCATGGACGCTTCCTCGGATCTAAATATTGATATGCCCATTCACAACCTCTGATCATCCTCATTAAAGAGAATCCCACAAACACTTGTTAACACATCTTTGTTGAGGAACCCCACACACACACTCACCAATCGTCTGTATATCATCTTAGGAGATTTCATGCTGCTTTACAATTCATCATTTACCAATAGTGATTAATATAGCTGGTCATGTTTAAGAATACAATTTCCATCGTCAAAAAGAAATTAACCATCCTCATCTTTTCTTGGCCAAGAAATAAACTCACGGGTTCATAGGTTTTAGATCAGATTAATTATCGATGTTCTGCATACTTTGAAGTAATGCCATAAGTCTTTGAACTTTTTTCTGACTGGTTTTAAATAGATTCCACGTGTTTTCTACTCTTTCTAATTTTGCAATATTCAAAAGCGAAAAAAGCCATTAGTAAGTCCCAGAGAAAATTCAAGTTATTAGTGAAATGTCATTTTTTTTAAATCAAGGAGCTTTTGGTACTCTTTGTTTAAGAATTCTATATTTATGAATAAATCACAAATTTTCATTTCGCACATGACTTAGCGCAATTAAAACAAGGTGAGAGAGGTAAATGTTAATTATGAAATGAAATTTCCTTTACTAGTTGACAATAAGAAATCGAGTGTTATAGAAGTGTTTTAACAGAATTTACTTTCTCAAAATGGAAAGCATAATTATTCTAAATTATGCGCAGTCAATAATATGATGTGTTTAGAAAGACTATAGTTGGAACAGGCATTTAAAATAAGAGATGTTTCACAGTTCGCAAATTCTTGTAAAAGTTTAACCTACAAAAATGCACAGTCTGTGTCTTATCGAATTTCCCTCCCATCTCCCTTTAAGTTTACACAATATGTTTGTTTTAGATTGTTGCATAATATGATATAGTCATATTAACGACGTCTGGGGACTAGGGTCCATAACTATTTCCCCACCTTCTACCATTAGTCAGTTTGTATTTATAAATAATTTACTCAAGTGTTTAAAGCATAGTTTACCATGAATGTACATATTCTGCTCTACATATTACATGTATATGATTGTTATGCCATATGGTTTTTTTTTACAGTTTGCAGTACTAGTACTTTGATTTCTGTTCTACTTGAATTATTGGTATGTGCATGTACATCCATGTGTTTATACATGTATGTTTTGATCAGGACATAATCATATTCTGATCAATAAACTTTTTGAACACATTTGGGAGTTTGTTTAATGTGTTGGTAGAGAAATGAGGAGGTATGATAGTTATTTAAAAATAAAATTGAAATTAAGTTGTGATAACTTTAATTTCTGTATTAGAGCATAATGAAGATCATAAACATTCTAAATACATTTTGCCTTCATTTACTTTCATGAAATGATATCTACCGTGCCAGAGTAATCATTCATGAAACAAATACCGGACAAAAAAATCTGCGCAATAAATTGATTTCGCCAGATAGATTTTTTGCCATTTAGGCGGCCATAAATGTAATTGTTAACACCTGAGCCAGCAATTAATGGCCATGAGATCAGTGATAGGAAAATAAAAAGACATGTAGTAGTAGGCGGGGATATTACGACGAATTTATGACACTTTTTAATGAGGACTGAAGTTATTTATATATTGTAAATGAATTAGACCTTCAACGGAAGACACAAACAATTTGAGAAGAAATAACAGGTAATTCAATATTATAATAATGTAAATATTAATACTGACCTTGATCTTTGACCTTAATCTATGTAAATCCCGCGTTTGATCCTTATTTCCGGGAGCTGTCCTTTTCCAAAGAAGAATTCCCACGATAGCGTATGTTATGGCAAGAATTAAAAGTGGAATTATGTAAGTAAACAAAAACAAGCACACTGTGTAAATCTTCCGGGAGCCCGGGGTGGGCCACACCTCAACACACTTATAAATGTCCCCGTGTTTCTGGGCCCTACCAACAAAAAACTGCACGGAGGCTAAGGAAAACGCACAAAACCATATGACAGTTATGACATATTTTGAGCGAGAATATGTTACTCTTGATCGCAAGGGGAAAAGGACCACAAGGAATCGGTCTATCCCTATAGCCATATTTGTCATGACACTTGCTGCCACAGAAAACAGTTGAACAAAGAGCACCAGCGTGCAAATGGGTTTGTAGAAAACCCATTGTCCCAGGATGGTGTCTGCGAAAGTAAAAGGCATACAAAAAAATGCCATAACTAAATCTGCAACCGCCAGATTGATGAGGAACGGTCGCAGATCTGTTCGAGAATGTCGTCCTTTGGCAAAGACAAGGACCACAAAAATGTTTCCCGTTATTGAAAGTAAAGTCGTTAAAGTATATAAAACTATTAATCCTGAAAGAGACTCATCCGACAGAAATGCATGTTTACTAAGACTAGAGTTTGAATCATTCGTTGTCAAAGACGCGTTAAACGTCGTCATATTAAGCTGTGCTTCGGAGATTGTCATCAGAATTGCTTCACTGAAATTGTTAGACATTTCCGCTCGGCCAGCGTCTATGGATACGATTTCATTCATACTGCTCGCGCACTTTCACTGTTGTAATCTCTGCTAAAAATGTGCCATGCGTTATACAATATACTGTACGCCGTGAATTCAAACAATTCTTTCCGTCTGTCAGCATTCTAAATGGGCGGAGACTGCCAACACGTGCATTTTAAAAGAAGGAGAAGAAAAAAACATTCCGGATCGATCGCTCTCTGAAACTAGTAAAATACTCACACCTTTGTAAGATTAAAGCGTCCATGTAAACTGCCTGCCGTCACGCACTCATGGTGCTAGCCAAATCTCTGATCAAATCATTATCCGTATCATTGCAGCAAGGAAATGTTGTCATTAACTTGGCCCTATTGTTGTTTCGCCTGCAATTCCTGCTCACATCTGCTGAGAATAATTCTGAAGATTTGTTGAGTGAATGTGATGGCGAAAGGCTTCTTGTAGAGTTATCAATTCCTCTTAATGAAGACTTTGCGCCAGTAGTATATGATCAGTGGTCAGATACGGCAAATATCATGCATAAATAATTTTATCAGATCCGGACATAAAGCAGCAATTACAATAGGTGCTAAACAATCTTCATAGCGGATCTTACGAGTGCCGGAATATGAATATAGAACGAGACAAAACCGATTAAAAGGAACTATTTCAGTAATCCATGGTACTTTATTTACTCTCTGGCAGATTTACAGCCTTCTCAGATACATTGTGGGTTTTTTTAAACGCCGATTAAAGCAAACAAAGACCAAACATTTTACGTAACCAAGAGTAAATATACGATATTTCACTTTAGGTTTGCTAGGAAAGACTTGAATCATTTCACCACTTTTTATCTGACCGATATCAATAGTTACTGACTGTAACTTTATTCAAGAACAATCTGTTATAAAGTATTTGGCATTACTTGTGAATAACAAGGGACCGATTGTTAAAAATGCATTGTACCTCTATCTTGCATTTAAATGCCCCCCCCCCCCCCCGTGAAGTAATACAGAATTATTCTACACTGGGCTTATTTAAGATGTCCAAAAGTACGTTGTAAAGTCAATGAAAAAGGAAGCATTCTAATCTAAATAAAAACTTTTAAAATAAACATAGGTAGATAATCTACCGGCTTTTTACTGGTAGTTTCACTATCAGTTTTCACCTCTCGCTCGCCTTGAATTACTTCCGCGTTGATATAATTGAACCATAATCTTAAGTTTGTTATTCTTGAATGTTTAAATTAACGAGTCGTCTATGAACTTTAACCAGCTGTAATACAAAGATTCTTAAATGAAGAACATAAAGGAAAAAATCGCAAATGCTAATTGTTTTAATAGTGAAATACAAGTATTAACTTTTAATTAATTAATTTTCTTCAAATTTATTGCTTCATAACATATCCTAAAATAAATTTCAACCACAGTTGCATGATTTGATTTTTTTAACAAATAGGACGAAAACATCAGCAATGTCAAAAGATTCGGTGGTCTCGAACTCTCTATAACGAAATTTCTTATGTTCGAGGTTTTAATTACTGAATAATTTAAATAGAAGCGATTAAGAGTATCAAAAACTATACCTATTATTAAACAGACTTGCAATATTTTCCAAAATCGTTGAAATAATGTAATATGAAATTATGTTTCGTACGTTTGTGGGTCATGACTTTTAGTTTTTGTTGATTAAAATTGGTTCATTTTATATCATACTTAAAAACTAAACCAAAAACGGAGCATATACCCACTCTAAATACAGTTATAAGCAATGGAGTTCTATAAACAAGAGGTTTTTGTTTCTACATACCAATTCTTCTCAATATGTTTCAAGTTTTGAATTTTTAATCGCATAAATCTCTCTGGAAAAAACGACAGATAATTTTTTTTCATTTTTATTTACTGTAGATTACCAGTATTTACCCACCTCATTCGCCTATCTTCCTTGAAAACAGGTACTTTTATGAGTTTATTTAAAATAATAAAAATTACTACAGTGTGAGAATATAACAAAACCAAATAAAAAAATTTTGAAAAAAATATGAGATCAATTATTCACATCCATTTCTTTTTGACGTTTTAATTTTCTCTTTACTTGACCTACTATTAAATCGTTTGTTACTTCGTGTAAACACACAAAAAAATCTCAACTTGTTTGAAATAATTCTTAAAAGCTTTGTCCTAAAGAAATAGAACCCTTTGATACAGATGTTACCGTAAAAATCAACTGACGTAATGAACTCTTTGTTGTAATCGCTTCAAAATGATCTTAGAAGAATACTTCCTTGATGGTGACGTTATAGTATCAAATTAATCCCAAAATAACCTCTTTGTTTGCTCACAATATTAATCGCATATTGATATTTTACTAGATATTTGTAAAACAGAGGATAAAATTATACTAAGGTTTCTTTTCATTGCGAATCCATGAAACTGTGAATTTATTTTTTGATATTTCTGCTTCTAGGCATTTATTACAAGTTCTAGTAAGTAAACGATTTTGTTGACTTAATCTCGGAGAAATATCGAGTGAAGTAGGAAAAGTGCATGGCATACATATGCACTTGTTGATTTCTGACACTAGCACGGTCTTTCATTCAGTGATGTGTTCAAATAACTCCTATTTAACCCTATTCTTGAATTTGGTCGCGGTATCATTCATTTGGCGCTCTTCATCAAACAGTGTTGAAACAATTTAAAAGACTTGCATTATTATGTTCTTATAAAACAAACTTCACGTTTATTTTTATGTATTACCCAGGTCACATAATCTATAGAACATATCGCCTCAGAAGTTCATTTGGTACTAGTATATAGATTGTTAGGCGTGGCTAAGATACTACACAGAAATGACAATAAGCTCCAATCACTCAACTATCTGATTTATAAACAGATGTTGCATATAATCGTAGAGATCTTTGTATGCAAATATGACTTCGATTGAGGTGTTAAATTTTTTTGAGTCGATCACATGAGTGGTTTGCACATTGGTTCTGTAATCTATCTTAGATATACAAGTCAGTTTTTATTAGTAGCTTTAGTGTGCATATAAATGTATAAAACTGTCTTGTCGGTTATATATTTACCAGTCGCTCAAGTTATGTATACAAGCATGTATATGGAGAACCTCAAATGCCTTGCATACATGTACATGTACTTGTATTTGAGAGTCCGAGTCCGAATCATTTCTGAAGATTAGCTGCAGAACTGTAGTTCTTCGAGAAATTTGGGTTAACAGCCTATAGAGCGTATGTTCTATCATACCAAAAACTTTGTATTTATTGCGCACACTTTTTTACTTTGGATGTCATTACTTTTTTTTGCCTCTGAATATCTTTTAAATACCCTCTCCCACACTGTAAAGTGAAACGATGTTGTTTGTTTATAGGTAAAAATGGCGACTCTTGATACTGACGTGCATTGAACACCCTCCACTCCGAAGTCGGTATAGGTGTTTAGTTAAACGTTTGAGGAAAACTTGTAGGGAATTTTTTATATGAACGTATTTGTGGAATATATATATTGTCCAAAACCTTGCGCAACTCTTTCAACATCAAATATATATTCTTTGTATGGATTAAACTGGAACTCTATGGTACGTCAACCTGAATTTTTCGTAGAGCTACAGTTTTTCAGTTATCTAAAAACCTGTATTGTATCGGATACTATATTGAAAGGAAAAATATGCATGTTAACACACGTGGAGAATGTTGTTTACTGTGTATTAATACATGTACATTTTTAGCGTTCATATGCGTAAAATTGATTGACAGACGTAACTTAAGTCCTGCTCAAATGACCGATTCATACAAAGAAACTTAATTAAAACAAAATGAATAAGTTTAGTGAAACTATGACCTCTCTCTCTCTCTTTTTCTCTCTCTCTCTCTCGCTCCATGCAAATCATATCCAAACTTTCTAGCAAGCCCCCTCCAAACAACCAACCAAGATACAAAACATATAGGGTCGCATTATATATATACTTTCATGTTATAAATAATGAAATCTGATTGGTTTATACGCAGTTTTTGATCCGTTATATTGCCCTCAGCGTTAGCAACAAACATGGCAATGGGTAACACTATTCCCCCAGAAAAATCATATTTCCCTCGGGCAAAGCCCTTGAGAAATGTGATTTTTCTTGGGAGAATAAATCTTCATATTTCCTTCACCATCATGCAATAAGTGTATTTTTATTATACCGAACAACAAATGATGATACATTTATAATGATTATACTTCGATTTTTAATAATTTTTTGACTTGTCAAAAGCAATAACGTCGTGATTTTGTTTTTTCCCCCGATTTTCTACCTTTGTTTTCATACATTCGAATCAAATATAGTAAAAATTGATTTTTGTAGCATAAATAGAATTTAATTTAATAGTTTTGATTTCATCATATTTGTCAACATCGTATGCTCAAATTGGCTTTTTCATACGTTTGGGATGAAAAAATCCGATATTTCCGAAGAGGTAAGACATGATATTTATTCCCCGGTAGACACGACGTTTCACTTGACTGTCTAGAACCAATCAGATGTCGCGTTATATAGAATAATCATATTGAGTTATAATAAAGCGAATTGTTACCTGTGCGTACATTATGCGCGTTCAGTTCGCCGTAGAATTCACGCCAGTAGGAATTTTTTTTTTTATAATTAAGACTGACATTAGGTATAATAAAATAAATAATGCCTGTTTAGACGGATAACAGTTGAAATTGACAACCTCCTCGAAAACCATTGTAAGCATCCGCTTAAGCTTCTCTTCGGTTGACAATATGTTCTCGGGAGTGTCAATTTCAACCGTTACTCTCCCAAACGGGCACTATTTACATATTACAAGTCAATGTAAGAAAAACAATCTGAAAACTATACTAATTAATGGACTGTTATCATATACGATATACGATGTAATTTTATAAGCACAATCAAAATACATTTAGTATAACTATTGTTGGGACATTTCTATCTCATGCTTTCGTGTTTATTTTATCGACAACCGAAGGATTGATGAAGTCTATGAAATGGACACAGATTAAACATTTTTTTAATGAAATAACTAACACCACAGAATTGTAGCATACATAATATATTTCAGAATCTATCAAAAGATCACGCATAATATTCAAATTAACTAGTCTACGACTGTTTCTGTTCTTCTTCATCAAGCGACAGTAGTCAGTTAAGCCGTGTATAAAAGTTACACGCTTATCACGCAGTTCGGACACTTTTTTGGTCGTTTTGGGTCGGAGTATGCTTACTTAACTACAAAACCACTATTGAAATAAATTATTTCAATAGTGGTTTGAAATGCATTTCATTAGAAAAATCACTTTGCAACCACAATTGAAATAAAACCACTATTGAAATAAATTATTTCAATACTGGTTGGGAATATACATGTATTTCATCTGAAGAATCTCTTTACAACCACTATTGAAATACAACCACTACGAAAATAAAATATTTAAATAGTATTCCGGGATGTATTCCATAATGAAAATCAATTTGCAGACACTGTTGAAGTACAACTACAAATAAAATTACTTTTTCAATAGTAGCTTAGAATGAATTTCTTCATAAATTTTTCTTTGAACATTTACATTTTTTTCTTTACATTTCTCTTTCTACAAACATATCATGTCCTATGATATTGAATATTATTTGCACAATTGTGAACATCTTGTAAATTGCCAGAACTTCTATTCAAACCCCCTGTATATTGAATAATTATTTATTGATTAATATCACTAGTAATACAAATTATTTCAATAGGGGTTGGGGATTGCTTCACTACGACCACTATTGAAATGTATTATTTCAATAGTGGTTAAGGATGCGATTCATTTCAACCACTATTGAAATAATTTATTTCAATAGTGGTTGGGGATACCTTTCATTTCAACCACAATTGAAATAAAGTATTTCAATAGTGGTTGATGATGCATTTCAGTTTTATGTCTATTATTATGTCTGTTTGTAACACTTTCCTTTCTGCTAGGGGAGTTTCTTAAGAAAAGAAGTATGTCTTATGAGATTATTAATTCCTTTTTGATTATGCTTGATGTTCTTTGATGTAACTCTATATTGTCATGTTTCCCATACCACCCTTCATCTGGAACCGAAAGTGTTATGCACAGTCGGAATAATAGGCATTAAAATAACATCCTACCACTATTAAATATATTTTATTTCAATAATGGTTGTAATGAACCGCATCCTTAACCACAATTGAAATAAATTATTTCAATAGTGGTTGTAATGAAATGCATACCTAACCACTATTGAAACAATTTATTTCAATAGTGGTTATAATGAAACGCATAACCAACCACTATTGAAACAATTTATTTCAATAGTGGTTATAATGAAACGCATACTCAACCACAAGTGAAATAATTAATTTCATTCAATATTGGTCTTAATGAGGTACATCCCCAATCATCATTGAAATTATTTATATTAATAGTGATATTCATTATAACATAAATCTATAATGATATATAAGCTATAAATTATTTTTTATTATGCAGGGGATAGAAGTTCTGGCAATTTACAACGTTGTTTTCTAGTACAAATAATTTACAATTTCCATAAAACATGATATATCTATAGAAAGAGAAAGGTAAAGAAAAAATATGAAAACAATTCTATCTGTTAATCTGCGAGGATTGGTTATTTCTGCACAACAGTGAAAATCCTAAAATAAGTACATTTACATAATAGTTTTGATTACAATTACCATAAAATATGCAAGTCTTTAGTACCTTAATTGTGTATTTGAATTGTTTGTTAAATAAAAACAAATGTATATGCATGTTTATCTGCGAGAATTGGTTATTTACTTCTACACAGCAGTGAAAATTGTAGCATGATTGTGTATTTGATATTATTCGTTAGATTTCTTGCATTTCAAAATAGTTTGCAAATATGATATACAACTTCTTTCTTTCCAAATGTGTTACATAATAGTGATTACATAGTTATGATTATAAGTAATTCATTTCCATCTACACTTAAAAAAATAAAAAAATAAATAAATTTAATAGTAGTTGATCTTTAATGGTGTCTGTAAAGTAGTTCTTATCATGAAATACATCCCCAACCTCTATAAAATCATTACTTCAATAGTGGTTGTATTTCAATAGTGGTTGCAAAGTGATTTTACTAATGAAATACGTCCCCAACCACTATTGAAATAATTTATTTCAATAGTGGTTTTATTTCAATAGTGGTTGCAAGGTGATTTTTCTAATGAAATACATTCCCAACCACTATTGAAATAATCTATTTCAATAGTGGTGTTATTTCAATAGTGGTTGCAACACTGCACGCTTTTTGCTCGGTCCAATTCGTTTTGTGAACAGTATTTTAAGTGTGTGCTAAACTCTTTGATATCGAATCAGTAACAGATACCAGGGGCATAGCTTCCATTGTGGCAATGAGGCAACTGCCTCACTAGAATTTTTCTGACCATCAATGGGATTTTCCCTCCCACATAGTAGAAATTCTTTCTTTTGTAAATTTAAGAATTAAACAAATCTAGTAAATAAAGATGTTGATAATTTACTTTCATTTCAATGTGATCAGGATCAAAATTTATCAGATCAGGCTCTTGATCCAATAAAATCTTAGAGTTTTTTTTTTTTTTTGGGGGGGGGGGGGTGTATGGATCAAAAGAAACTCTGGTCAAGAGAAAAAACAAACAAAGCTTACATCGTTTATAAAGAAAAGGAAGAACGACAGCCAAGAATCGGCATCAGGTACTTTACAGAAACACATTAAAATCACTAAATTATTTTATTAATGTTTAATTACTCAAATTCAAAATACATTTTAGCAGTTAATGCCAAACACTGTTTCAGATTTAAAAATAATAATAATCACACCATTTCTCTTAGTTTAGTAATTTATCACCCAAATATTTTTTCACCAGGAGATGAAAATGTAACACCAGAAATAGATATTATATAACCCGAGCATAATGATTTAGAGAGAAAAAAAACGCAAAACAGATTCATTAGATCTTGTGAATTCCGTTAAAAAAAGTGTTAAATGACAGTGAAAAATACCAAATACTTTCCAACGGAGCCCAATCTCACATTTTTTAATCATAAAGAATTCAAATATTGAGTACACGACAATCGTGTTCTCAATTTTTGAATTTCTTATGATTCAAAAATTTGTATACGACAATACTGTGAATAGATGCTGGTCTGAAATGTAAAATAACAAAACAATGGTTTTTAGCTCACCTGAGCTGAAAGCTCAAGTGAGCTATTCTGATCACATTTTGTCCGTCGTCCGTCTGTCCGTCTGTCCGTCTGTCTGTGTCAACCATAAACGTTTATGTGGCGAAAGATTTGTCCAGGACATACTTAAGAGTTTTTCAAAATTATGAGCTTAGCTCCTAACCTTCAAACTAAAATACGTTATTTAGTTGCTTCTGAGTTTAGTAACAGATTTAGCTTCATTTAAAATTAACCACATTATCAGAGGACTCGCTTTTTTCGGACTCCGTCGGACGCTTTTTGAAGTTGTCTCCCTTAGCACATGAAACGCAATGTGTACACCAGGTCACGTGATCCTCACATCAGTGATGACGCGACCTCTAAATATAGAATGCATGAAACGTTTTGTAAACTCTCAAGCATATTTCTGACAAAGACAAACATCCGGTTATTTTGGCGCTATTCGGAAGGATTCAAGGATATACTATTCTGTACAGGTAAGTTTTTTTCTTTGTATTTAATCAAAGCACATGTTATATATATCATCGCAAATTATTAGAATTTTTTATCGGGTTTTAAATCCATTTTGTAGGCAGTAGGATGGAATAGATATTTGTGAAAACGTGTATCTTTCGACGGGGTTAATGAAGATTAAGTAAAATTTATTCATTCCCAGATAGAACATTTTACAATATATTTTCTTACTTTTTTCATGAGCATTTTAGTAAATAGAAGTTTCATATGTGTTGTCAGTTTGTCGTGGTGTCAAGTGTATTCATCTGTGATGACAAACGAGATGTAAACGAAAACCAAACACCGTTAAAATTAGGACCCAGTTGATTTTAGGACCGTCTACCATACATTGCATAAAATTTGAGGCACCATCAATGCTGTATAATGCACTGTTAATCCATGAATAAGCTTTTAATATCGGAACTTGCCTAGACTTTGAAAAATACGGAAGCTTTCGCGGACAATACATATTCCAGCTAAATTTAACAAATATTTCAAAAAAGAAATAAAATATTTAAAAATAAGAAGTATATATGAAAGCGATATTTATTCAGGTACTGTTCATTATCTTTTGAAAGAGAAATTGCAAAATATTGAATGAATGATTCTATGTTTGATAACATGTGTACACTCAGTCACATTTATTGTCGCTGGAGGCTTCTGTGAGAAATTTGCTGAATAGAAATTGTTTAGCACAGGGTTTTTATAGAAAAAAATAGAATTGTCACAATTTTGAGCATACGGTATATGCTCAGGCACCTGAAGTTATATCTTTTTCTCATAATAAACAAAAAGTATCCTATACCTAATAATACACAAGGGAGGATGGAAATTGACATATTTGGGTCATACTTTGGGATATCCCTTTTCTGATTGGTATTCTATTGGCAACTCTTAATAGATAGACATTAAAAGCTCATAACTCACAGACACAATCATAAAGTGTCTTGCTCACAACTCATAATCATTAGACATTAAAAGCACACAAGTCACGGACACATTTGGCAAATTGAAGAGTATCAAATTTTAAAAGTGCGTTGTTGAATGTTCACAACTCATAGTCGATAGACATTAAAAGCACACAACTCAAAGACACTATCATTTATCAAAGTTCAGAATAAAATTGGAAAGTGTCTTGCTCCAAACTCATAATCAATAGACATTAAAAGCACACAACTCATGGACACAATTATTAAACAAATTGAAGAATGCAATTTAGAAGTGCCTTATTCACAACTTGTAAGGTAGAAATTATAAGCACATAACTCCTAGACATATTTTTTAAACAAATTGAAAATACAATACAATTTTACAAGCGTCTTTTTCAAAACTCATTAACTATAGACACTAAAAGCCCATAATTCATGAACACAATTATATAGCAAATGTACAATACAATATTCAAATGTCCTATTGGCAACTCGTAATTGGTAGACAAAAAAATCACACAACGCACGGACAAGATCATTTATCAAAGTGAAGAATACAATTTTAAAGTGTCTTGTTCACAACTCATAATCGATAGACATTAAAAGCACACAACTCACGGACACAGTTATTTAAGAAAGTGAAGAGTGCAATTTAAATGTGTCTCGTTCACAACTCATAATCAAAAGACATTAACAGCCCATAACTTATGGACACAATCATTTATTTAAGTGAAGAATACAATTGGAAAGTGTCTTGCTCCAAACTTATAATCATTAGACCACATAACTCATGGACACAATTTTTTAACAATGTGAAGAATGCCATTTTAAAGTGTCTTGTTCACAACTCATAATCAATAGACACTAAAAGCACATAACTCATAGACATAGTTTTTTAAACAAATTGAAAAGCGTCTTATTTAAAACTTGTTAACGTTAGACACTAAAAGCCCATAATTCATGAACACAATTATTTAGCAAAATGTACCATACAATATTAAAATGTCCTATTGGCAAATCGCAATTGATAAATAAAAACACATAAATCACAGACATGATCATTTATCAAATTGAAGAAAACAATTTAAAAGTGTCTTGTTCACAACTCATAATCGATAGACATTAAAAGCACACAACTCACGGACACAGTTATTTACGAAAATGAAGAATGCAATTTAAAAGTGTCTCGTTCACAACTCATAATCAAAAGACATTAAAAGCCCATAACTCACAGACATGATCATTTATCAAATTGAAAAGTTTCTTGCTCACAACTCATAATCATTAGACCACACAGCTCATGGACACAATTATTTAACAAAGTGAAGAATGCAATTTAAAAGTAATTGATAGTCTATAGAAAATAAAAGCACACAACTCATGCAAACAATCATTTATCAAAATTAAGAATGAAATTTAAAAGTGTCTTGTTCACAACTCATAATCAATAGACACTAAAAGCACATAATTCAAAGACATAGTTTTTTAAACAAATTGAAAAACGTCTTATTTAAAACTTGTTAACGTTAGACACTAAAAGCCCATAATTCATGAACACAATTATATAGCAAATGTACCATACAATATTAAATTATCCTGTTGGCAGCTCGTAATTAATAGACAGTAAAAGCACATAACCCACGGACATGATCATTTATTAAAATGAAGAATTCAATTTAAAAGTGTCTTGTTCACAACTCATAATCAATAGACAATAAAAGTGTCTCAATTTTTGTTAAATGTTCACAACTCATCATAGGTAGACATTAAAAGCACATAACTCGTGAACAATTTCTAAAACGAGGCAATCTACTGTCAATCAAGTTGATGAAACAAGATTATCAACAGTCGCGATTGAAGTCATCATTTCGTAATTAAGTTCTATTGTCAATACAAAGACTTTGTCAGCAAATACAATATTCCGCTAAATTAAATGCTTACTTATGTTTTTCATACATATTGCTAGGTCATTATTTATTTACCGATTTGACTTTTCATTTTACCGATCATGATGACAAAGAGCACACGGCAGGTGTGACCGGTCAGCAGAGGATGCTTACTCCTCCATGGCACCTGATCCTACCTATAATTTTTTTAGAGGTCCGTGTTTGCTCTGCTCTTGATTTGTAATTTTCATTTTGGACTACGAGTTCAATTGTTGTTCTTTATTGTTGCTTTTCATGGTAGTGTCCCATTCAGAACTCACAAACAATAGACACTAAAAGCCCATAACACATGAACAGCAACAGACACAATTGTATTCAACAAAATGTAGAATTATGAATACATTGATAGTTTTCTTTTGTATAGAAATTTTTTTCATATCATACTTTGTAGACAAAAATTGCTATAAAAAGACACATGGACCCAGTCGTTTACAAATGCGTGTGTAATGAAGTAAATTTTAAAGCCTATACATTTGCAAGTTATAATTTACATTTAAAATGAAATGGATTAAAATGGATAAAATACTGCACAGATGATGTGTAAAGTCCATTGATTGTGGGGTCAACAGGAAGTGTTAAGTTACACATGGCAAAAATGGATGGAGAAACTCCTGCTGGATTTATTCTTTTTTATTCTGCATATGATTATTCCCAGGCTTGCTCATTTTGCTCAGATTTTGATATTGATGTTCTAGAGATCTTCATCAATGGTTTTTGCTGTTTAACGTTTTTTTGTCTCCCAGAATTTCATGCATGTAGAGCATTTTGTGTCCTTTCTGGCTTTGCAGTAGAAAAATTCTTAAAGCTTTAATAATTATTATGAAGGTAAGTTATATTAAATAGAATAATAAACAATTATATATTTTTATGTATTATTATAGATTTACTTATTGTGTTACAAGTTTAGCGTATATGTCATGAAGCATCAGCTTTAAGATTAGAAGACAGTAAGTTGTTGTGTTCATTCTTTTGATGGAATAATGTCTGTGTATAAAGTGATATTTGGTAACCCATGACTGAAAGGAAAGGGGTAGCCATTTTGTTAGAGACAAAAATTTTAGGATGGAGAGACGAGAAGTTTTTGTTATAGGATTGTATGTTGTTTTAAGCTTAGCATTAAGAGTTCTTGTGGTTTTTTTCAATAGCAATTCAAAATTTAGTCAGTTTGGTGTACATTTAATTTTGGGAGTTTCTTTTGTAATTGATCTGATATTCTTCATAATTGCTCTGGTGTATTTCTCCATCTGGCCAAAAAGAATTTAAGGTATGTAAAACCTCATAAGATTGTCAATCATGTCATTTAAATGAGTTTCATTAACCATATGAGGTTATAAAAGCAGGTAATGCAATATTTCAACATACTGTGAACCAACTGTTTATAAATTATAGTGAGGTTGGTAACTCAGAATTTTGTAATTGTGTTGAATATATTATATAACGTGGAATTTCTCTTTTTAAAAATTACATATTTGAATCTAAGTAATTTCAGTTAAATTCCCATTTTTTTGTGAGGGAGAATTGAAGTCTCCCTTGAATTTTGCTCTAAGTTGTCCCTGCCACATAAATAAACGGACTGCTATTAAATCTTAGTCCTAAAAATGTTTGAATAAGCTGCACAATATTTCTTAATAGTAAAGTATTGAAAAGAGTTATTCATTACTCATTGAGAGCATGTTGCCAAAAATGGAGGACATAACAAATTTTCTTTGGTCTGAGGTTGCATTGTTGAGTATGATATTGTTGGTGATGATTTTCATTGTGGTGATCGGTGCAATGATTTTGAGAACTGTCAGAAAATGGAACAGAATTTTTTATTCTTGGAATGAAAGACTAATGCAGTAGACATACATTTTTTTGCATTGAACATTTAATTTCCATCTGTGGTTTGCTTTAAATATTGTCACTAAAACTGCAACTGTAACAGGTATGTATGAGTCATTAAAAATTTGACATGTTGAAGATTTGTTTAATTAAAATAGAATGTGAAAAAATCCTTCTCATTAAAAATTCAAATAAATATTTAAAAAATATAATTAGGCAATTTATTAGGATAAATCAGAGAGAGGAGATCAAGAGAAGTAGTTAGTACATTTTACCCAAGATAAACACATAGATTGGTTGTTTCATTGTTTTGTTTGAAAATAAAAAACTATGCTTTTGGTTTATAGGTTGCAATGGGAAGGAGGAAAAGGAAACTGGCATCGGGAGATTCATGTACTGCAACTGCAAAGAAGTTAATCAAAACATGTAGTACTACTGAAACTGCAAAGAAGTTAATCAAAACTGGTGATTTTGTTTGGGCAAAACTGCCTTCAACTTCCTACCTCTGGCCTGTAAAAATAGAAAAAGTGGATATTTCAGATGATCATGAAGAATATCATGTGTATTGTAAGGCAGATACTGTAATGTAAGTTAATTAATTTTATATAATGTTTTTATTGTAAAAGAATTTATAAATATTGTCATCTTTCTTAAATTATAGTTGGTGTAAACAAGTGTCAGAATGATAAAGCATTATATATATATTCAAATAAGGATTTGCATTAAATAACTAAATAACATTCATATTTTTGAATTTTTTTTATAAAAACAATATTTCAGCCTCCTTTTAAGGTTCTCCAATCCTCAGCCTCAAAGTATATGTTTTTCATCTTAAAAATGTTATTTATCCTTCAAACTTTATAAATGAAATAAAAAGAAATTTTTAGGTGGTATCCATGCATTTTACAAAGTTATTGCAAATTTGCCCATGATGGATATAATGAAATAAATATACAATTTGAGGGGGGGGGGGGGGGGGGGGAAAGGTTGTACCAGTACATCGGTGGCTCGAACCCCTTTACCTATATTTAGTAGATCTCCATTGATCCACTAAGCCAAACATTTCGTTGAATGACTGATTGTAATACTAACACTAGAAGACTAATTAAATTTTTCTATATAAAAGGCAGATTTATGGTGCGAATTAAAAAAAAAATGGATAATTTAGAGTTATCGAACATGGCTGAGGATCGGAGATCGTTAAGGTAGTTTTGTAAAATTGAGCTAGTTTCTTTTTTGTAAAATTTCTTAGATACAAGACCAGACAGGTAGAAATATTTCTTGAAAACATGGAGATATGGAAAGCAAAAGGAGAATGTAATGAGTTAAACATACATTTAAAATGAATTGAAATTGTTGTTTGTTTCGGTTTTTTTTTTTTCAATTTGGTCATCTGAGACTGACCTATTGCTATGTTTATAAGTTCATGTCGTGCATCAATCATATTATATAGCTTAAAAATTCATATGTGTAAGCTGCTTCTTATAATCTACAAAGCAAATATTATCATATTCATGATATTGATGTGTTACATCTTTTGACAATACTTATAGAAAACTTTATTCCTTAAATTTATGATCCATAGGCACCAAAATTTTATGTGAAAACTTTTGATTGAATGCAGGTTTTGAATTTGTATTGGCTTCTTGCTGATTTTTAGCAGACAAACTACTGTGGTTCATCAATTTTTGTTGCATCATCAATTTCCTGGATTTTGTAAAATTAGGTTTACAAATTGCAGGTCATCGTACCTTTATGCCAATTTTATCATATTCCTCGAGTAGTACTAGTTGTAAATGTTAAAATACAAAATAATAATAATAAAAAACTCAAATTACTAGTAAAGAAACATGTCATATTTCTATATGACATGTCTATATTTCTATCTTTCTATCAAATTTGCATCTGATCCATTCTTTAATGTTTTAGACTCTGATCCAGATTTGGCAGGAAAGCTGATGACCCTAGTGTAAATCAATATCATCCAAAAATTTCAGCTAATCTATCGGTTCAAATTATCAAAAGGCAAATTTAGACAATTATCATTATGTCTCAATAAAAGAAATTGTTTTTTATCGCAAACCTTTCATGATAACAATCAAAATGGGATGCAAATAACCAATTAGCAATTTTGTAATGGATTGTCATCCCTACTTAATGGCAGATTTATATTGTGTTTATGAAGCAAAGGCATTTAGTTTTGCATTAAAAACACAATAAGAAAGTTAATTCATTGCTTTGACAATTGTATGAAAATAAAAAGCTGAGCTAGGATATATATGCAAGTGATTTCAGACTACATAAATTCCTTTTTATTTAATCTGAAAATACGGTATTATACTCAGGTGACTGTTCATCATTCTTTTGTTGATTTCATATGATATTTTTGATGTGTTGGTACTAATCATTTAACATTTTAACTTACATGTCATGATCTTAAGGTAGTCCATCCATAACTATCATATTTCATATCTAATAGATTGCAAGTTTGATCACTAAAATCTTAGTGTGATTTTAAGGAGTTTATTAAATAACAAAGATTCACCTTTGAAATATTAAAAAAAAAATTAATATTAATAACTTTATCATATGTTGAAGTTAACATTGAAGTCTATGGGAAAAATGCATTTTTAAATATATTTCTTTAGTACAAGTAATTTTCTCACATTTCTCTTGGTAAAAAGTTGCAAAAGTTTTTCCTTTCTTCGAATATGCTAAAAACTTTCATAGTTAACCATACATATTTTAAAAATGCATTTTTTAAAATTTTCCCAAAGGGCAGACAACTCTTTTAAAAAGTTTTAAGTGCAAAAAGTTCATTTAATTGACTACAAACATACAACCGAGTTTGGTTTATGTCAGCCTCATAATAGCTTTAAAATACGTTTTTGATGTAGTTTAGATCAATCAAAAGCGTTAAATTTGTCTTAGTTATGGATGGACTACCTTAAGGCTCAACTAAGCTTTTTTGATTAAAATCAGTCTGTTGTATGTTGTCATCATTTGCATAACAATCGTCATATACTTTTATACATCATCTTCTTCAGAACCACAGAGCCAGTTTCAAATAAACTTGGCACAAAGCATCCTTGGGACCGGGTTGAAATTTATGTTAAAGTATTCTCTGGTAGTAAACGTTTTTAAAAAAGCCGGGAAATTAGAAAAAATTTGGACTGAAAAAACAAGCTTTTGTTTTCCATTTTAAGTAGGATGTTGACCTCTATTAATGCTATTAATCTGAAGAAAAAAAATAATGGATATTGAGCTTCAAATAATTGGCTATTTAAGGAATGAACTCTCCAAAACTTTTCAGATGAGTCTTCTTCAAAATGCTTACCACATGCATGAAAGGATTCAATTGAACTTTCAATTTCAGATATTTTGCGGAAAAAAAATGCAACATTGCAAGCATTTCAAAACGATGTCAAGTGGGCCTTGGAATCTATAGAAGCACAACCAGGTGAGAATTCTGACTATGCTAACTAGGGCAATAGTTGTCGGAAATTGATATCTGATGAAGATGACTCGGTTTATATTTTCTTCTGTAGGCGATCACCCTCATCAGTTAGATGTAGTAGAGTTTAATGGCAGAGAGTCATATAAAGGATCTGGTTCTGTTGATGCAGTGATAGAGTCTGTCCTTGAAGATGCATATGCAGGTGAGATATCTGACTATGCTAACTGAGGCAATAGTTGTTGGATATTGATATCTGATGAAGATGACTCGGTTTATATCTTCTTCTGTAGGTGACCACCCTCATCAGTTAGATGTAGTAGAGTTTAATGGCAGAGAGTCATATAAAAGATCTGGTTCTGTTGATGCAGTGATTGAGTCTGTCCTTGAAGATGCACATGCAGGTGAGATATGTGACTATGCTAACTGAAGCAATAGTTGTTGGATATTGATATCTGATGAAGATGACTCGGTTTATATTTTCTTCTGCTGTAGGCGATCACCCTCATCAGTTAGATGTAGTAGAGTTTAATGGCAGAGAGTCATATAAAGGATCTGGTTCTGTTGATGCAGTGATTGAGTCTGTCCTTGAAGATGCACATGCAGGTGAGATATCTTACTATGCTAACTGAAGCAATAGTTGTTGGATATTGATATCTGATGAAGATGACTCGGTTTATATCTTCTTCTGTAGGTGACCACCCTCATCAGTTAGATGTAGTAGAGTTTAATGGCAGAGAGTCATATAAAGGATCTGGTTCTGTTGATGCAGTGATTGAGTCTGTCCTTGAAGATGCATATGCAGGTGAGATATCTGACTATGCTAACTGAGGCAATAGTTGTTGGAAATTGATATCTGATGAAGATGACTCGGTTTATATTTTCTTCTGTAGGTGACCACCCTCATCAGTCAGATGTAGAGTTTAATGATGGAGAGTTGGATGAAGGATTGGGTTCTGTTGATGCAGTGATTGAGTCTGTCCTTGAAGATGCACATGCAGGTGAGATATCTTACTTTGCTAACTGAGGCAATAGCTGTTGGAAATTGATATCTGATGAAGATGACTCTGTTTATATCTTCTTCTGTAGGTGACCACCCTCATCAGTCAGATGTAGAGTTTAATGATGGAGAGTCGGATGAAGGATTGGGTTCTGTTGATGCAGTGATTGAGTCTGTCCTTGAAGATGCATATGCAGGTGAGATATCTGACTATGCTAACTGAGGCAATAGTTGTTGGATATTGATATCTGATGAAGATGACTCGGTTTATATCTTCTTCTGTAGGTGACCACCCTCATCAGTCAGATGTAGTAGAGTTTAATGGCAGAGAGTCATATAAAAGATCTGGTTCTGTTGATGCAGTGATTGAGTCTGTCCTTGAAGATGCACATGCAGGTGAGATATGTGACTATGCTAACTGAAGCAATAGTTGTTGGATATTGATATCTGATGAAGATGACTCGGTTTATATTTTCTTCTGTAGGCGATCACCCTCATCAGTTAGATGTAGTAGAGTTTAATGGCAGAGAGTCATATAAAGGATCTGGTTCTGTTGATGCAGTGATTGAGTCTGTCCTTGAAGATGCACATGCAGGTGAGATATGTGACTATGCTAACTGAAGCAATAGTTGTTGGATATTGATATCTGATGAAGATGACTCGGTTTATATCTTCTTCTGTAGGTGACCACCCTCATCAGTTAGATGTAGTAGAGTTTAATGGCAGAGAGTCATATAAAGGATCTGGTTCTGTTGATGCAGTGATTGAGTCTGTCCTTGAAGATGCATATGCAGGTGAGATATCTGACTATGCTAACTGAGGCAATAGTTGTTGGAAATTGATATCTGATGAAGATGACTCGGTTTATATTTTCTTCTGTAGGTGACCACCCTCATCAGTCAGATGTAGAGTTTAATGATGGAGAGTTGGATGAAGGATTGGGTTCTGTTGATGCAGTGATTGAGTCTGTCCTTGAAGATGCACATGCAGGTGAGATATCTTACTTTGCTAACTGAGGCAATAGCTGTTGGAAATTGATATCTGATGAAGATGACTCTGTTTATATCTTCTTCTGTAGGTGACCACCCTCATCAGTCAGATGTAGAGTTTAATGATGGAGAGTCGGATGAAGGATTGGGTTCTGTTGATGCAGTGATTGAGTCTGTCCTTGAAGATGCACATGGAGGTGAGATATCTTACTTTGCTAACTGAGGTAATAGCTGTTGGAAATTGATATCTGATGAAGATGACTCTGTTTATATCTTCTTCTGTAGGTGCCCAATCTCATCAGTCAGCTGTAGAGTTAAATGGTGGAGAGTCAGATAAAGGATCCATTTCTGTTGATGCAGTGATTGAGTCTCTTCTTGAAGATGCACAAAATGAAGAGTCAGATAAAGGATCACATGCAGGTGAGATTTCTGACTATGCCAACTAGTGCAATAGTTGATAGAATTTGATATCTGATGAAGATGACTGTTTATATTTTCTTCTGTAGGTGACCACCCTCATCAGTTAGATGTAGTAGAGTTTAATGATGGAGAGTCGGATGAAGGATTGGGTTCTGTTGATGCAGTGATTGAGTCTGTCCTTGAAGATGCACATGCAGGTGAGATATCTTACTATGCTAACTGAAGCAATAGTTGTTGCCTTGTTGGATATTGATATCTGATGAAGATGACTCGGTTTATATCTTCTTCTGTAGGTGACCACCCTCATCAGTCAGATGTAGTAGAGTTTAATGGCAGAGAGTCATATAAAGGATCTGGTTCTGTTGATGCAGTGATTGAGTCTGTCCTTGAAGATGAACATGCAGGTGAGATATCTTACTATGCTAACTAGGGCAATAATTGTTGGATATTGATATCTGATGAAGATGACTGTGTTTATATCTTCTTCTGTAGGTGACCACCCTCATCAGTCAGATGTAGTAGAGTTTAATGGCAGAGAGTCATATAAAGGATCTGGTTCTGTTGATGCAGTGATTGAGTCTGTCCTTGAAGATGCATATGCAGGTGAGATATCTGACTATGCTAACTGAAGCAATAGTTGTTGGAAATTGATATCTGATGAAGATGACTCTGTTTATATCTTCTTCTGTAGGTGACCACCCTCATCAGTCAGATGTAGAGTTTAATGATGGAGAGTCGGATGAAGGATTGGGTTCTGTTGATGCAGTGATTGAGTCTCTTCTTGAAGATGCACATGCAGGTGAGATATCTTACTTTGCTAACTGAGGCAATAGCTGTTGGAAATTGATATCTGATGAAGATGACTCTGTTTATATCTTCTTCTGTAGGTGCCCAATCTCATCAGTCAGCTGTAGAGTTAAATGGCGGAGAGTCAGATAAAGGATCCAGTTCTGTTGATGCAGTGATTGAGTCTCTTCTTGAAGATGCACAAAATGAAGAGTCAGATAAAGGATCACATACAGGTGAGAATTCTGACTGCCAACTAATGCAATAGTTGACAGAATTTGATATCTGATGAAGATGACTCTGTTTATATTTTCTTCTGTAGGTGACCACCCTCATCAGTCAGATGTAGAGTTTAATGATGGAGAGTCGGATGAAGGATCTGGTTCTGTTGATGCAGTGATTGAGTCTGTCCTTGAAGATGAACATGCAGGTGAGATATCTTACTATGCTAACTGAGGCAATAGTTGTTTGAAATTGATATCTGATGAAGATGACTCTGTTTATATCTTCTTCTGTAGGTGACCACCCTCATCAGTCAGATGTAGAGTTTAATTTTGGAGAGGCAGATAAAGGATCCAGTTGTGTTGATGCAGTGATTGAGTCTCTTCTTGAAGATGAACATGCAGGTGAGATATCTGACTATGCTAACTGAGACAATAGTTGTTTGAAATTGATATCTGATGAAGATGATTATTTATATCTTCTTCTGTAGGCGATCACCCTCATCAGTCGGATGTAGAGTTTATTGACGCAGAATCAGATAAAGGATCTGCTTCTGTTGATGCAGTGATTGAGTCTTACCTTGGAGATGCATATGCAGGTGAGATATCTTACTATGCTAACTGAGGCAATAGTTGTTGGATATTGATATCTGATGAAGATGACTCTGTTTATATCTTCTTCTGTAGGTGACCACCCTCATCAGTCGGATGTAGAGTTTATTGACGCAGAATCAGATAAAGGATCTGCTTCTGTTGATGCAGTGATTGCGTCTTACCTTGGAGATGCACATGCAGGTGAGATATCTGACTATGCTAACTGAGGCAATAGTTGTTTGAAATTGATATCTGATGAAGATGACTCGGTTTATATTTTCTTCTGTAGGTGACCACCCTCATCAGTCTGATGTAGAGTTTAATGATGGAGAGTCAGATAAAGAATTGGGTTCTGTTGATGCAGTGATTGAGTCTCTTCTTGAAGATGCATATGCAGGTGAGATATCTGACTATGTTAATTAGGATGATTGTTGTTTGAAATTGATATCTGATGAAGATGACTCTGTTTATATCTTCTTCTGTAGGTGACCACCCTCATCAGTCGGATGTAGAGTTTAATGATGGAGAGTCAGATAAAGGATCCAGTTCTGTTGATGCAGTGATTGAGTCTCTCCATGAAAATGCACATGCAGGTGAGATATCTGACTATGTTAATTAGGATGATTGTTGTTTGAAATTGATATCTGATGAAGATGACTCTGTTTATATCTTCTTCTGTAGGTGACCACCCTCATCAGTCAGCTGTAGAGTTTAATGATGGAGAGTCAGAGTCTGATATGGATGATTCTGATGAATCTTGGATTGATTCAGATAGTGATCCTGATAACTCATCGAGTAAAAGCGATTCTGATAACGCATCAAGTGAAAGTGAAAACGATGAAAACCTTCCAGATGTTGACAAAAGTGTTCCTAAAAAGGGCAATCATCAAGTTCTAAAGAGTATTGAAAATATGAATTCTCCTCAAAAAAGAAAAAAAACAAGTCTTGAAAATATGAATTCTCCTCTAAAAAGAAAAAAAACTCTGTCACGTGAAGAATGTGACTTCGACATAGAGTATCCGAACATTTTTATCAAAAAGTTCCAAAAAGGAAATAATGAAAGATCAAAAACCGGAAGAACATACGACCTTGTTCATTCATGTATGTTTTGTCATGACCTTTATTCAAACATCCAAACTCACATTGAGAATAAACATGCCAACAAAAAAGAGGTACAAGAAATTAAAACCATGAAACAGAAAAAAGAGTTCTGCAACACAGAAGAGAAAACTGACCTTATGAAGGAAATCAATAGAAAAGTTACCCTGATTCGCAATAAGGGAGACAATATCCACAATATGTCTGTTCTTCAAAAAGGTGAGGGCGAAATACTACTTTCAAGAAGAACCCAGAATAAATTCAGTCTGAAACAATATGGGCCTTGTCCGGAATGTTTTGAATGGATTCAGCTTGAGAAATCAGTTGCAACTCATAGGACCTCTTGTCCAGCGTTTAAGACAGGTTCATATTTCCAGAGCAAAGGGTCTGTTATCATTCAGGCTAAAGTTATGGCAGGAAAAATCATTCCAGAAAGTTCAAAAATTCTTCAAAAAGAAGTTCTTCCAGCGATGAGAAGAGACAGCATTACAGACTGTGTTTTGGAGGACCACATTATTCTGATGCTTGGAGATATATGGCTCAGTAAAAACATAGATAATAAAAGAAAACGAAAACATTATGCGAGTTACCACATGCGACTTGCTGGACGCCTCCTTCTCCTTGTTCGAGAAACAACAAACCTATCTCTTAGTATGTCGGATTTTCTGGTACCAAAATATTTTGATGTTTTTGTGTCTTGTGCACTTAAGGCTTGTGATGGTGTTGACAAGGAGGAATCTGATGAATATGACTTGGACCACCCAAGCACGGCTTTAAAAATTGGGTTTGACCTTTGTCGTTTAGCGTCTGTGAAACTTGGAAACAGTATAAAATCTGGAGAGGAACAAGGGCGTTTAGATGCTTCAAACTTTCTAAACCTGATGAAGTTAGAATGGACTGTTAAAGTAACAAAAATTGCAAAATCAACCCTGAATGAGCGTCATTTTAATGCTCAAAAGAGTCTACCAGATCCTGAAGACATTGCAAAATTAGCAAAGCACATCACAAATGAACTTACCAATTTTGATGTGGAAAATATGACTCCAGATAATTATAGAAAAGGAGTTATACTCTCCGAAAGTCGACTTCTATTGTACAACCGTCGAAGACCTGGGGAACTTGAGGCTTTAAGGTAATAACAATGTTGCCTATATGGCTTGTTTCAGATATAGTTTAAGAAAAGTATGACATGACAGCAAAATTTTAATGAAGAACAAAATGACGCTCATTTTGAGCAATTGTTTTCTTTATTAATACAAAATATTAAATGACAGTTATTGTCCATAAATATTTGTTAATCCTTTATTTTCTAACAAATCAATTAAAAACTCTGTAATAAATAGTTGAATTGGATTTAAAAATATCACTTATGTGACGTCCATATTATAGACAATCAACATAGGGAAGTCGGCTATTGTTTCTCTTTTTGTTAAGAACGTATTTCATATTATTTATAATGATGAATTGATTGTCGCCGACGATCGATTTCTGTCGTTCTGAGACCCACGATTCTACTTAGGCCTAAAAAAAAATAGGTTTGTTTCCGCTTTCAGGCTGAAAAAAATTAGATGTATCAAATACATCAAAAAAATATATGTTAGTCAATATTGAATTAAATTTCTGCAATGTCCTCCAAACCGGATGTTGTCTAATTCAGCGAAACTTTTCAGAACCAACCCAAGTCGGATTAGATAAGTTTTACTGTATAAATGAAGAAACAAACAATTTAATGGGTATCAGTTTCTTCATAACTTGTTTAATACTTTTTAGCAGCCACCGTTTTGTGGCGGACATTATTTTTACACTACATCTGAAAGTGGCCCTATAGTATACTTACATGAATTTTTATGGTTACAGTTTTAACTATAATTTGATACAAAAAAGTAAGGGTGAAGCTTTGTTTATTTTAAGACTTAATAGACAAAAAATTTTGATTTTGCTTCCTTCTCTTAATGTTTTTTGAGATATAGATTTTAAGAGACCCGAGTTCAGCGAATCTATTAAAAAAAATTGTTTCACTGCAGTTTGAAATGCTACGAAAACAGATCAAAAGAAATGTCTGCTGTGGACAAATCTTTACGCCTGGATTTGACGGATTTAGAAAAACAAATGTTGGACACCCAGCATGTTATTGAAGTTCGCGGAAAGGTATTGCAATTGTTTATATTTACCTGGTATAAGATAACCACTCAAGTGACCTTTTTCTATCTGTTTTTGTCCGTCATGCAGTAACATTTGAACTCTGAAACTACTTGGAGTATCATGACGTTATATAGTGTTGCATCTATAGCAGGAGGGGAAGATAAATTGGGAAATTAGACATTTAGCATGCAAACTATATGGTTATGTTAAGCAAGGAAGCTTCTATAAAAATTATCATGTATGATTTTCTTCTGTCTTGAGATTTCTTGTACCTAAACCATGATGTATGATTTTTTTGTTGCATCAGTTATTAGTAAGGGTATCATATGGCACCTCCTTACAATGCAAAACTGTTCAAATGTCAAATCTGGTATCTCTTTCATGTATGTAGACCATGACCCAAATGGTAGGCCTTTCAACTACTTTTTCAATTTTCACATATGCTTAAAAATGCATTTAGAGCTAAACTAAAAATATATCTGTTTAATGTTCTGGTACTGACCCATCAAAATTGCTTCTACCTAATTATTTTTTTCAGCATATTCATTTTTGAATTTGATTTTTATTTTATTTTTTTGATTGCAAAGAAATACAAACTGTCAAAGTCATGTTCAAAACTCATTTAGATTGATAAATGATCTTTAATAAATGAAAGTGTTTAACTGTCTTAAAAAAAAAATAAAACATGCATGTATATGTACTCTGTGATTTATAGCAAGATTATTATATACAATTGAAAAAAAAAGAACTACATGAAAATTGTGGGTCTGAGTACATCAAACAAATAAATAAATATTAATGTTTTTTATTTTGGACAAATAACTTCCTTATAAATATAATGACCAAATGTAGCAGTATTTCAAGAGTTGTATGACATAAAACTTTTTTATAGTTGGTTTTTAATAAAATTCTGACCCTTGTGATTTAAAAGGCCAAAGCAATAGCCTATTGTGAAGAAGGCTATATATTCAAGTCTGACAATTGTTAAATAATAAAC
Organism: Magallana gigas; assembly: GCF_963853765.1. Lineage (NCBI taxonomy): Eukaryota > Metazoa > Mollusca > Bivalvia > Ostreida > Ostreidae > Magallana > Magallana gigas. The sequence continues at coordinate 40,117,041 of NC_088859.1, forward strand.
ATGTTGCATCGTAATTTTCTCTGTGTGCTTTTTTGTGCATCATTTATATTAGGATCTGTTTAAACTATAACGTTCAACAGACATACCTTTCTTAACTTCAAACTCTAGCGACAGTTGAAAGGCTTACATGTGGGGAATTCCAATCTTAAGGTGGGCCCTTCTTTGTATGGTAGACTTTATACTTGCCTTAATTTACTTGTGTTAATTGTGGGTGGGTGGGTGTGCTGTAAAGAAATTTGTTAAATTATCAAATTGTTGCAACTTACAATATTAGATACCCTATTGCACGAGATTGGATGGTTTCTTTGCAGGAACATGCAACATATACTTTCTACAATTTAAGTGTACTTGTCTTAATTGAGTGATAACATTGGAGGAAGATATTTTCTCTCTTTATCTCTCTTTTTGATAATTTTAAGAACAAGTATAGCTTTTTAAAAAAGCTTACCATCTTGAGCACAAACTAAAGCAATTAGTTATCAAAGAACATTAATTCTATTTTACATAAATATCACCTTCCTCTATGTGTCATGGCATGTGGTCCATTTTAATATACATGTATCAAATCTGCAATTTGTTTTTACTGATATTAGCCTTACCATATCAAATTTTACGGTATTTACATGAAGATAAAAAAGGAACAGAACAAATATCCAATGAATATTATAGAATATTGCTTTAAAATTCAATAAAATGAAAGCCTGAACTTCATTCTTAGCTATTTTATAACTTTATTTGTTTTCTCTCTTTTTAAGATTGAAAATCTATGAAATTCTTAATTTGTACATAAATTAGAGTATCGGAAAATTATCTCCCTTGTGCCGAACAGCATTAGACCAATGAAATAAATGTAAATTTTCACATCATGTATTTTCTACCAATCACAGAGGAGAAGTGCACAACCCGAAGACTGTAAATTATTTCAACTTTGTATACCGTCTGGTACATGTAGACTATAAATGGTGGTGCTTTTTTAAAATCATTCAGTAGTTTGTGCAATCTAAAATGGTCATATATATTAAAACTGTGTTTCATGTTTATATTTAATTAAAATTTCTGTAGACTGGAAAACGAGTGCCAGTTATTTGCCCTAAAGAAGTCCTGCCAATATTACAATATTTGGCCAATCCTACTGCCAGAAGAAAGGGTGGAGTTAAACCAGGAAATCCTTACTTGTTTGCAAATACTGGTAAGCGACATTAAAACATACATGTTGCAATACAAAGAACTACCCATGTATATGGCCCTATTTTATTAAGAGTTAAATATTGTCAATGCATGTAATCATGCATTACCAATAGTAAAAAATTGTTTGATACAGCTATTAAAACGTTGTTATCATTGCTCAGTGCTGGAGATATTGACAGGCAATTGGCACAATGAAATCTTTTCAAACATTTATGACCATTTGTATCAAGGTGGTAGTTTTTCTTTAAAATTGACTATAAATAAGTGAAGATGCAACAGCAGTGGGCAGTGCTTATTCTACAGCAAAACTACGTGTAACCAATCTAAGGTTCTTCCAGTGAATAAAATCCACAGAGCTAAGAAGTTGGACAAATAATTTGATAATAATATGTTTAATTTGACATATTGTGATGTACTGCCATAAAAATTACAGGTCATGAATTCTGGAGGACCCTTAAATATTGATGCAAAACATTGCATCAAATTTAAATATGAAAGTTTCTTCTTCATATAGTATTTTTACAGAATATTTGTTATTCCCCTTAAATAAAAAAGATTCAAACTGCATCCATCTTAGTTGCAGACAATGTTTTTCTCACAAATAAAGCAGCAGTTATTGAAGCAAAGAATTGGTAATATAACTCAAAGTGCTAGGAACTTCACAACCACATTCATGCTGGATAGGGGGAGGAATCCATTGATCCAAACACTTAGTCAAGGCCTAAACATATTCTTCCTAACTTTTAATTAAGGCTTGGATTTCAATGTTGTTAACAATGTTAACAAATCTTACTCCTTTCGGGTTTAACAAAGTAAGATAAATTGATAGACCACGCACCCTGCTAAATTGTTCTCATTTGTAGTTGATTTATATCAATTTCATTACACACTGGTGCGGCAGAGAGTCAACTTGCTACATTGTTTTTAAAAGAAAGTTTACATCAGCCAGGTTTAGGGTCTGACTCTCAAACTCTAGATTCATATCATTTTAAGTGTCCACTTTTATTGACTGCCAACAAAACAATGCAAAATTTGCATGGCACAGCAGGAAATATTTTAATCGTATGACTTGAACTTTTATCTCATTGGAGTTCAGTTGTTTAATTTAATAAAGAATAATTATTAGAAAATATTGTGTCCAAATGTAAACTTTTTGAGTAAACTATGATACAAAACAGTTTTTAAATATCTATTTCGTGTATCCATAGTTAAATTGGTAAAAGCCAATATAAATTCACACTCGTACTTTGCATGTGTCACTGCCCTTTGCTGATGTAACTTAGGATACACCTAAAGATATTTTGATTTTGAGGAGAAGGTGTGTACTACACTGCATATCATTCCAAATAGCCTAAAGATTATAGAGGCAAGTAATATTATGTTAAAGTAATTTCATTAACTCCTTATTCCTAGAGGATATATATTACCACTACTGTTTGGTGTGTCCAAACTTAAGCTAAAAACAAAATTCATGTTGCGAGGGGATGCTTCGCTTTGTGGTGCTCTTGCTTTCTGCTCACTAGCTTGTTACAGAGGGGAATTAGCATCGCTTGTGCATGTCCACACCTCAAAGGCTAAGTAGAAATTATACTTTAAATGATAACACTTCACAAGCTTATGCTCTGTTTACAGAGCTCTTGTTCTCTTTTATTCAATAATAACTTTTTTGTAGCAAATGGTGTTGTGAAGGCGGGTGAGGCCCTAGATGACATCAAAGAAAAAGCTAATTTGAGATCTCCACATCTTATCTACTGCACTAACTTGAGAAAACACTGTGCGACCATCGCTCAGGTAAATGTGCATTGTAGTGCAAACAAAAAATGTGTTGTATATATACAGAATAGCATATAAACTTTTGCATATCTGAGTGGTTCTTCCCTCAATTTAAGATTCAACATTTCTCAAAGTCTTGTGAAATAACATTTACTTGTTATTTGGTATTATATCTTTGATTTTCAAATCTGTAGTTTGAGGTTAGAGCAACATCCAGTTTACATTCAATTTAAAAGGTTTTACTCAATATAATTTTTATTGAAAATATTTTATTGTTTACAATGCTTTCATAAGGCATTTAAAGTGATCAATCTTTCATCTATTCAGCACTCAAATTAAATCAAATGAGCTGAATTTTTTTTTATATACATTGAATTGTGAGCTCTGTGTTGCTTATATATCAATGACTGACACTCAAATTTTGGATGATGATTAGATGTGTCTTAAAGCAATCTGAAAATCAGTTTTTGACCATGCCCACTTTAAGTAACAAGTCTCTCTTATTTTTGTAAAGATTATATTTTTTTACTTTATAGGTGATTGGCCTTCAAGATCATGAAATGAAGTGGCTTTGTCAGCATTTAGGGCATACGCAAAAAGTCCATGCAATTCATTACAGAGCCACATCTGGAATGATAGAAAGAATTGAAATATCAAAACTCATGCTGATGCAAGAGACTAACAGTGTTTCCAAATTTGCTGGAAAAAATTTAAGGGACATACAGTTTGAAGGTAAATTTTATTTTGTTGAGATGTGCTGTAGGAATGATCAAGTGCATTAATATGTTAAATTGTAGTGTTGTAAATGACTAAATGTGTACTAGGTTAACCATGCAGTTACTCACCAAACAATGTGAGTATCTAATAGTAAACCTGCTATTCAGTTACCGAGATAAAAATGTATTTTACATAGTAAGCTGTAAAGGACTTTGAAAAACCCAGTATATAAATCCTTTGATTTAATTACAACTGACTGCAGTCCTAAACCTCATGTCTGACATGCTATATTCATTTGTTGCTGTAATGTTTGCACAATTCTTTTTGGTTTAACGTGCATATTCTTTATAAACTTATTGCATTGACTTTTATTTCTGATGTTTTTAATCTTCCATTGCACAGTCATATACAGTACCGTCAACGCGGATCCCGTATTTTCCGCGCACCCCTGCGGTCCAAATTTCAATGTGGTTTAAAGCAGGTATCTCAGGTAAAACTGCATACCCCCGCGGTTAGGTAGCTCATCGAAACAACACTGCCGTACATTTAATTTAATGCATACATCTCGAATTATATTTTAAAAAATCAAATGCAAACTTATTGATGTATACATTTCCTCTTTTGTGTATATTATAAATCGCGATCATTTCTTGTGTTTTGTGATTGACAAACCTCATCCATGCGTACAACTTCAAAATGTTTCAATTTTGTGGACACTTGAAAAGTATCGCTTTTCTTAAAAACTAATTTCCCCAACAAATTTGAACTTGATGAATGAGATACCAAACTGGACAGTCTACAATAATACACTTTAAATCTTCGTCTTCTGGCTTATTGTAAGAAAAAGTGGAAGACCCTCAAAAGGAACAGTGTTGTACAGGCCGTTGATCGAAGGTAAATTAAAATCGTGTAGCACGTGCCGTCGAGGGATAGGCTAAAGCTGACTTGAGCATTGAGAAATTGTGCCTAAAACATGCCCCGAGTTGATAACACAATTTTAATTCTTACAAATCAAATCATTCTGATAAAGTAATCAAAAAAGAACGTACTTATTATTAAAACAGTTTTATATACATGTATCAAGTTTGTTAAGATATAACTCGTGTAAAAAGAAAAATAAACAGATATAACTTTCTTTTTTAAACATCAATAGTTATAACTTTTGAAAATTGCAACAGGGTGATTTTATTTTTTTTATCTTTTATCATTTTAATTAAAATACTGACAATACCGGGACCGATCTTTACTAACAGCAGGCTGTTATACTGTCTTGCAGCACACAGGTAAAAATTATTTAACGGAAGGTCACACCGCCGCGGTTTGAAATGGCTGCAGTGAGAACCGCAAGGAATTAACTGCGATGGTGTAACACGGAAAGGATTAACTAACCGCAGAGGGGGGGGGGTAAATACGGGATCCGCGTTGACGGTACTGTGCCTGCGTTTATCTGATAATTTTATCAAATCTAATTAACAATGGTAAACAATACAAGATGTATGTCCAAAATCCCTGTGGAGATTCGGCTCGGCTAGATATTTGGACTGACGCCATCACCCAATTTATGTTTGGAAATTCGCCTATACCTTAGGTCTAGTGTCGCTGTAAAAATCGAGATATTCATGCAGCTTGCCTGCTTCAGTTTTGCACACAAAACATTCTTCTTTTCAAATATCTAAATCAATTGATTTGAAAGGTTTATTCCAACAATTTCTCGATCCAGCTTATTTGCTTCCATTCAATCTATCATTTTTGTACCTTTTTCAAACTAAAGAGTTCAATTAAAGTCATTTGACAACTTGCATCAATGTGTACTACTGAGCATCAGCTTCAAGCCTCCCGATGATGAAGAGCATAATAGAGATTCAAAACAAATTAGCCAGCTGTGTAAATTAGGGAAAAATCACTGTTAGGATAGAAATAAAAATTTTATAGAATAAGGTTCAAAATGTAACACTGAAGCAGTAATCACTGCAGGAATACCACAAAAGAATCTTGATTTTAATTAACTGTGACAATTGATCTAAGGTAGGGCTGAATTTCCAGACGTACATGTAAATATTGAAGGACTGTCCCGAGATTCGGTGTATCATTCCAAGCCGAATCTCCACAGAGATTAGTACGTCAATGCAGGCGAGACCTACACAGCAAACTAAAGTGTTTAGTAGTCAACTTCTCATATAAATGTTAAGGGAGAGCGGCGCGCATCGAGAACTATGGCATATGTAATATATGAGTCATGTTCAGCTTTAGGTCTTAAAGTCTCTTCTTTGTGTTTTCTCATAAAAGGACTTGATTGATCACATGACCAAATCATTGAAGCCATTTGTGTTAAAAGATCATTCCAAATTACAAACTTGCTTGCAAAGTTTACAGCATCATGATGATTTTATGACGCACGAAAAACAAGAAACAGAGAAATTATTTTTTCTCTTTTATAGCAGTTCTTGTAAGAAAGGGTGTAAATTTTGATGAATTCTTTTTAGATATCCTTGGTGATTCAGACACCACTAATGACAGCAATGATCTAGTAGATACCAATGATGAAAGCAATGATCATGTAGATGCGTTAGATGCAACATCAGGTAACAAATTGAAATTGTCAAGATGTATGATTTTATTGTCAATGTCCTTTTATTTTATATATCGATTTTTTTCTCTTTCAGAAAATCCTATTGTTTCAGTTTTAGACAATGACTTTGGCCGAAGGTCCACGAATAAAGGTATAATGATTTTTTGTAATTAAGGGTTTTTCCAGGAAAAAAATAATGAGAGGATGAATATATAGATCCTTAACTGGGCTGTATATTTTACTTAGTAAATAAATATTGCTTCACTTAAAATGTTTTGTAGAAGAAATTATCAAACTGTTTTCAAATTTCTATTTTTAGTTACTCGTGTTCAGTGGTCAAAAGATGAAGAACAGGAATTGCGGGAATATCTTTCAGAATACATTGGAAAGAAATGCCCTGGAATGAAGGCCTGTAAATACGCTATTGAACAAAGTAAAAAAAATGGAGGAAAAATTCAGTACAGAAAGTGGGACACAATTAAGAAAAAAGTTGTTAGAATGAATCCTCTATAGTTATACATTCAGAAAGAATGTTTTAGTGTGTGGACATTTTCAAAAAGGTACTTGTTATGTACATGTTCAGTTTTGATATTTTGAAAGCTATTGTTAGGAATGAATCTTAAATGGAAGAAAGGTACAGTACTTATATGTACAATTTGTTAGTTGAAGGTTTCAAAAGAAAGTTTGTGTAACAGTAGCATTGTTACTTGACAATTTCAAGTTGCATTTTGCTTGATCTTAAGAGACAAAGGTTTATTGGTCTTTGCTAATATTTTAAACTATCAAAGACAAGAAAACATTACATTTTATTAATTGCATACCTATGGTTAACGTGTTTATTTTTATGCAAATGTTGGCACAAGAAAGTTTATGTAATTTTCTTTTTGTTTTGTCTTAATTTGTTTATTGCATTCTGGATTGAATTATTGGTATTTTTTCGGGAATTAACAAATATATTCTTGACTAGTAAGAGTTCATGCTTGTTCATGCTTGCATATTTTTTTATTCATGTGTCATGACCATTTAGAGTATTACTTAGAAAGTGCCATGTGAGATAATTCTTGTGTTTGTGCAACGTGACACATTTCACTACCTGTATCTCTTGCTGGTTCTAACTATGCTCAGATAAGAGGAACAGATTTTGACTATTATTTTAAAGTTAATTGTTGCAATTTTAACAAGGAATGTCTCAAGTCAGAAAAGAATTTTGCCTCTTGATTGACCTCTTTTATTTCACCCAGGGCAGATGCTTTGATGTAATGTTCGAACTAGTTTTGTTCATGCAATAAAATGATTGTTTTTTATATTTCTTTTTTGTTATATATGCGTAATGTCCCTGTTTATTATGGATTATAATCGGACCTGTCAAGTGTGCAGAGTTGAAACATTGATTGAACAACAGGATTGGGCAACAGGCAGTTGATGATGCCTCTTGAACTTAGAAAAAAAATGAGAAATTCTCAGTTTCTGCTCTCCAACATTTGAAGGGATGAATGTATAAAGCTGATATTTCATATGTAGGTTATTTACAAGAAAATACAGGTTGGGTTTGAATTTGGTGTCGGTCTGTTGATTGAGTTTTGCCTCTTCAACATAGGAAAGTATGGGAAATTCTAAGTTTCCACTCTCTAACTTTTGAAATGATGCATATATAAAGTTGATATTTCATATAAGGTTATTTTATTAGAAAATACAGGTCAACTAATTTGGTTCCAGTTCGATGATTTTTGACAGAGTTATGTCTCTTGAACTTGAAAGAAAATGAGTAATTTTCAGGGATTTATAACTTCTTCTGTAATCAAAGCAATGTTATTCTAAAGAACTATATATGATAAGAGTTAAATTTGGCCCCCTTATTTCGCCATTTTTTAAGTGTTTCGGGTACAATAAAATGTTAACTAATTTTTTAGAAGAGTTGATATAGAATATATTTTCATCTATTTATTTGATTTATTCGCACTCACTGTCAGTATATGACGTCAGAAGTGACGCCATTTCTATAATTCAATCAAAATCAGCCAAAAATTGACATTTTTCTTATCTATTTACGAATGGGAAATATAGAGCGCATGCTAGAACAATGATAAATTTTTTGTCACTTATAGGCCTTGGCTAGATACACCTCTGATTAAAATATTTTATTTGTTCAAGAATGCGCTCTATGTTTTCGAAAGGAAAAACTGCTTGAAAACAAGCTGTTTTACGCAAAAAATGCTAAAATGGGGGGAAAAGGTTGTCTTTACAATGTCATATTTCTAGATTGTGGGTACTTGAACCAAAATGAATATTATGTAAACACATCACATACATATCTGTACTAAAAAAACAAAGAATGATAGTAAAATGATGTTGTTCATTTTAGGGGGCCATTTTAGGCACTTATCGTATATAGTCCTTTGGCATTTGAAGTTTTTGCCACCAGCGTCAAAGCAGAGTACTCAGGTATATAAAAAATAAAATGAACCCTTAATCAGTAAACAAAAAAACATCATAAACTATGGACAGAAACTAATCTCGTAACTGCTGAAAGTTAGAAATCAAAAAATAACCCACAAAATGAGGGTCAAAAAAAGCTCATAATAATGTGAGCTCTTAAATTACTAAAGTTAGTCCGTCTGTCTGTCCGTCTGTCTGTCCGTCTGTAAACTTTTTACATTTTGAACTTCTTCTCTAAAACCGCTTATCCAATTTCAACCAAATTTGGCACAAAGCATCCTTATGTGAGGGCGAATATAAATTGCAAAAATAAAAGTCCGATCTGTATTCAAAGCGGAGAAAACCTTGAAACTGTAGAAAAAGGGGGGTGCATTTTTAAAAATCTTCTTCTCAAGAACTACTGATTCCAATTCAACGTAGTTTAGCATAAATTATCCTTATGGGAAGGAAAATATAAATTGCAAAAATTAAGTGCTAATTCTGTGTCAAATTTGAGTTATTACGAAAATAATATTAAAAGGAAATGGGTGTTTCAATCAGTTTAATAGCTTCGGGCTCGGCATCCGGTAATCCGACATCCGGTAAAATGGGTAGGCAAGACTTGGTCTGGGCAAAACAAAGATTGGCAGATATTAATCTGCCAATCTCATTAAAATATCAGGATATTTGATGGACTAGTATATTTGTATTCGCTGTAAATATTGCTGCAAAATAATGCGTATTTGGAATTGACGATTGTCGATCTGCCTTGGCTTTTATTTTGCCACGGCCCGGGTTTGCATACCCATTTTACCTAGACTCGTATTCCATACATCTAAAACCGTTAATCCTAAATACAATGGCGTGAAGTCACCTTTTCCCGAAACATAAAAATTAAGGTTATCGCTTATTTTTTTTTGAAAACCGATCCCGACAAAATTAATTTTTCAAGTGAGATAAAAGTATAATACAAATGAAATTAATAAAAAATAATAAGGAGGGTAAAATAATTTTGAAGCACATTTAAGTAGAAGTGACTCATTAAAGTAATATAGGAATTAACTTAATTTTTTCTTTATGATTATGGTGTATAAGCTACCTTTAGAGACTTTCTGAGTTGGTATAAAATTAGTTATCAGTTAAAATATACGATTTTACGGAATTACGGAAATTTTACGATATTTCCAATAAAAAAATAATCAAAAATAATAAAATGGGGGTTTTGCTAATGATATTGTCGTGAAGGATATTTCACGCTATTGTGGTTTTATAAGTATGTAGAAAAAAGGTGACTTCACGTCATTGCCGTCATACAAGCGAGTAGACAAAGGTGGGTACAAGGCACACTATTATGGATTCATAAATCATATAGATACAGGTGACTTTACGCCATTGCAGTTTTTTAAGCATGTAAATTAATAGAGGTGACTTCACGCCATTGCAGTTTTTTAAGGCATGTAAATAGAGGTGACTGCACGCCATTGCGGTTTTTTAAGCATGTAAATAGAGGTGACTTTACGCCATTGCACTTTTATAAGCATGTAAATAGAGGTGACTTCACGCCATTGCACTTTTATAAGCATGTAGATAGAGGTGACTTCACGCCATTGCACTTTTTTAAGCATGTAGATAGAGATGACTTCACTTTTATAAGCATGTAGATAGAGGTGACTTCACGCCATTGCACTTTTTTAAGCATGTAGATAGAGGTGACTTCACGCCATTGTCGTTTTTTAAGCATGTAGATAGAGATGACTTCACGCCATTGCACTTTCTAAAGCATGTAGATAGAGGTGACTTCACGCCATTGCACTTTTTTAAGCATGTAAATAGAGGTGACTTCACGCCATTGCCGCTTTTTAAGCATGTAGATAGAGGTGACTTCACGCCATTGCACTTTTATAAGCATGTAGATAGAAGTGACTTCACGCCATTGCGGTTTTTTAAGCATGTAAATAGAGGTGACTTCACGCCATTGCGGTTTTTTAAGCATGTAGATAGAAGTGACTTCACGCCATTGCCGCTTTTATAAGCATGTAGATAGAAGTGACTTCGCGCCATTGCACTTTTTTAAGCATGTAAATAGAGGTGACTTCACGCCATTGCGGTTTATTAAGCATGTAAATAGAGGTGACTTCACGCCATTGCCGCTTTTTAAGCATGTAGATAGAAGTGACTTCACGCCATTGCGGTTTTTTAAGCATGTTAATAGAGGTGACTTCACGCCATTGCGGTTTTTTAAGCATGTAGATGGAAGTGACTTCACGCCATTGCCGCTTTTTAAGCATGTAAATAGAGGTGACTTCACGCCATTGCCGTTTAATAATCATGTAGAGAGAGGTGACTTCACGCCATTGCAGTTTTTTAAGCATGTAGATAGAGGTGACTTCACGCCATTGCACTTTTATAAGCATGTAGATAGAAGTGACTTCACGCCATTGCGGTTTTTTAAGCATGTAAATAGAGGTGACTTCACGCCATTGCGGTTTTTTAAGCATGTAGATAGAGGTGACTTCACGCCATTGTCGTTATATAAGCATGAAGATATAGGTGACCTCAAGCCATTGTCGTTATATAAGCATGTAGAAAGAGGTGACTTCACGCCATTTTCGTTTTATAAGCACGAAGATAGAGGTGACCTCACGCCATTGCCGTTATATAAGCATGTAGATAGAGGTGACTTCACGCCATTGTCGTTATATAAGCATGAAGATATAGGTGACCTCACGCTATTGTCATTATATAAGCATGTAGAAAGAGGTGACTTCACGCCATTTTCGTTTTATTAGCATGTAGATAGAGGTGACTGCACGCCATTGCGGTTTTTTAAGCATGTAAATAGAGGTGACTTCACGCCATTGCACTTTTATAAGCATGTAAATAGAGGTGACTTCACGCCATTGCACTTTTATAAGCATGTAGATAGAGGTGACTTCACGCCATTGCCGTTTAATAATCATGTAGAGAGAGGTGACTTCACGCCATTGCAGTTTTTTAAGCATGTAGATAGAGGCGACTTCACGCCATTGCACTTTTATAAGCATGTAGATAGAAGTGACTTCACGCCATTGCGGTTTTTTAAGCATGTAAATAGAGGTGACTTCACGCCATTGCGGTTTTTTAAGCATGTAGATAGAAGTGACTTCACGCCATTGCCGCTTTTTAAGCATGTAAATAGAGGTGACTTCACGCCATTGCCGTTTAATAATCATGTAGAGAGAGGTGACTTCACGCCATTGCAGTTTTTTAAGCATGTAGATAGAGGTGACTTCACGCCATTGCACTTTTATAAGCATGTAGATAGAAGTGACTTCACGCCATTGCGGTTTTTTAAGCATGTAAATAGAGGTGACTTCACGCCATTGCGGTTTTTTAAGCATGTAGATAGAGGTGACTTCACGCCATTGTCGTTATATAAGCATGAAGATATAGGTGACCTCAAGCCATTGTCGTTATATAAGCATGTAGAAAGAGGTGACTTCACGCCATTTTCGTTTTATAAGCACGAAGATAGAGGTGACCTCACGCCATTGCCGTTATATAAGCATGTAGATAGAGGTGACTTCACGCCATTGTCGTTATATAAGCATGAAGATATAGGTGACCTCACGCTATTGTCATTATATAAGCATGTAGAAAGAGGTGACTTCACGCCATTTTCGTTTTATTAGCATGTAGATAGAGGTGACTGCACGCCATTGCGGTTTTTTAAGCATATAAATAGAGGTGACTTCACGCCATTGCACTTTTATAAGCATGTAAATAGAGGTGACTTCACGCCATTGCACTTTTATAAGCATGTAGATAGAGGTGACTTCACGCCATTGCCGTTTAATAATCATGTAGAGAGAGGTGACTTCACGCCATTGCAGTTTTTTAAGCATGTAGATAGAGGCGACTTCACGCCATTGCACTTTTATAAGCATGTAGATAGAAGTGACTTCACGCCATTGCGGTTTTTTAAGCATGTAAATAGAGGTGACTTCACGCCATTGCGGTTTTTTAAGCATGTAGATAGAAGTGACTTCACGCCATTGCCGCTTTTTAAGCATGTAAATAGAGGTGACTTCACGCCATTGCCGTTAAATAATCATGTAGAGAGAGGTGACTTCACGCCATTGCAGTTTTTTAAGCATGTAGATAGAGGTGACTTCACGCCATTGCACTTTTATAAGCATGTAGATAGAAGTGACTTCACGCCATTGCGGTTTTTTAAGCATGTAAATAGAGGTGACTTCACGCCATTGCCGCTTTTTAAGCATGTAAATAGAGGTGACTTCACGCCATTGCCGTTTAATAATCATGTAGAGAGAGGTGACTTCACGCCATTGCACTTTTTTAAGCATGTAGATAGAGGTGACTTCACGCCATTGCACTTTTATAAGCATGTAGATAGAAGTGACTTCACGCCATTGCGGTTTTTTAAGCATGTAAATAGAGGTGACTTCACGCCATTGCGGTTTATTAAGCATGTAAATAGAGGTGACTTCACGCCATTGCCGCTTTTTAAGCATGTAAATAGAGGTGACTTCACGCAATTGCCGTTTAATAATCATGTAGAGAGAGGTGACTTCACGCCATTGCCGTTTAATAATCATGTAGAGAGAGGTGACTTCACGCCATTGCAGTTTTTTAAGCATGTAGATAGAGGTGACTTCAAGCCATTGCACTTTTATAAGCATGTAGATAGAAATGACTTCACACCATTGCGGTGTTTTAAGCATGTAAATAGAGGTGACTTCACGCCATTGCGGTTTTTTAAGCATGTAGATAGAAGTGACTTCACGCCATTGCCGCTTTTATAAGCATGTAGATAGAAGTGACTTCACGCCATTGCGGTTTTTTAAGCATGTAAATAGAGGTGACTTCACGCCATTGCAGTTTTTTAAGCATGTAGATAGAAGTGACTTCACGCCATTGCCGCTTTTTAAGCATGTAAATAAAGGTGACTTCACGCCATTGCCGTTTAATAATCATGTAGAGAGAGGTGACTTCACGCCATTGCAGTTTTTTAAGCATGTAGATAGAGGTGACTTCACGCCATTGCACTTTTATAAGCATGTAGATAGAAGTGACTTCACGCCGTTGCGGTTTTTTAAGCATGTAAATAGAGGTGACTTCACGCCATTGCGGTTTATTAAGCATGTAAATAGAGGTGACTTCACGCCATTGCCGCTTTTTAAGCATGTAAATAAAGGTGACTTCACGCCATTGCCGTTTAATAATCATGTAGAGAGAGGTGACTTCACGCCATTGCAGTTTTTTAAGCATGTAGATAGAGGTGACTTCACGCCATTGCACTTTTATAAGCATGTAGATAGAAGTGACTTCACGCCATTGCGGTTTTTTAAGCATGTAAATAGAGGTGACTTCACGCCATTGCGGTTTTTTAAGCATGTAAATAGAGGTGACTTCACGCCATTGCGGTTTATTAAGCATGTAAATAGAGGTGACTTCACGCCATTGCCGCTTTTTAAGCATGTAAATAAAGGTGACTTCACGCCATTGCCGTTTAATAATCATGTAGAGAGAGGTGACTTCACGCCATTGCAGTTTTTTAAGCATGTAGATAGAGGTGACTTCACGCCATTGCACTTTTATAAGCATGTGGATAGAAGTGACTTCACGCCATTGCGGTTTTTTAAGCATGTAAATAGAGGTGACTTCACGCCATTGCGGTTTTTTAAGCATGTAAATAGAGGTGACTTCACGCCATTGCGGTTTATTAAGCATGTAAATAGAGGTGACTTCACGCCATTGCCGCTTTTTAAGCATGTAAATAAAGGTGACTTCACGCCATTGCCGTTTAATAATCATGTAGAGAGAGGTGACTTTTTTCGTCCTTAATATTAATATTAAAATTTTTAATTCTAACATTCATTTGTGATGTCGTATATTTCTTCTTTTTTTTTGACGATGCCAAGTAAAGTTCGAGTACGCACACTTTCGCGCAGCGTTTCATTTGCATTGTGACGTCATCTTTTTTTCTTGGTTAAGGCCATGGCGTAATGGTTTTAACGGCAGATATTCAGCGAAATTTGTCGAAAATTCGTTTGAGACGTAAAATAAAAAATCAGACATTTACCTCTTTAACATTCTAGATTAGCACTTAGTCTATTACCTGTTCTTTGCAAGTGCCAACTGTATATGATTTGAAACCGTTTTGTTAGTCGGAAAATACTGCTTGTTCAGAAAAGATGGCCTTTTTTTCAATGGGAGGGTTTTAACATGCTTCTCTAATTCTTTCTTGACTTCTCCAACTTTCACGACGCCCTCCTCCGCCAATTCGTGAATTTTATTAGAAATCTCTTTGGAGAGATTTCTAGTAACACCAGCAATCTAAATTAATATAAATATCATATAATTTAATACATACCAGTAAAATTTACATGTTTTGTGTTCTTATATAGATATCTGATGACCAAAATATCATTAAAATAGTTTGAGAATAAAAAATAATAAATACAAATAACGTACTTTTCCAGTGAGATGGTCTTCATGAACATTCCTTTTGTGAAGAACAAATAGTCTCTCAGTGGATCTTGGTTTTTTAGGATCTTTTATGGTTTTCGAAATATTTGTTCGTATTTTCCTTGACAAGGGTGCCTGAAAGAAGAGGAAATTATTTTAAAACCTAAAAGAGCTTAAATACATAAAATTAACAGATAATTTATATGAGGTTTATTTTGAAAGATTTCGTACCTGAAAACCTCTGAATATAACTACTTCTTGAATAACAAGTTTACATGGGCACCCTTGTTTCTTCGTTCTTTTAAAATGTTTCTTCTTCCTTTGATATTCATGATCAAGATTTTCCTTTAATAGAATTTAAACAACCTCATTTAGAACAATACAGGTTTGTCAGTACGTTTCACTATACTATACATTATTTCAAACACATGCCTCTTAAACTATAATGACTAACGGTCACCTCTATTTAGACGCTTAAGTACACCAAAATGGCGTGAAGTCACCTCTATCTACATGCTTATATTACGGCAATAGCATGAAGCCACCTCTATCTACATACTTATATAACGACAATGGCGTGAAGTCACCTATATCTACATGCTTATAAAACGAAAATGGCGTGAAGTCACCTCTTTCTACATGCTTATATAATGACAATAGCGTGAGGTCACCTATATCTTCATGCTTATATAACGACAATAGCGTGAAGTCACATCTATCTACATGCTTATATAACGGCAATGGCGTGAGGTCACCTCTATCTTCGTGCTTATAAAACGAAAATGGCGTGAAGTCACCTCTTTCTACATGCTTATATAACGACAATGGCGTGAGGTCACCTATATCTTCATGCTTATATAACGACAATGGCGTGAGGTCACCTATATCTTCATGCTTATATAACGACAATGGCGTGAAGTCACCTCTATCTACATGCTTATATAACGGCAATGGCGTGAAGTCACCTCTATCTACATGCTTAAAAAACGGCAATGGCGTGAAGTCAACTCTATTTACATGCTTATTAAATGACAATGGCGTGAAGTCACCTCTATCTTCGTGCTAATAAAACGACAATAACGTGAAGTCAACTCTTTCTACATGCTTATAAATCCACAATGACGTGAAGTCACCTCTATTCTCATGCTTAAAAAACGGCAATGGCGTGAAGTCACCTCTATCTACATCCTTAAGAAACGGCAATGGCGTGAAGTCACCTCTATCTAAATGCGTATTAAACGACAATGGCATGAAGTCACCTCTGTCTGCATGCTTATTAAACGACAATGGCGTGAAGTCACCTCTATTTACATGCTTATAAAACGGCAATGGCGCGAAGTCACCTATATCTAAAATGCTTAAAAAAGTGCAATGGCGTGAAGTCACCTCTATTTACATGCTTATTAAACGACAATGGCGTGAAGTCAACTCTATCTACATGCTTATATCACGGCAATGGCGTGAAGTCACTTCTATCTACATGCTTATATAACGATAATGGCGTGGAGTCACCGGCACTGATTGATAACTATTGTTTTTATTTACAAGGTTATTTACATATTAAACACGGGTTTTATGAAAATTCGTCCTCACTCTTTAACATCCAAACTTATTGTCCTCTGTCTCCAACGTGTACCCTGGGTATGGCTATAGCAATTATCTCTTACACCTCAGACTAACCCATAACTCAATCAACTACTAAATTTCATCTCTCAGAACTCTATCATGCACAGTAAACAAATGACAACTACAGATATTAACTCAGAAATTATAGACTCATGCTCGCTCTCTATCACTTTCCTAACGAGCTCAAATGATACCCTAGGGAAGCAAGGCTAAAACGCCTGCGTCGCGCACCTGCAACCTTATCAAACCTTTCATACGATTACCACATAACGACAATGGCGTGAAGTCACCTCTATCTACTTGCTTATTAAACGGCAATGGGGTGAGGTCACCTATATCTGCATGCTTAAAAAACTGCAATGGCGTGAAGTCACCTCTATTTACATGCTTATTAAATGACAATGGCGTGAAGTCAACTCTATTTACATGCTTATTAAATGACAATGGCGTGAAGTCACCTCTATTTACATGCTTATTACACGGCAATGGCGTGAAGTCACCTCTATTCACATGCTGAAAAAACTGCAATGGCGTGAAGTCACCTCTATTTACATGCTTATTAAACGACAATGGCGTGAAGTCACCTCTATTTACATGCTTATTACACGGCAATGGCGTGAAGTCACCTCTATTCACATGCTGAAAAAACTGTAATGGCGTGAAGTCACCTCTATTTACATGCTTATTAAACGGCAATGGCGTGAAGTCACCTCTAACTACAAACATATAAAACGACAATGGGGTGAAGCCATCTCTATCTACATGCTTATAAAACCACAATGGCCTGAGGTTGCCTCTGTCTACATGCTTATATAACGACAATGGCGTGAAGTCACCTCTATCTACATGCTTATAAAACCACAATGGCGTGAAATCACCTCTATATACATGTTCATATAGTACCACAATGGCGTAGAGTCACCTTTATATACGACAATGGCATGAAGTCTTATCACCTTTACTTTAATAAAAAAACATTTTTGTTTGAAGTTACTTATTGCATGTTTATGTTATTCTTACATTTTGATGTTGTTTCTCTTTCTTCCTTGGTTTGCCATGAATGCATGCTAAATCGCAGGAACCAATGACAACGAAGGGGATGTTTTCTATCACGGGTCCAACCACGTGCTTCTGAAGGTCGTCAGGAAAATCTTAGAGGGAAATAAAGGGGGAAATTGTTTACATAATATTTACTCACACGAACAATGGATAGAAAGTTTCATTTTATCATGCCCTAAGCTCTAAATATCATATTCTATAATAGTTTTCAAATAATATCCCTTTATAGAACAATGTATTAGTCTTAATGAAATGCAGACCTGCTCAAGAAGTCTTTATTATTAATTTTAAAGCCTTTCAAAATTTTATGTTGTTAAAAAATGTATTAAACCTTGAAAAATCAACTAATAATGAGGTTTTTTGGGGGATGCGGACTATGGGTCAGAGTACGGAGCATGATGTGACACTATTCAACACATGTAGGATTTTCTTTTTAATTTTGTGATTTGCTTGTTTTATTTTCGACGACAGAAGGTTGTCGGTAAGTTGATACATGTATATATAAACTAAAAGTAAGTCTTGAGCTATTTTAAAGTATATATAGTTCTACGAAACTGAAGTAAAATATATCACTCTATTATTAGTTATGCTCCAAGACTGAAATCACTATAAATTTAATAAATAAGGCTATTGTTACCCCCCCCCCCTTCCCCATCCATCATTTATGCTTCTCTTATGAAAACCCAATGTTTCTTATATCATTAAAAATGATTTAGTGTTAAATTTGTATTAAATATGGCACGGTAAATTACTCGGTAGCTTTGCGTGCAATGTTGACTGTTCAATTCTCATAGTCCTTTCAGTACTAGAAAGTCTTTAGATTCGTTTTGAATGTTTTTTTTTAATTGTTAAAACATTCGTTTAAATAGTGATAGTAAATGGAAGAATCTACTGAATATGTATTAGATATTTAGTTGGACAGTGAAAGCAGTCGTCACATGTTTTATTGCATTCCTTCATTTTATAAACAATTAACCTGATTTTTTAAACACTACCTTTACTTATACCGAGCTCTCGGTCGTTAAAGGGATTATATTACAGAAGTGAATGAGTGGTGCTGCAGATTCGCTGATAAGGTGACATGTATGTAAATCATTTAATTATTTTTCGTCGCTAAGCAATGTATATACAAATGTCTTAATAAATACATGTACAAAAAAGGAGGAAAAATAATACAAGCACATAATTAAATAAAAGGAAT
The DNA here is from genome assembly GCF_963853765.1 of Magallana gigas. Taxonomy (NCBI): domain Eukaryota; kingdom Metazoa; phylum Mollusca; class Bivalvia; order Ostreida; family Ostreidae; genus Magallana; species Magallana gigas. Next base: position 40,136,060 of record NC_088859.1, read on the forward strand.
TGTTTTCATTTCGTTCTTTTCGTTTGACCTGAAACAATTATAATCATTATGATCAATAACACATAAAACACAATCTTCCTCTGTCTTGGGTTATCCTAAGGCTGTTAACATTTGTCTATTCTGATTGTTTTCTCGTTTTAATTTTATTTCCACAATATAGAGTTGTAAGATATTTTATCAATATGTTTTAGCATATTGCAATTCATACGGTCATGCATTGTTACATGTACATATTCAACAATGAATGTTTAGTTACTTGCAACTTGTTATCATCAATGCTAGCTTTGATATTGACATTGATATTTCTTTCATGCCGAACCTATCTAATTAATACCCAGTTAATTGATGTCAAAAGTTTATACGGGTATACAGGTTTGTTAGTGTAAACAATATACACTTCAATGCTCCGTTGAACAGCAACCGCTTCAGTGGCACAGATCAGTCTTACAAATAATTAATTATTGCTTCAATCTTAATTTTTTAAAAATATTTCTGCAAAACCTTGTTTGGGCGACGACCGCTGCGCTTATTAAGACGCCCTTTTACCCCCCCCCCCCCCCAGTTATTGTTCCCACCTGTTTCTTCAAGCAAACTATCAAGTGTCTCGCTTTGTCCCAAATGTTCCCTTTACCTTTGGTTTTGCATCATAAATCTTGATTTCATCCCCACTTTCGTTACTGCTTGGTAAAAGGGCAAACCAAATGGCTGTTACAGTTTCAATTATAATTTTATTACGGTTGCAGTGCTGACATTGACAGAATGACGTGTGGTTCCTCTCTTCATCGCCGATGAAGCCTAGTCAAACGTGAGATTTCGACAAAAATTTCAATTGTTTCTGATGCAGAGTAAGTTTAATTTATAAAGTAATTTACACCGCCCTTACTCTCTTCGGGGGGTTATTTATGACCACAACAGAGGATTGACTGTTGATGGAATTGATAAGGCTGTTCCAAATTTTAACACTGGTGTGCAAGTAATTAGTCTGATCTCGATTTAACCTCTGGACTGGTGACAAGTTGATTTCATTTTTTAAAATTATTTATTTGTTAGTGTTAATAGCACACATTAGTTAACATTTAACTACGATAATGAGTAGGATTTTTTGCAAACGACTGACACACAAAAACAAAAACAAAAACGGAACGGAATGGAACACACAAAAAAAACGCGTACATCTGAGTTATAATTCTCTGATAAAATGATGCGTAATGATTTAATTTATTAACTTGAATATATTTTAAACAATTTAAATCTCTTTTAAAAAATATTCGGCAACTAACATGACATTTAAATTATGTGTTGATAAAATATTATTTTTACAACAGACATCGCTATAATTTTTATTAGCAGGCGCTGATCCAGATTTTTTCTCCAGCTCTATATAATAATTGAAAACTTGTATACATGCCCTTCAGCTCTGGGTCCAACATTGGAAATAAATAAATAATTATTATAAATAACATTTTAATAAAACAAATTTAAAAAAAAAAAGAACCGTATGGGGTTTTCTTTTGTTTTTGTTTGGTTTTTTTGCGGAGGGGGGAGCGTTTTTCTTAACGGAGAGTGCACTGGTTGTAAAAAAAAAATCAATAAAACTGAAAAAATGATAGGATGATATGTCTGAAACTTATTGCATGCAGCAAATAAATTAATTTGTACTATTTAGTAAATGTTTCATTGAAATAAAACAGCCTGAAATCGTTCATGAATTTGATTTCAAAAGATTAATACTTACAATTAGTGTTAAAGGTTTTGGTTTTTCGAGCAACTACAAACTGCGAATTAGTTTCAATTTCAATATCCCTAACAGCCCTTATAGCCTCTTCAAAATCTTTATATTCTGCATTTTCATCCATCTTTATCATATGAAGTGTCTGCTTCGTGCAGCATCTTGAGCACGAGTCCTAAACATCATGTCGAGCCCGAAGCTAATATAGTCGATAAATTTACCTGAACTTCCGGTGACTTCACGCCATTGCGAATAGCACTATTCATCTAAAACGAGGTTCTTTGTTTAAAGCAGCCATGACATTATAAGAAAAAGGGTCGATCTGACTATGATGAATTTGCTTGTTGTGCAACAGTTCGCGTATGAAGGGAAATTTTTGAAACATGCAAAATATATCGTTGCCGATTTTGTGAAGTAAATCGAGGCTAAATATTTCAATGCGTTGACAGTTTTCACACATGACGTTGGTGTTAGCTTGTTCCGATTTTCGTTTCGTTTTTATTATTTCTGCTTGTAACCTGGGAACAATCGTCTGTATTATTTCGTGATTTTTACGTATCAAATCAAACAGAGACTTTGGTAAATCAAACAGTTAACTGTTTACCTGCGCAAATTAAGCAAAATCTGATGTATTAAAAAATAATGAAATACAATTCATTCTACCGGTAATTCGATCGGCATTATCTTTTGCGTAATGGTAGATTAATGCAATAGGTTTTGTTGCGATGCTCGGCATTTTCTCGAGTTTATTCAATTTAAATAAAGTTTGACATTGCTGACGGAAATATGTAGGTATATACATGTATCTATATGATTCATTTCGAAAAAATAAATTGTGTTCTTTATTTGTTATAGTGAATGTTTCTTGTGTTTAATTGTTTTCAATTTCTAATAACTAACCATATTTGAGTGTTAAACTTCAAATTATAAGCAAGATACAGAGATTTGCTCACAATTCTATGTTTGTACACAGATCTTAAAAACTAAAGATTAAAAAAGTAAAAAATTTGTCAATATTTATTGAGAAAATTTTCAAAGTATGTTCGTTCAGAAACCAACTTTAACATCTTATTGTATTGTAAACTTAACATTTTTTCGTCATTATTACTCCTACTGTACATGTGATCCTTCACTGTGTTTGTGTACATTTGTATAAACTGATTTTGAACCTCAAATACCAGTGAACTGGTATTGAGTGAATAAAAGAATATAAAATCTTAGGCCATTCTTTTTTCCATTTTAAATGCTGAATAGGAAATACCAAGTTAAAAATCATAAGCTGAATGTAATAAACTCATGTGAACAAAATATGAATCAAACCTAGGCGAACTGTGAGCTCTGTATCTTGCTTATAATTCTACAATTGACGCTGAAATTTTGGTTGAACATTAGAAAATCTCTATGAATTAGAGTATGTTAAATACTTGTACAAACAAAATAAAATAATGATACTGTGAAATCATTAGATTTCGTGGTGGCTCATTTTTCGTGGAATTCTTGGGTACCTCTCATCCACGAAATAACATCCTTCACGAATTGATGAATTAGGGTAATAAAGTCATATTCCCTTTTGTAGATATATATGAAAACACGAAATTACGTCCCCACGAATCTGTAAAATTTAAGTCATCCACGAAAATTGGCCCCCACGAAATTTAATGATTCCACAGTATTCTGTATATATCTACTCTCCCTCTCTTTATACAATAAATAATGTGAAATCTACATCAATTTTGATAGTTTTTCAGACACGAGTAAATAAAAACGACATCTTTAAAACAGTTTCCATATTTCTGACACATTTCTGTTGCGGGGATAAAGTAATTATCGCTATTCCTAAGAATATCACAGCGGAAAATTATCCTGGTTTGTACGCGAAGTAAATAACAGTCATTTAATTGTAATGGAGAAGACAAATAAAATTTTTGAATGTTTTTAATTTGAGAAATTGAGCACATTGAGGTACAATTTTCTTCTTCACATCTATACATGTAGGGTTTTTAAAATAAAAAACAATAACTATTATTTTTTTTAAAAACAATAACTAGTAAGTACTGAGTAGTTGATGAAAAAAATGTAACTATATGCACTCATATATTTTGATCGCTTTACAAAGTGGGGGGGGGGGGGGGGGGGGCAGAACGAAAATATAGGGATTTGGAAGTTAACAACTTAACAGTATACCTCTACCAAATGTTTAGTTTTATATCTTGCGTAGAATTTTCTTATTCTGGTAAAAAATAGTATTTCATGAAGGTACAATGTCAAAGATTACATGTATACAAAAAAAGTGTAAAATTCGAATACTTTACAATATTTATTTTTTGTTTTTCTGCCGAGGGACCATATGGCACAATATCTTTTGAACGCCCATTGTTGCTCAGGTGAGCGATGTGGCCCCATGGGCCTCTTGTTTTTAACATTCCAGGGGAGTAGCTTGAGATAATATTCTAGTGAGGCAAAACTATTGCGGCAGTGGGTCTGGGGCCGCCTGATGCCCCCAGCAGGTCCAGGGCAGAGCCCTAGTGGAAGGTTCAGGGGGCGAAGCCCTCTACGAAAAAGGAATTTGGGAGTTTTAAAATGTAAAAAAAAAACTATTGTCCGGAACGAAGTTTTGTTATTTTACATTTCAGACCAGCATCTATTCACAGTATTGTCGTATACAAATTTTTGAATCATAAGAAATTCAAAAATTGAGAACACGATTGTCGTGTACTCAATACTTGAATTCTTTATGATTAAAAAATGTGAGATAGTGCTCCATTTGTTTGAAAGTATTTGGTATTTTTCACTGTCATCTAACACTTTTTTTAACGAAATTCACAAGATCCAATGAATCTGTTTTGCGTTTTTTCCTCTCTATATAATCATTATGCTCGGGTTTTGTAATATCTATTTCTGGTGTTACATGTTCATCTCCTGGTGAGAAAATATTGGGGTGATAAATTACTAAACTAAGAGAAATGGTGTTATAATTTTTTTAAAATATGAAGCAGTGTTGGGCATTAACTGCTAAAATGTATTTTGAATTCGAGTAATTAAACATTAATAAAATAATTGAGTGATTTATATGTGTTTCTGTAAAGTACCTGATGCCGATTCTTGGCTGTCGTTCTTCCTTTTCTTTATAAACGATGTAAGCTTTGTTTGTTTTTTCTCTTGACCAGAGTTTCTTTTGATCCATACCCCCCCCCCCCCCCCCCAAAAAAAAAAACTCTAAGATTTTATTGGATCAAGAGCCTGATCTGATAAATTTTGATCCTGATCACATTGAAATGAAAGTAAATTATCAACATCTTTATTTACTAGATTTGTTTAATTCTTAAATTTACAAAAGAAAGAATTTCTACTATGTGGGAGGGAAAATCCAATTTATGGTCAGAAAAATTCTAGTGAGGCAGTTGCCTCATTGTCACAATGGAATGATTCTAAAACTCCCAAATTCCTTTTTCGTACGGGGTTTCGCCCCCTGAACCTTCCACTAGGGCTCTGCCCATGACCCGCTGGGGGCCTCAGGCGGCCCCAGACCCACTGCCGCAATAATTTTGCCTCACTAGAATATTATCTCAAGCTACGCCCCTGGATACGACAATGAACACGTGTCATGCAAGGAGATTTCCAGGTGATTGCAGAAAAACCTTTAAATCTGTAGAGAAAATTCCATCTGACATATTTCTATTATTTAAATAAATATTGTGCCAGAAAGTCCAGTTTTGAAAGTCGTTCTTTGCAATCACTACTGAATTGACAGGTAAACAACGGAGATAAACTGCACAAAGTAGGGATGTCAATGACAACTCTAAGCACAATACTAGTATTAGGTTTAGAATTATTTGTGCAAGATAGATAACCATTTTCCTTTAAAAAAAACCGAGCTTCACATTCTTCGCACACCTTTAAAAAATATTTTTAAAAATTCGATCAGCAATAGCATGTACTTTAGTTTGCTTATAACTTAACCGGGATAATATGACTCGATGATAGCGCTATTGTGAATAAAGCCACAGCTCCGTGACCATGCTCAAAAGAACCTTTGATCTCATTCTCAGATTTCCACTTCCTTTAATTTGTAAACTTGAGTGCGAGTTCGTCCAATTATTTGGCACAGGAACAGCATGAACTTTAATATTCTATGATTCATCATGCAGATACAAGTACTTAGTCTAGTGATTGTTTTTGTCAACAACATTTCGTTATATATTAATGTCATCATAACATCTAACTAATATATGTATATCGTATACTCAGTACTAGTACATGTCACCTCAAAAAATATGATATGCTTTTTCTTTGGGGACTGGAATTTTGCTGAATATCCCAATGGTATTATTATACTTGAACTACTTAATTATATTTATACAAAATACTCAGTATAAATCAAAAAAGGTTCAAATCATAATAATGTGAATTCTTCATGTACTTAACAAGTTACATTTTGTATTAATAGCAAAATGAACATAATTAAATTGCACGTTATAGCAAGTTATATATAAAATATAAATATAAATATAAACTTTTATGGCCAGTCAAAATGAGAGTTGCAACCAGAATTGTTTTGTGATAATAAATATTCATGAATATTTTCTAAATAATTCTGAAGTTTTCCTTATATCAAAAGATGTTCCGAAGAGATGTGTATTATCGATTTAATCAATTGACGCACCGTTTTGCAGGATATCAGTCTGAATTTTAGGGAATAGTATGGAACGCCATAGCTACCTTATGTGGCTATTTCATGTGAAGATGGTGCATCATCATATTGTGCTGTGGTAATTTCATGTGAAGATGGTGCTTTTATTATACTGTGTTGTGGTTATTTCATGTGAAGATGGTGCTTTTTTATATTATGAAGAGGTACATGTAATTTCGTGTGAAATTGGTGCTTTATTATACAAAGATGGTGCTTAATCATATGAAGATGGTGGTTTTTATGTGTGCTTTTTTATGTGTAGGTGTTTTTTTATGTGATGGTGCTTTTTTATATGATCATGGTGCTTTTGTGATGGTGCTTTTTAATGTGAAGGTGGTCACTCTTATTTTTTAAGACTGAGTTAAACATTTATTATCTCGAAATTTTGAAAGTAAAACAAAGAATTGATGCAATCAAAATCCATTTGATACACCCTTGCTAGTTCCTCTTTTTTCTAATTAATAAGTATTTAAGATAACGAGATGATCTGTGCACGACTTTACCTCAACAGAACTTACATTAATTAAGTGACAACTACATACTGACGGAATATTACAAAATTAATAAAAGCATAGTGACGTTTCCTGAACTTTGAAGAGCAGAAAATTAAAATTATAAATTATTTGTGTATAAGCGATGAACATGTTATTCAATGAGGCGTAACTGTCCTCGTCATAGATGACCGTTCCTCTCTAACCTAAGTGGCGAGTTGGAGGAAGATTTCACATTTTGAATGGTTTCAAAACAAAACATTTAAAAAAAAAAAAATAAAGGAGCGGATCGACGATCTGATTTTAAACCGATTGATGCCCAAAGTGATAGAATTTGATTGAAGAGCTAGAAAGTAAGGGAAAATCAGAAGGAAAGGTGTACTATACTATAATAAAGCTCTAATAAGGCCCTTTCATGGATGGTAAAGGCAAACGTAAAATGTCAAGAAATACTGACAAAATCTTGTATAATTCTATTAATCGTATTTGTCAATTCAGTTGAGATCAAGTCGTACAGTTCATCTCGTAACTTAAATACTTAGTATGTTAAAAAAGAGGAACTAGCAATGGTGTATTAAATGCATTTTAACCGTATCTATGTTTTGTTCTAGTTTCAAAATTTTGAGATAATAAAATGAATGTTTAACTCAGTCTTCAAAAATAAAGTTCCGAGTGACCATCTTCTAATCAAAAAGCACCATCCTATAAAAAGCACCATCACATAAAAAGCACCTACATTTAAAATAGCATCATCTAATAAAAAGCATCATCACATCTTCATATAATAAAGCACCATCTTCACATGAAATAACCCCAGCATAATACAGTAAAGCACCATGTTCTTATGAAATAGCTACACAAGACAGCTATGGCGTTCCAAAGAATAGGTCCGTTTATGGTTACTTTTAGATAAAGGGCAAAATATTGATTTTACTTTTATGTAGTAATTGATAGGTGGAAGTATAATAAATTGAATAAACTAACATTTATAAATCTTGCTATACATTTATAATGTAATAATGCCTGTCAACTGACAAAATGCAAGTATATACGTGTATTCCAAAAATTACAATGCCTTTCGTTGTTGGTTTTTTGAAAAAAGATTTTATTCAAGTGCCTGTTAACGAGGCCGAGTACAGAACGAGTACGCACGCTTTCGCGCAGTGTTTCATTTGTATTGTGACGTCATCTTTTTGCTTGGTTGACGCCATGGCGTGATAGTTTCAACTGCAGATATTCAGCGAAATTTGTTGAAAATGGCTCGTTTAATGCGTAAAATTAATGTTATATTGTGGAATAAACATAACTGTCTCGAAGTATAAGCTATATTTGGGCTCGGGTCGAAAACGTGAAGAGAGTTCAGCAGGCCTAACCCTCTGTCACATTTTCTTAACCCGCCTAAATATAGCTTAATCGCAATGCATGCCAAACTAGTCTTACTAAATTATTGTATTTTATTTCTTCAAAATCTTTAGCAATATCGCTTTTGATACTACATCGTATGTTGATATTATCTTGAATAATTGTGAATCGTTAAAATACATTGCAGTTTTGACCAGTTATTAACTTGTGATGAAATTTATTATACAAGTACATTGTAACCATCAATATATGATCATCTGCAAATAACTTGTACACTTCTACATTGTATTTCGCTCTGATCCGGAATAAATTCGCATTTCGAAGATATTTAGGTTTATCAAATATGGATAAACCCTGTTATTTCATGCAGTTAAGCATATTGTTTGGGGCAAGAACTATAACTCTAGTAATGTTAATTCAAGGGCAATAACTCTACACTTCCTGGTCTTTGAGCGTGCGCGTTAAGCTCTTCCTTTTATATTCAACTGTTCCCTGAGACGGTCACAAAAAATCAACTATAGAGAAATAATCAAGTTTTATCGTTTTAATCGGCGAGTTTTATTACTTTATACCGGCATATTATTACAATATCATGCTGAGGGTAAGGAACCAAAGGGCATCTAAGGCGAGAAGCCCATACGCAGCCGTGCCAAATGGAACAAATACAGTTGCCTCGAGTAGTGTATTGGCACGAGGTCGTCGCGGAAATCGTCGAGGAGGTCAAGTGAGACAGCCCGTTGCAAACAGCTCCAATATTAATGCTCCTCCGACACAAGCGACTCCTCCAACACCTGCGGCTCCGACGACACCAGCGACACAGGCGTCAACTGAAGCAGGCCAGGGAATGTCACGGAGCGGGATGATTGGGATGATTCCTCACAACATGCCGCCCATACTTAACCCCACCCCTGACGCACCAAGTGCGTTGTCGTCACATGTTCCCACCAACATGAATCAAGGTACAGAAAATTATTTGGAAAATAATATTGACACGCCAAACCCATTTAACAGTGTTACTTCTATACTGGGATCCCATGTATCCCAAGCTCTCAAAGATAAAATTTGGAATGGCGAATTTGTTCATTTAAACAAATTGTTGCTTCAAGAGCCTTGCACAGAAATGCAAAATCAAATTGTTTTCGAAGGGGGTGTTTTTCAGGTCAAACCAAAAAATAAAGAAACAAAAATTACAAACTTCTCGCAATGGATGGATGCATTTTTCATATATGCTTCTATATACTTAGAAAAACATCCACTACAAGCCATTTCACTCTTGAGGTATATGTCAACAATTAAAAGGGGGGCTGCTAGTAACAATTCAGGTTGGTTGGATTATGATGTGCAATTTCGCTTAAAGAAGTCTGTAGACTCCTCTTTAAACTGGGGATCTATTGATGCTGAACTATGGTTGTTTTACATGCAAACAGTTAATAAAACCCAATTGTCAAATCAGTCAACTCGTAGGTATTTGAAATGTTATGCCTACAATTATGAAGGTGTTTGTCAGAAACAATATTGCAAGTATTTGCATCAGTGCATCACATGTAATGCATATCATCCCTCCATTAACTGCTTCAAAAATAATCAATCTAATCAAATTCCAAAAAATGCACCTGCTCGTTCAGAAAATTTTAATTCCGACAACAAATTTCTCCTAGGGCAATAATGATCGAAAAGAAAGGTCTATGAAATAATAAAACTTTATTTTAAAAGATCTATTACTTTATTCAATTGGTTATTGTCTTTTTCTATTCTAAATCATTCATTGATTTAGTTAAGTAGAAAAGTCACTAGCCCAAGAAAGACAACCTTATCTGTTCGTTAGAAACTTTTCGAACAGTTATACTTAATGTATTAGGAACTACCGTCGAAAAGAACTTCACAACGTGCAATTATAATTTACAGAACATATTTAAACAAAAAGTCACTTACTTTTTGTTTAACTGTTTCTGTTACACAAGATGTGGACTTGTCGAAGTGTATTTTATTTCTTAAAAATGGACCATGGAGAGAAAATGAATAGCCAATCGAAGATTAAACTAAAATTGTGTATAATAGGAAGGAAACCTCAATTAACGAATAGAAATTTCTTTTAATTGTCTTATAACTGACCATTGTTCGTTTGAACAAGATAATGCTAAAGACATCCTTTGCGGTAATACTTAGTACTTAGAACATACATTGTATACATAATGACATTTCAAAGACATGATAAACTCAAATTGGTAAAGTTAATCCAAAAGTTAAGTCAATTCCCCCACTTTATAGAGAGTATAAGCATAATCATTGAAAGTTGGTAGAATAACAGAGATAAGGTCTCCCGTTTCATTGTTGCCACAAGCTTATATCCCGGATATGGAAATGATGGATCGCCAAAGTTTTTATTTACTAGTATGTTCTAAAATCAGTTTTAAAAATGTCTGCTTGAATATGAGAGATTTTTTGGATATGGTCTGCCACCCTCTCCCTTCGAACACGATGAAACTTCTCCGTTATTTTACAAATTCATTACTTGATACCGATGATAAAAGACGGACGCATTTTAGCAGCAATCTTTAATCGTGTTTTTCGAGTTTTTCCCAGTGAAACCAGTACAAAATAACTTTGAGTATCCATATCGCAGTTGATTTTACTGTCACCTTGAAAAAGTTCCGCTGTTGTCAGTCTGATATGTTTTTTTTGTTAATGTACATGCAGTACAATCAGACACAGATATGGCTTCTCAGCCAACAGGAGTTTTACCACCACCAAGCTTGGTGTTTTTCTTACTATCAGAGGTAATAACATCTAAACATTACCCCAGTTACCCGAAAGCCGTATTTTTGTTTTAAGTTCAGACAAAGCTTGAAGAGGACAAAATAAGTGAAACAAAAGAAGGACAAGACGAACAAAAAAACCAAATCCATGATTTTAAGACAAATCAAAAAGCAGAGAGAAGTCCGTCACATGTAAATAAAAATAGGAAAGCAAACAGTGAAGTAAAAAAACTAACAAGCAGAAAAGTAAAACAGGAAAGGCTAGTTCTGGAAAGACAAAAAATGTCAGAGAAAATGAGATAAGAAACACCAGATATCACCATGCTATAAAGGTAAAAAAGGATTGAAATAGATTAATGGGTATGTGTGTCTATCATGTACATTTGAGGATAAAATGCAAACATTTCTTGAACTGGCATGTTTCAAAACTGTTGTCAAAAGTTTAAAATAAAACATATATTTTTAGCTCTTACATATTGTTTTGTATGCAAATCACGCATACAAAAAAGAACAGAACAGTGCCTTTTTAATCGCTTGAACAGCTAAGATACGGACCTAAATTCAAGATTTAAAAATCTGAGAAAATATGAAAGGGTTCATTAATGTCTAATTTACAACCATTCGTTGAGAAAAAGGTCTAAGCTTGCTTCTTTATTTGAGTTGTAACTTTGTCTCAAAATAGGGTACCCTTTTCTTAAAATGGGTCTCAGAAACTATCAGTCGTCACGAGATATATGTGTCGGTGTCTAAAGAGATACATTGACGTTATATTTTTATTGGAAAATATATGCATGTTTTTAACACAAGACAATTTTTTGGACCCCTATCTTCTACAAAGAGTAAACTTTAATTTGTACTTATAGAAATTCAAAAAAGGCCAAACTTAGGACTGGTATAGATATGTCAGTCACATTCAAATCATTGTTAGATTGTTTTAAACTGACATTATATTCTATGAAAATATAGCTTCAGTGTGCCTTAATAAACGCAGGCGTTCTAACAATATACTGAAGCGTGTTCTACAGAGTGAGCGGTTGCCAAAATTCCCTATACCCGCAACACAAATTTTGGCGAGCGCTTGCGAGTGCTCTCTCTCTCTCTCTCTCTCTCTCTCTCTCTGCTGAACACACCTCTGAATTGTTTCATGGTCTAAAATAGATTCCATGTTGACTGATAAAAATAGGGTACCTTATTTTGAGGCAAAGTTACAAGATTAATGGGCATGATTTAACCTTATTCTCAACAAATGATTGTAGATACTAGGACACTAATGAACCCCTTTCATATTTTATCAGATTTTCAAATCTTCAAAATTAGCCTGTAGTGAGCAGTTCTATAGCTGTTCTAAGTGATTAAAAAGGCACTGTGCTGTTCATGCATGCGCAATTTGCATATAAAACATGTTAAACTTCATAGCTATTGCTTTCTATCTTTTGACAAGAGTTTCGGTCAGTTTTGGGCAGAAACATGCCCGTTCAAGAAATGTGTACGTTTTAATCCTAAAAAAAAACCCAGATGGCCGCACATCCCCCTTAATAACAAATGCTGTGTTGAATTAGTTACCTTTGTAATTAAAATGGTCAATTTGCATGAGACTCAAAGGACGCCACATCACTTGCAACCTCTTCTTCAAACTTTTTTTGTAATGAACTGCAGCACCGTTTCGTGGGTTTTTGAGATGGCTGAAGTGGAAACTCATTGGTATAGACAGACGGTGATGACTTTCAATGTACTATTTTTATGTTCAAATTTTAAAAAAATATTCAATTCACAGATATTTTGGGTGAGCCAACAAGTATTTTATCGTACAAAAGAAAGCAATCATTGAAAATGTTTTAACCTTTTCTGGAGGTACATCTGGAGGAGCAGGTGGATGATTTAATAATACATATATACATATCAATAGCAAGACCAGATTGAAGGAGAATCCTTTGGACATAAGACATTTCTCATTATATTTTTTATGAATGTCGATATTTCGATGAAAGACAAAAGGGGCTGTTAATATTTCACAAAGGATGTCAAACATTTACCAGACATGCTATGCAATGTCTACATATTAAGAAAAGAAATCCAAGGTTTATCTTTGACGGGCAATCTGTTCATTGATGTTCATAGTTTGTACAGCTGGACATCTCTTTCCACTAATATTACTAATCCATTATCAAACAGAGGATATCAATGATCAAATAGCGTTGCAACAATGATTTATTGAAAATTTTTGGCGTCCTTTAATTACCAGCAATCATTACTCTTACCATCCGTAATCATGAATAACAAAACTCAAACAGTTATGTATCATGTTCCATAATTATTATAAAAACCAAATCTACTGCACGAGATCCCGAGTATTATAATAAACAGGTTAAATGGTTCCACCGTAAACGTTCATAAAATGTCTAATTTTTGACTGGAACTAATTTAAAAAAGGGGCAAAATTTAAAATTCTAGTGCTGTTTTATGAGAATCATTGTTTATTAATTTCAAAACCACTTTTCATATACAAAATTTAGAAAAATAAAATATTAAAAGCAATTGATTTTGGGGGCAAGATATGAGATGATTAGTGAATTGAAGCCATTTGTGTGAACAGTTTTCCCCCCACTCACTATCATTAAAAACAAATGAAACTAAAAAAATGACTAAAAGATTGGAAAACCAGAAGTTTTGTTGGTATCAGTTTAAAGATGCTATGTGACAATTTAGAGTCGATAGATTTAAAAAAAAATATCTCGAAATCATAGTTTTGGTAATATAATTTAATTATAAAACTGCACAGTCGTTCTTTGATCGTCATTAATGCACATTTTATAGACAAAAACGCTGATCGTAAAACACCACAGCCTTATGGCCAAGAATAGTCAGCAATTAAAACCCGTAAAGTCCATAATTTATTGCCGTTAACTCAGCAACAGGAAAAGAGTAACATTTTCTTTAGTGATTTTGTAATGATTTCACATAACTCATGTAATGTCGCTCGCCTAAATTGCTTCTGCCTAGACAATTTATTCAACCTGCACGGGTTTGAGTCTCGAACGACGTACTTAATTACTAAAAGAAGGCTGTTGTTTGGTATAAAAACCAGAGTGTTTGAATCATTATATATCCCATTAATAAACGGCGAGGTTAACGTCTTCATGCAAACAACCATTTTGTTGTTTACAGTGCATTGGTAGCTGAGAAAAAATATCCCAAGGAACGAATAAGAAAACACAACAATGTAAAATGAAGCGGGACACAGGAAATTCAAATTCAATAAAAATCTGCATTTGCCTTTTTAGTTAGCAATTACATTTGTGGGTATGCACAATTTTCATATTTTATACATTTATCTATACAAAGAGTTGTCGTTCTTTTCCTTTTCAAAGAATATTGCATCGGGGATCTTTTCAAGTATCTGTGTTTATCACAGATTAACGACCTTTCCCCTTCAGCCTCTTAAAGATCTAAGTGACTGCCCATGTTCTTTTTCTTTTTCATATTTATTACCGAAGTTGGCAGTAGACCAAGTTCCTTATTGTCACTAATGTTGATGTATGAAAAGTACAACTATTCCAATGATTAGTTCATTAATTTTAAGAAATTAAAACTTAAATTAAAGAAAAAAAGATAGAAACACGACTTCTACACAAAGCCGTTAAAAAGATGATATTTGATGACAACGTTGTTGACGTCACGTAAACGTAGTCTGTTGATGAAGTGTAATATGACGGTCCCATTAATGAACAAACTAACTCTTTATAGTTCGATATAGTTCGATATATATATATATATAATCCAAAATGAGTAAAGTTAATCCACACAAGTATTAAATAATAAAAAATAACAGAAAGCCGATTCAAAACTCTACCGGTTTCATTATAATCTTCAGGAGAAACTCCTGAAGATTATAATGAAACCGGTAGAGTTTTGAATCGGCTTTCTGTTATATATATATGTATATATATATATATATATATGGCCGAGTGGGGAGCGCGGTGGCCGCTCACTGCTAGGAGAATGGGTTCCAGAGGTCGTGAGCTCAAGCCTCGGTCGGGGCGAAAGGTGGAGCTCCAACAAAAGTGAATTTCTCTGTGCTTTATATATATATCTCTATATCATTCATTATGGGCAGGTATATGTCAGTTTGAGAGTTATTGCAATGTTTTTGCTTTTTATATATATATATATATATATATATATATATATATATATATATATATATATATATATATATATATATATATATACTTTCTCGGAAAGTCATGCAAATGGAGGCCCGAATACGAAGTTTATACAAAAAACGTTTTGTAAAATGTAAATGGTTGATTCTTGAACTTTTGCAGAAATATTTTTACAAAAAGAACAAAATCAAGTAATGTTATTTAGCCACAACCTGCTCTTTGCTGTAATGAAACTCATATAATCACATTATAAGTTTGCATTACAAGATAACGATATTCTACTTTCAACACAATATCAGCGTTTTAGACTAAAAATATAAAGACTAAAAGAGTCATTTACTTCTGTCTTTCCACTTTATGGAACACAACAGCTGCCATATGTGATTTGAGTTTGCATAAAACACTAACAATATCAAACTTGTAACAACGCATGTAACAGCCAACAAGAAAAGGTCTACACGCACGACGTGAATGAAATTTCTTATACTTCCAGCTATTCAGATGGTTTTTCCCCTTTTCAGCTGAGGTTACTTAAAGTGAAAATAGTACCTTTTCATTTTCTGCTGAGGTTACTTCACGTGAAGATGATACTTTTTTCATTTTTGCTGTCGTTCCTTTAAATGTAGTGTTTTTCTTCAATACTCTGAATATTCTATGTAAAGGTGATGCCTTTTCATTAGCTTTATTTCTATAATGTGATGTGGTTATTTCCTGTAAAAGTGGTGGTTTTTCATATGATATATCGAATGTCATAGTTATTTAATGTTAAAGGGGCATGGTCACGATTTTGGTCAACAATTTTTTTTTTGATTTTAATGTTTACAATGCTTCAGTAAGACATTTTTAATAGGCAACCAAAATTTGATTGTCATTTGTTGAGTTATAAGCTAGATCTTACAATTCTTCGCTATGTAAACAAAAATTTTGTTTACATTTTGAATGTTGAAGTGAAAATTCCAGTTTTAGACCTCAAATGAATGTGTTAATCGTTAGGAACTGTTTATTTATGCTTAAAATGAATAAAAAGATAGACAAATCAGCTTGAAAAAGTTTTTTACTGGTATATTGAACCTATGTAATCAAAAACAGGGCACGAGCCTTGTTTACATGACGAGGAATTGTGAGCCCTGTATCTTGCTTAAAACTCATCGACTGGCACCTAAATTTCATTTGGTCATTAGAAATGCATTCCTAAAGCATTGTAAATAATAAAAACAGAAAAATAAAATTTATCGAAAATCGTGACCATGCCCATTTAAATGTTCACTCGGAACTCATTAGCTTGTTGGAAAATAAAGGAGTATGACAAATCTTCTCCATTTCAACAAGACTACTCCTATAGCTAATAGCGAAAATTTAGAAGATGATTTACGCCTTATTGGATGAGGAATGTACAATATGCATCGGACATGTATTACCACTAACGGTAAAAACATTATGTGTTCTCCTTTTCTGTTATATGGATAATAATCAGGATTTTGATTATCGCATGGTCAGAAAAGAAAAATAGAAAAATATTAAAAACTACCTATAAATAATGTCAATTGCATCATATCATGCAGAGCAAAGTTAAAAAGTATCTTTCTTAAATGTAACTTGATGCAATGAGTTACAAGACTCACTTCAGTCCTTTATTTACTAGCATTACATTTCAATATAAAAAAAATAGCAGAACCACTGGGCCTTAAGGATTCTTTGTATATTGTATAATGTACACGTGTTTCAAAATGTATTTCTAGGTAAAAGATTGTTTTAATGCTTATTTTTCTTTTGATAAATCTAACAATGGACTCGTTTGTAACCAAAGACTCATTTGCTCAATTGTTAAAAGCACAATATACGAGTCTACAAGTCAGTTAATACTAATTTCTCTGACATGAGAAAACTTAGTAATCAATTTGGTATTCCCATAATTCTGTCAAAACAATGTTCACCTAGCTTAAGGGATAGTATATACATTGTATCACCCAAGTCGAAATGTTTTAAGGAAGACAATATTGAGCATGTGCACGCACATGTTGACCGAGTTTGATGAACAAAGTTTGAAAAGGGATATTGTATTGGAAAGAAATAAAAAAAGAATTAAAAATGATTTAATTAAATATTACCGCAGCAATGCCCGTTTCACTACCCTTTGTCTCAAAAGGATAATTCAATTTGACTTAATCGACAAAAACTGTGCCCCCTCCTTACGTTGGATGGTCTTTACAACAATCGTTGAATATTCTTTACGTAATTATGTATTAAAAATTCTTTGTGTCTATCTGGGATATTTTCTTAGTTTCGGCTGGTTTTGTCACGTACAGTTCAAGGCAATTTTGTAATCCAATTTGAAACACTTTGACTACACAAATACAAAAGTATTTTAGAGCAAAAAGTGCGGAGTGCAGGGATTAAGATCGTGTTCTGAGGGTTTATTTCACTATTTGTCTTAAATGAAAATATCTTTTATTATCATATTTTTAATTTTCAAGATATTAGACCAAAAAAAAAACAAAGGTAAAAAAGCCATAGCGGGATTCAGAATCATGACAGATTCCTCGTTAACACTCTTACCCATTGCGCTACGCTGTTAGGTAACAATTTCGATAAAGAAAAGATTTATAAATCAGACTACGTTTTTTTCTAGTTTATCATATAAATACGTCACAATATAGAGGTGACCCATACCACCATAATACTGTATCAACATCTGTATGAACCGGAAGTTCAGGTCAATTTCATTCATATTCAAATTCCGGATTTTTTATAACTTGTTTTTGCTGATTATTAACTAATCAACGCTAATAGAAAAATTAATACCCGACTGTCATATTTAAGGTGCAATACTGATAATATCTATACAATTGACAGTGACTGTCCAACCCGATTAACCACTGGTATTAAAACAGAAAGAACCAAGTCCATAATTATATGTAGTATAGATTTTTATATAAGGAAGAAGAAGATACATGTAGTAGACAATTACCGGTACCTTCCGGAAAGAGGGCAGACCACACAGCTCAACACTGAAATAAATACCACAGGGGACCTGTGGTTCCTCATTTAATCATGATGGGACATAACATTTAATCTAATCCAATGACTTTCCTCGACAGGAATCAAAATTCTCTTAAAAGGTTTTGTGTCAGTGTAGGTTAAGAGTATAAACGCATATAGTCCGCAGTTTAAGTCAATACCGAGCACTTAATATATAAGAAAAAAACAGCAATTTTAAAAGATCACCGGGATATGAACGTGGTTGGTCACAAGATCAAATCATGTGAAGCCCGAAGCTTCTCAGAAGATTTGATCACGTATAAATCAAGATCAAATCCCATTGACTTTTTATAATTGCTGTTTATTACTTATATTTACGTTTGAGAAAAGCAAATTGTTAAAATTACCATGTTTTTATGTTTACAATAATGGAAGCGAAAAGCGCGTGCGATTATCATTATGACGTCATAAAAAAGTTCATACAGAATTAAATGTTTTCGCTATTCTGTAAGTTCATGTTTGCAAATGTAAATAGATATCAATATTATCATATATTTTTGATCTAAAACTTAAAGAATGGATGACTATTTACAAAAAACTTAAAGAATGAATGACTATTTACCAAAAAAAAAAAAATAAAAATCAGAAATAATGTTTTTTTTCTGGTTAAGTCGGGTGCACTTTCATATGATCAACGCCACTGTGTTTCTAAAATTAGAAATTGTATTCGATGATTAAGCAATGCATTTGATCCATCTTGCTCTATCACATAATTTTAAGGTACTCGATTTTACATATTCTTTTAAAACAACATTACTGTGTTGCCTTTTATATATGTTAATCTAAAATCCAGGCAATCAAAATGGTATATCATTGAAAATGTGTACAGTGGAAGCTTTCCATATTAAAATTTTTTAAACACAGACAATGCAGAAGAAAATGAACAAAGTCGCAATATATTTCTAACAGTGATGCACCAAATTCTGAAGTGAATAGATAATTAATGAATAGTAGAATAAGTATAGCTTGATGTGTAGAATGAAAAACGAGGCCTCTCGTTTTGGTCACTGAAACTGTAAAATTTTACGCTAATAAAACACGGGATGTGCGGGAAACGTGCGCCGAATTCCTCGTTTATTGCGCATGAATTATTAATAGCGAGCATTAGAAAATGATAAATTGGTTCAGTGGGATGATTAATTGATAAAAAACGGACGATATGCTATCAGTTACAGAAAAGGAAAATGAGGATTAGACCAAAATTTTGCTCAAAATATAATTTGTTTTAGAGATCTTCATTTCTATGGTTATAGGATGGCGGTGAGATGAGGTACAAATGTATATTCGAAATTCATATTTGTCTTCACTCTCTTTCGCCCACTTCTTTTTTTTATCGACCACTGGCGTAATAGTAATTACGAATGGTAGATTTAGTGGACATGTCATCAAAGACTTTATAACGTTTGAACCTAATGATTTGTTAAAGCCGCCAGTGGATTGCATGATAAAGTTCCAAGCATGCTGCCAATCCAGTCCACCTCTTGCAATTCAAATGAATTATGTATACACAAGCGCGTGGAGATCAAATTACAAAGCGTGATTATTATTATAGAACTGAAAAATAATTCAAATATTTGGTCCTTGTATTTTCCAGAAGTGGATATTTTCATAATGCCAAAATGTACTTAGTCGAGCAAGCACAGAATCTATGTATAGTAAATTAGAAATATAAGACACTTTAATCTACCCATAGAACGACACTTCGATCTATTTGATAAAGTTGTAATACCAGTATTAATCTATGGTTGTGAAATTGGGGGTTACGATAATATAGATATTGTTGAATAAATCCATTTGAAATTTTTAACAAATAAACAGCAGGTTAAAAAGTTCAACGCGATATGGACTTGGTTAGTCACCTGATCAAACCCTGTGAAGCCCTTCGATGGGCTTCTCAGAAAATTTGTTTACGTACAAGGTACCACTCATGTTCATAGTTCATATCCCGGTGAACTTTTAAACATTGCTGTTTATTACTTATATTCACGTTTCAGAAAGGCAAATCGTTCAAAATCATTAATATAACTGTGTGTTTACGTTTACAATAATGCAACCATCAAACGATTAGTGTGTGCGATGATCATTGTGACATCATAAAAAAGTTGAACGTTTTTGTTATTCAGTAGGTTCATATAAAGAAACATATTTAAGAATTATAATATAAGATATAATTTTGGATGTATATTTATGGAAGATTTAATGACGTACCAACCCGTATTTATATCCCCGTATACATCCAAAAATTATACCTTATTTCTTATATTTACATTAATTTTGTTACATTAATTTTGTTACAAATTATGACGATTACATTGATCCATACTCTCTTTTTTGCGTTGACATAAAAAGCCGATTGATCAACATGACGTTACAAAAAATATTTCAACAATGCAAGTATTTGATTATCATAATTAATAAATATGACACTGCTTTTGACAAGACAACACTTTTTAATATAATAAAGTAAAACAGTAAAGAAAATTAACGTGTACTATTGAAAAAAAACCTGAAGCTTAGCGGAATAGTACCACTTCCGTTGAAGTCACAGAGCGATTAGAAATTTGAAAACAAAGCGATTGGAAGCTGAGTTAGAATCTACTTAGGCATATCAGAGGAAATTTTTATCGCCAATCAGATTCAAGAGCAAAATGATTTTCCTCGGACATTATAGAGACAAGCTATTCTAATTTTTTTTATGGAACAAAACGGACAGAGGAGCACAGGGAGTTAACTTTGACATGAATGGACTAAACACGAACGGTCTGTGACATTGCGTTTGCGATTTTGATTTAGACTTATTATAAAAGTCAGAAATGAACTTACTATTACTGATTTTATAAACTACTTTAACAAATTGCGATGGTAATTTTCAAAAACGCTTAATTGTTACGAAATTGATCCTTTTACAAACATGAGCTTACATGTACGTGAATCTTAAGCCTTGTCGTTTATCCACACAATGTTAAATATTGTATAAAAAAAATGGATGAATAAAACTTCGTATAACAAAATACAGACACGAATTTTTTCTTTATGCCTAAATTATGTTTTCATACAATATTAGGTGTGATTTAGCGTACGCCCTTAGTTTGAAAACAAAGAAAAAGAAGTGACCCATATTATTCATGCGCTACTTTGAACTCTTGACCCAGTTATACAGAAATAACAGCGCAAACAGTGTTTTACCAGGGAAAACATTTGCAAGCGTAAATAATTGCAAATTTACATAATTATACTGAATTGAACGTTTTTGATATTTGATATTTGATATTTAATATAAGGAATTATATTTGCAAATGTAAAGATTTAAATATGTTCTATTTTTGAAAAGTAGTACATAATATAGGCCACCTAGTATGGTCTACGGTGAATCAGGTCGTTATCCATTAAATGTCACTGTTTATTCTTGAAAGATTTTTATTGGACAAAAAAATCCAAGGTCAAGATAATAAAATTATCTTTATTGTTAATATATACATGTATATATATACACACGTGTGTATACACACACACACACACACACACACACACACACATATATATATATATATATATATATATATATATATATATATATATATATATATATATATATATATATATATATATATATATATATTGCAAATCAATATATGTATAATAACGACTGTGCAAATCCATGGATTGTTTTTATATACGACAAACATTTGGATCTTAGACTCAATATCTGGCCAGTACAATGTACTACAATATACACTGTTGAGTGGATTTCTTCTGTCATCAAACAAAGATCATTATATGACCAGTTTATTCAGAAATGGACACATGATATAGATATTTCATCCAAGGGTCAAATATATAAAATCTATAAACAGAATATTTGGATTTGATGAATACTTAAGCCTTCTTTCAAAAAAATTTAGAAACCACTTATTAAATTCAGACCATCAAATCACTGTTTACCGATTGAAACAAGTAGATGGTATGGAGTTCTTGTAAATGACAGATATTGCTAACCAGATAGCTGGCTTGGCTGTATTTTAAATAAAATGTATAGTAAAAAAAAGTGACTAACAATTATTTGCTATACGAAATCTAATCATATATTTTTTGCTATCACCAGATTGGAATTTAGGGTTGGAATACTGAAAATGAAGTTTTTTTGCTTGTGAAGATTTTTTGGATGAATCTGCCCCCCTCCCCACTTTTAAAAACGATGCTACGTGCTTGAATTAACATTAAGTTATGATGAATACTTCTTAGTTTCGGTCAAGCAGAACATTGGCTATGCACATGATTCATCAGATAATAGCTACGGAGCTGATGTCGCTATAGGTTAAATATATAGAAATCATGTTCAATGGGAAGTGTTGATTGTTTATAATGATAATATAATTATTTATGATTAAACCACTTAGGCAGAACTAATCTGAATTATTTTTCTCTTAATGTAAATGATTATGTAGAGATATGTAGAGCCTATGTAGAGAGATTGAGAACGGTCGGGCGTTCGGGAAATGTTGGAACCTGCTAGTCAGTCAGAGAGATTGAGATTTGAATTTGTAAGACTTTGAAAGTTGCTTCGTAAAATCTATACTATCACGCTTTAATAAATTATTGTTCACCACCAAACTGGACTTCTCATTTTGTGACTGGACAAGGAATTGAACCAACTCATAGGCTTTTAATATTGGTAAACTAGCGGATGAATTTCATTTTATTCTCGAGTGCAAATCCCTCCCTTACTTAAAGCCCCTGTCACACTGTCAAGATTTAACACGATTTACTACGAATTACTAAAAGTTAAAAATCGCCATTATTCGCCAGGTCAGTCTTGCGATAACTCTACAATCGGTGCTTTTTTCGAATCTAGTACGACTCGACTACGATGTCTGCTCGACAATGTACGATGTTTGTGCGATAACATGGCGAGTTGTGGCGATTCATGTACGAATTTCGGCGATAAAGTAACGAACGCTTTGAGATCTTCCTACAAGCAGGTAAGATGGAAGACGATTTTATACGCTGCTCTTACAAATGATAACGAAATTATACGATTGATACTCGATATTACCACGAATAAACACGAGTTTTTACGATTATATATCTGGTGATGTGTTAATTAATAAAGTGATTATTAAACAAATTGATGATTGCTTTTTGCATAAAATACTTACCTGGAAATATTTTTAAATTTTAAACATAAGATGAATAATGCAATCAAAATAATATTCATATGGGTTATAAAAGATGTATGAAAACACGTACAGGTAGTAGTAAATCCTTGTGTTAAGATTACCAACAAAATACACATTGTAACAATGTTTGCAATTGTGAGTAAAATTGTTTTCATTATTTGCTGAAGGACGTTTATTACTGTATTGATAAACGTACAAGAAGATCGTGATATTGTTTTAGTTCATGAATTGTTTAAATAATCATGAAAGTTGCAGCAGTAATGATTGATTTATTCTCTGAATAAGTTCATCAATGGAGAACAAAATTCATTTCTTTTAGAATAAAGAAATTACAAGTATATGTAAAATTTAAAAAGAAAAGGTTCAGTAATAAACGAACATACATGTAATTAATAAACGATATACTTAGTAATCACAAAGAATACTATTGCAAAACACTAACTAGTCTCCTATTTTCGTACTAACTCGTAGTTCTCTCGCAAGGTTCTCGTATTGCAATCGCCGCTAATCGCCTTTTTTCGTATTGTATTCGCATCAAATCGAACTACATTCCCATTCACTCGGAGGACTCTCGGGGAAGACTCGAGAAACATTCGCATGAAAACGTTAAATACTAGGGGTATATCGAAGGATATTTGTAGCATCGTAAGTACTACGAAGTTTTGCGAGTTTCCTTCGAATGTAAAAGATTTGTTGTGACTATGTGCACGAGTGCAGTGCGAGTGTCGTGCGAAAGTCTACAAATACTTAAAAATCGTCCTGTGGGCACGATTAATTTGAACATGCTCAAAACAATCGCTGCGTTTGGCGTTTTGCTGAGATGAAGGAAGAGAGTCTACTAATATCTCTACGAAATTCCGAATAAGTACGCTTATTGAATTCGTACACTATCGTAGCTCAAAATCGTGACAGTGTGACAGGGGCTTTACGTAAACAATTTGTACCTACCAGGTTTTGTCACAAACCAAGTACAATTAAAAGGGAGGGAACTGTTGACGACATCAAACGTAAAAACATTGAATTATTTTAAACACTTTTTAGTATTTTAGTATTCATTTTTATTATTCACATAATAATAAACAAATTGGTAAATCATTTATTTATTTATTCAATTGTTTTTGCTTATGCACACATTAAGCTAAATTTACATATCATAGTAGCCTTCAACATTATGGGTTGATTCGATGTGGTGGTGTCAGATTAAAGTCCGATATCGATGAAGTCGGATAAATAATTATGTGACTGTATATAATTATAGATGATTGAATAATTATCTCACTGTTTAAAAGTAAAAATCTCAAGAAAAATGCAAATCAAAATATGAAATTGTTCTACACAAAGCTGTCACTGCATAGTTTACAAAGTAGTGCGAAGCGGAATATGTGCGCAAAAAGTAGAATTCGCTGAATGCCTGATACTATGCAATCTTCATTAATATAAATCATAACTATTTTAGAAGTATGAAATCTTTAAACTCTGAGGTAAAAAATCAGGACTATACGTGATACAACGTACAAATTAAGTGGTTAAAAGTAGGCGGCTAGAGTCGGAGGAATCTCCGATAATCTTAAGGCGTTTTCGTTGGAAACACATGCATACGGTCCACGTATTGCAGTCATTTTTTAAAGGACAGCAATTTGTTATTTCTTATTTCCTAACGATACAATGGGCAAATTTGAAGTTAAACACAGTCACATGGTTTTTTTTCAGCTGCATTGTCTCTTTATCCATTAAAGGGTTTAAGAAGACTTATTTTGTGATGAAGTCAATAAAATTGAATTATATCCCAAATTAACCGCTTAGCTTAAAAACTGATTTACTTTAGGCGAGAAAGTCTTCTGTATTTGAACTTTCGTGACATTTCGACCTGAGAAATTTAGAATGCCAAGACCCGAATTACGTTTCATAATTTCATCTGCAAATTGGCATCCTCACATACTTGATGCAATTTTCTTAAATCAATATCAAATCGTAAATGACCAGACAGGAAGTGGTAAAGGACTATACTGTACGTAATAACATAATTTACAGCAGTGTGGAACAGCAGTCCCTTCGTAAGACATTCTTCTAAAAATATATCTGCGAGAACTTGAATATGTCTGAAAAACTATATACTTATATTTAAATCAAATCAATAGTCTTCATTTGATGTATGCAAAAAAAGCTAAGATATACCAATATTTTTAATAAACTCACCCGGCACATGTTTTACGTGTTAATCCATTTATCATTTTTCATTGCTATATTAAACTATCTTTGATTCCCATTCCCGTTCCAACAGATCAGATTCTCCACGGCGTTACAACGGACTCGGTTCACGGGTTCAGAAGACAGGATGATGAGCATAACTTGCATTATTACATGTACCTCAGGTATACGTGGCATACACATTAAAAACGATATAAACAGGGCTGCGGAAGTAGATACTCAGTAGTTAGTCTTGATTACTTGCTTAGTATTTTGATTGGATGAAACAACAGTAAAATATCAACTATGTAATTTATTACTTAAAAAGAGATTGTGAAGTGTCTTATTTTTTAATTTTAATTGTAAAGTCCATAAATGTGTATTAAGGGGTTTGTTCACAGAAAGTATGATGTTCTGTGATCTGTAAGGCAATTGCAAGACTGACTTTCCATAACTGCCTGTAAAATATGAACTGCCTACAGGTTTTAATATACATCATTCCATGTGTGAAGTCAGAACAAGAATGATAAGTGGCGTGAAAAAAAAACAGTACGCACATATCGATATTTTAGGGACTTTATGGCCAGTGCACATGGCAATATTTAAGGTTTTAAAACTTTGCAATTTTCAAACTTAAGTCTTAACCTTATCGGATGTAGACACTTTCACCCTTTTTGTACCCAACACGTTAAACTAGGAATACAGCACTATTCATATTTAAGCCAATAAAAACTATTCTTTTAAACTTTTCAAAGAGTTGTCATTGATCAATCACGTGGTTATAGATTCATTTTATCGAAATGATACGCACTATAATTAGTTTTCGACCATTTTAAAAGAAATATAGCTCTAAAATGTCGTTATCGATTTTGCAATCATTCCTGTAATTTGTGTTTATGAAATTTAAAGGCATGCCTTGTGTTTACAAGGGATTCGTATTAATATATATGGGTTTTTTTTTATCGTAAGCTTTTAGACATAAGGCAAGCATTTCTAAATGTGTCAGACATATAAACCCATAGTCTCTGAATTATATTTTATGTACTCTTGTAAGCAAGTTTCGAGTTACGTGTAATTTTTTCCCTTGCAAACTAACGAATTCTTGTAATTTATATGTTTATACAATCATTCGGAGAAGGATTTTGAATTGACTAAACACAAAAAATTGCCCCGTTGGTTGTGGGAAACTCAAATTATCATTCAAGTGTGAGCCATTGTAAAATTGATTTCAAAAACACTAAAATCATAATGATGTGTCCAAAAGTGTGTGAAAATGACAGAATTATCTGCAATACGTGTAGTTATTTGTACTTGATGTGAGATTTACTACCTTTGTATTTGTCTATTTGATCCAAATAAAACTGCTGAAAAGTCAATTCTGTCCGGGCTTTATCATTTGATACCGACCTAATCCTCGGAACCTCTGGGGTAATTTGAATTCCTCTTTATTTAACCAAGGTCATTTGTCTTTGAATAGATAAAATCATGAAAGAAGTTTCACGAGTTGTTTCTTTCATTACATTTAACTAATCTGCTTGTATTTTCTCACTAAGAGGACAGCGTATATTTTTTACCTTAATCTTGCGTATGGTCGATATTTTGATTGCAATTCAATGATTCCGTGAACCACTCCATTCATACATCTCTTTCACTTTAAAGATTGAGTAATATATGCTTGAAATTGATCCTCACGAATAACGCCGTAGAAAACTGGAATCTGTGGCTTGCTTTTGTGTAGAATCGTCTTTAACGATTGTGTTGTTATAGACCAACATGTTGGGATGCAGGGCACGAACTGTCATATCAACCATAGGACTTCAATAGCATTTCATTTCATCATGATCGCAAATTGTGCAAGAAACAAACTGTTGTTGCTTCTTATACATTATTTTAAAGATTAATCCACTTTTGAATAATTCACAACAAATAAGGCAAACGTCACAGAGAAAAGACCTATCAATGTGAACCAGGAACAGAAAGATCTCAAACGAAATCAAAGTCTTATCGTGACTGCAAAATTCGTTTATCAAAGAACTTCAGTTAGTAGTATATTTTAAACAACTCAAAGTGGTTTTAAATGATCTATTAAGACTTTTAGCTCCTTAAATTAACAACTCTTCTTTTCTGATACTATATGAAAAAGGTGATAAAGTGCCTGAATACTAAAACCTGTGCGATCGGGTAATTAAATCCCAGCTACATTATCTACAAAGCTAGACGAAGAAGTAGGATGATTTTTGCGGCGGGGGGGGGGGGGGGGGGGGGGGGGGGGCTTTAACGGCGCATATAACGAGACAAGCTCAAATATGCGCTAAATAAATACTGTTGAATCAGTTTTATTCGTGGGGGTCAACGTTTCCTGTTTCGTTGGGGCGTAATTTTGTTGGTAGCTGATTCAGGATAATTTTAATACATATTTAGCAAAGCCTTTATATATAAATTCGTGGGGATGTAAATTCGTGGGCAAGAGTTATCCACAAAAGCCACGAACAGTGGTCCCCGAAGAACACTGATGATTCCACAGTATGACATGCAAATACTCTGTGGATAGGTCGTACAAATCGTCAATTTCAAAATTTTGAATAGAACTGAGATGGCTTGTCCGAGTTCCAATGATCCGCTATCTTTTTCAAAATCTGCACTTCATGTAATATTCTTCATTTCTCTTCCTCTTCATACCACCCAATCAATATTCTTTAATCGCCCGAGAGCTGCAGCGTTATACATGAATCCATTTATTACATGTAAGAGTCTTTGTTAAAATGTTTGATAAGGGACATCGGCAGGGTTTATGGGAAAAGGAGACTGGTCATTAAGAGGACATTAGTCCAACACGTTTGCAGTTGTCAAAGGGTCATAATGCGTTTGATATATTGCTTACTAGATAGATTTAAAGAAGCTGTAATTTGCCGTCGGCGAGATAAAATAACGACCACAGACTTTTTGAGTTTTCGTGATAACTTGTACATACATATACATGTAACATAGTTGAATCTTGATGGCACGAGATTACGTATTCATAATTACTGATTCACTTTTGATATTAAGTTAACAGATCGCGATTATTTTATCATAATGGCAAGAATATATTTTATTGATTAAATTCACTGAAATAAGTTACGTATGTTAATGATTTATAAATAATTGTTATGTACAGCACATGCAAAACACACCATTATTAAATGTGAATAAATTATACTGAGATAGTGGGTTTATGGTGCTTATTCATTAGATACATGTACAAGCTTACCGCTGATACAATGCGACCCCTGTTGAAATATTTGAGGAGCTTTGTAGTACTTCTGCAATCCCACAGAACAAAGCAAGGCCATAATGATTCTGGTTCCAGCACATCCATATATATTACCAGAATCATTGCAATTAATAATTTTAATCACTTAAAATTTAGTTGGGATTATAAAACAAAAAGAGATACTTTTTGCCATCAAAGTTAAGAAAAGGGGGAAAGGGGGGGGGGGACGAATCACATGAGATCATAGAAATGTATCGGGGGTATATATAATTGATAAATGATGTTCTTGGTAACAATATTTGGGCGTACTTTCGCGTTTTAAAGGCTTAGTAGTTGATAAATGAGCTCAGATTTTCACTGATTGTGATGTGGGTTCTTATATCACTAATACAGTTAACGAGCATCCGGTGTCGATAAGCTCCCCCTGTTGGAGACATTCCTGATCATGTTTAAATCTTACATGACAGATTGGCCGTCATTGCGATGTATGCTGTTAATGTCAATACCGTTGACTAGAATGATTGCATGAACTACATTAGCCATCAAAATTGTTTGTTTCAGCAATACGTAAATAATTAAGTTATTAAAGATTTCTGAGATTAATCATAATCTCTACCATGAATTAAAAGATGAATTCACAGCCTAGTTCGCAGTAGATAGACAGATTTGCTATGGAAATTTTGGATAGATTTTACAAGTTTTCTTTCTGCATTTTCTCGATCAATGTTTGATATAAACATAATTTGGCAAGTCCTTTCCATATTACGGCTTACAAACATAATAAGGCAAGTTAAAAAGCGAAGAAATCAAAGCAATTTAATACTGAATACTTAGTTCTTTAAATGACAATTTTATAGCAATGTAATAACACAAAGCTTATCTTTATGTGAGTTTTATATATCTTTCTTAAACTTTAGCTCTTTCTTGCTACACCTTTGCCTTTAGAAAGATTATATCTGTAAAAGAAACCATATTAGGACCTTTCCAAACCCGTCTTACTTCAATACATTTCTTTTATTCTCGAGAATATATAATCTAGATGACAGCAGTGGAATATGCTTTTACAAGTATGTTACCAGTTTTAAAAATAGAACCATTCTAACAAGACCCTGGACTTTCGGGAAGACGTAACTATTGATTACTTGCATCAAAACAGGTTAAAATGAAACTGGTTTCGAGTGAAATATGCATAGATTGCGTTGTTGATTTTAAAAAGTCATGGCTGAGTAGCCAGCAATGAAATTGTAAGGCCTACGTCTATTGCTGTTTGACAAAACAACCCAAAGTCCAAGCTCTCTTAAAATGGTTCAAATTACACGTTTTAAAACTGATTATGATACATTAAGCCTGTTGTGCTCATCCATGTACATGTACGGAGCTCGTTAAGTAATAAATTTTCTTCAGAATTCACGGACTCCGTTACCCACCCCCATTTTCAGTTGAAAGTTAAACAAATTCTCAAAATAGTTAGCCAATTCTAATTAAGTATCGCACGATAGCCCGCACAGCCATTCAGCAAGAAAATTGTGCTAATCGTACATTAAATATTTATAGTGTTCGAAGAATCTCCGGAAAGCCATCATATGGATCTGTCGAAAAATCCTTCGCAAAATCCCGTACCAAAAATGGCACAATGTTCGTGTATTATGTAAACATAAACTAAGGTCAAAGCTTCGTCTGATTCACGAAAAAATCACACGAAGAAACATACAGAAATAAATCGTGCTATCTGTATAAAGCACGAACACGAGAGCAAATGTTAACCAGAAGTAAGATCAGACGTTTTAGACTGATTTAACCTTCTTTCATGCATATGGTTGTACATAATATTAAACGTCTTAACTATCTCCCACCCTATCCCCCCTCCCCTCATATTTTTGGTGTAAAACTTGAACTTTTTGATTCCGATGCCGTAGAAATTCTCAAGAAGGAAATGGATCGCAAACGTGAAGCCATCGGAATGCAGGACAAATTCAGTGACTGGAAATCTACATAAGAAATAGTTTGAAAGTATATATGTGTATACTTTGTGTTCATTTGATTAATTCGGGGTCGGGGTTCCGTTGCCAGGACACACGAAGAGTATAACTCTTACGAACAAGAGTGTACATGTATGTATATTCTGATCTTATATCTTGGCATAATGAACAAAAATGTCTTACAAATTCTGCATTGGGAATGTATGCCAACAAGACACCCCTCACCTTGATATTCTTATCTGTAGACCGTAGAAAAATTTGAGTCGTTTGCATTCGTTTATAGTTCCATGTATAAATAAGCAGGAACTATTTTCGTTTTAAGCTGTAGTTCTTTTTATACCAAGCTTCATTTGATGTGAGAAATGATTTAACATCAAATCGGATCGAAGCAATTGGGAACAATCACAATCGGTCTTGAATGGAATGTTCTTTGTTCTTAAACCGATAACCCCTTTCTTTCCTAAAAATGGTTCAATTTCATTACCATTTATATAGAGTACCAGTTCCTAAGGATGAGTTCTCTCTCTCTCTCTCTCTCTCTCTCTCTCTCTCTCTCTCTCTCTCTCTCTCCATTCCACATGACCCATTTACGACTTATTCGACCAAGCTCGTGTCAAGGCGAAGATAGATATAGATAAAGCATTGGGATAGGGTATCAAATACTGAATTATTCCCATTTTCAAGACTTCATTTTTCTGTGCAATATTTCACATACTGGCGGGCGAAAGTGAGGAATTCATTAAGGATTGACATAGATGATTAATTAGCATTGTAAAGTCATCATCCGCATACTTTTGGTTTCTTCACCAATATTTGATTGCCATACAAAATGTTGCCAATAACTCAAGAAACAGAGTTTTCTGAAGATTAAAAGTCGCGTTTAATTTCAATATGAATATAGATATAACTAAATTCCATTTAGATGAGAAAAATATCGATCCTACATAAGATTCATGATCTACATAAGATTCAAAATGTTAACAGGATTGATTTATTATAGGAGGACATATTAATATTTTCTAATATCTATTTTCAAAAACAAAATAAGTTGCAAAAACAATTTAAAACCTGTTATCAGATATCGAGAGCAACTTGCTGATAAAGGGAATAGTTCGAAGTTTATTGCTTTGAAGAGAAATTTCAAAGATCACATTTGGTGTAAATCAAAAGCTATTAGAAAGCAGTTAGATTTACAGCCAATTACAAATAGTTATTATTGCATGGTATTGTATAAGGTTTTATTTTGCATTGGTAGTTACATGTAAGTACATGGCCATAAACCTGAGGAAACATCTATAAAATTACAGGGTTGCAGCACAAAGGATAAAACAAAATTATTAACAGAGCGAAATTATAAGCCATATGTTTTAATACTGATAGGGGCTTTTGTGGACAACTACTTTTCGCTTTCTTATCTTTATATAGCTGATTGACGTCATCATGCCTTTTAAGACGTATGGCCATACTCCCATGCATTCGTTGTCTGGGTTAGTTAGCCTTCATGACTTCTTGAAGTTTCCAAATGTCACTAGAGGCTCGTAAATCCGACCATATTTATTCATTCGATTACGGACTTTTGTTGTCGCCTCATTTTGATGGTACTTTTTGTTTGGAAGGCAAATATATGGTCGATAGATATTCGATATTGGTCAAATACCAGATATAGACGTAACTTATCATTGGTAAATAGTACCATATGTCCAAATGGACAAAATAATGCAAGCTCAAGCACGTCCACTTTTTATTCATATCAAAATTAAATCATGAAGCCACATGCATTCACAGAGTATAAATGCTTAGAGAAATGGTCATACAATATATTGTTTAATTCAAATGAAAACATCCATTTGGTCATGTACCTTCCAGTACTCAGAATTTGTTTTGTTCAATTTATTAATACAATACATATCAAACTTTTATTTCATAATAGCACAATGTTATTGCTAAGAGGTGATTCTGAAGGCCAAACATTCTTTAAGCGAATGTACAATTTGTGTTGTCAAGAAGCTTAGTTTATTTAATAAAGGAACGATATTTTTCTATCTGATAGGAATAGAGCTTTTTTTTATTACAATAATTGTGTTCTCTTCTCTTACATAATACAAAAAAGTCGTCGTGTTTGAAATCGCTCCTCGAGTGGTTCCATCAAGTGTTTCGCTTTATAAAGTTAGCTGCAATTGATTGCTTTGTTGTTGTATATTTATCTTGCAATAGGACTCGTGAATGCCTTATTTTTATATATATGCATATAATATAATTTATCTACAGAATGTAGCAATATCTTTGATATCACGTAATGTGATCGATTTCCATTTAATGGAGGAAGTTTATTGTAAGATTTATTTACATATACTAGCTTTAATATCTAAAGTCGATGATGCTGCAGCAACTGCCTTTGGATCATATTTTTCGAAATGCTTTTGGTTTAGGTATATATTCATTGTTAATATTAGTATTTCACATATCATGCGTAAAAATGATACAACTCAGGAATAAATTGCAAACAGACTTGAACTATAGCATGTTTACCAAACTCCCGGACTACATACATTCAATATCTATCAAAATACCAAAAGCATCCATTCCCTTCCATGGGACATGTATCGTGAGAGGATATTCTCATAATTGTATAGCTCTCACTTCTTAGCTTGCTTATAACCTGCTTTTATACCTCGAGAGAGAGTCAATCCTAGACGGCGCTCAACTAATACTGTTAAGTGGAATTTAGAGATTGGTAACAGAGAGACACTTACAGCAGAGTAACATTAAATAGTCCTTTCTAAGACTGGAACCTATTTGTCAAATACCATTAGGCTGCCCCCGTGCTAAGGGTTATCTTGTGTGGATTATAACGCATTGTAAATTGCCTATATAATACAAGACTGCTTGTCAATTCAAATACGTAAACTTGTCCGAAGGTCTGGTGATAAAACTGGATATAATGCTTAATTATCATTAGAAAGGCCATACATTGTTATTACTTACTACATCATCAGGATTGATTTTTTTTTGTTTCCTCCTCCCCGGATATCTAATTTGTGCGCTATTGAATAGTTTCTTAGCGACGACAGAAAGCCCGCCAAATTTATATGTAGTAATAATGGACGACCGCTGCACACAATACGTGATTTCAATGTAGTGAACCTAATTAATCTATATAGTATCGAGCAGCGGGACACTCACACTGTGATGACCTATTGTCAAATGAATTATATTTCCAGAAATTGCGCTTTGTTTCCCATCGACGACAATTGCAAACCAGAGATTTGTATTTATTATGCAATCAACATAAAATATATACAGCTCCTGTAAACTCTAACTCATAATATTTGCAACTTACATGTAAACGATAAAAAAAGAATTCATGTTTACTGATTGACAATTTTCTACAAACAACACAGCTTTATATATTTCTTTCTTTGTCTTACTACAAACAAACATTTGTTGTTCATATAGTTAAAACACGTTATATACATTTGCATTTGCGCAATGTAATGATAGAATTCTATAACCATGTTCATTTATTTTACACTTCGTCTCAAAAACCAACGATTCTCGGACGGAGAGCATTTTATTCGGGTTTCTTGATCTCGGGAATCTCTACGACTGTTGTATGGTTCTCTTTGTGCGTTTTTCCGTTTTCTTGCGGCACAGCCGTATAATGTGACGTCTCGCGTTGTAAAGGCATAGGTTTGCAAGAAAACATTCTTGTAAAAGTTTCTCTAAACTGTCGACTCATTGCACAATAAATCAGAAAGTTAAGTGGGTAAGACACGAGTATGCTAGTATTAGAAATGTTTGTTAATAATATAAATGTGCTATTGTCCATAATGATTATGTCTAGCGTATTTTGTATGCTAAATAAAATCATAATCACACCGAGAGGCAGCTCAACGAGGAGAAATAATCCTAGGACTGCAACAAGCATCAACGTAGTGCAGTTACTGTCGGCGAGCTTCTTGGATTCGCTTTTCTTGTTTTGTCGCAACAAAAGCCGACGTCTGAGCTGAGCTTGGCGCATTGTTCGAATCAGAAGAGCATTCAGAATCAGTAGAAGACTGCACGGTATAAAGTGAATAAAGATGACTCTAAATCCAAAAATCAAATTGAAGTACAAATTCATATCTTGTACGACAAATTGGCGGTATGGAACCAAACATGTTGTTATTGTTGTGTTGGGATCTCGCTTTGAGGGCAGCGTGTGTGGAATATATTGCGTCTCCACGAAACGTGTTATCTGCGTCAAAGCTGCTACAACAAAGATACCCACAGTCGCTTTGATGACATTTGGAAGCGTGCAAAATTTCCGAGCCATGTCTGTATGGCATACGTAGATGTATCTTAAAATGGCCAAAAATACAGTCAACCATATGGAGGCTGTGTGGAAAATCATCGGCAGGTATTCGGATAAGAGTTTGTAAAGATAACACCAATCAAATGGCGGATGTTCCTCATAATTTCGTAGGGTGTAAAAGTAGAAATATGAAGGTAACGGAAAGAAACCGGTAAGCATATCCGCCAGAGCCATTGCAGATAATATGATGTTAGTCGGCGACCGCATGTGTCTCCGAAGCAAAACTAGCATCACCAATATATTTGTTACAATGGTGACAAGTATAAAAATTATCGAAACTATTCCATTGATAGGCACTAAGTATAATTGTCCTGGCTGCAGAATTTCCAGCATTTCTGGTTTTCTTCCATAATCAGTATGATTGTTTTCATCCATGAGAGAAATGTTATTTGAAATTTCAAACTTTGTTGAATTCATTTTACTTACTTAGTATCTATTACTGGAAACCCATTACAGCACAGTGGTTTATTTCCGGGACTGTTTAAAAGTTGTTCACACAGATCACGGAATCACAAAGAGTCCTTAAGTTTCTCGTAAAAAAATCATTCAAGACTTCAGTAAAAACTTGAAAATGTAAATGCTTCTTACCTACAAATATTAAATTGTGGCATATATTTTCCTCTGAGATGATGACGATATTTTGCTTAGGCTTAACTGCAGCAAACGTCATGCGAGTTCGTTCCTCTTTGGAACAAATAGTCCTGTTCACATCAAAGAAAGCACTGGATAAATTGTCTGGGCCGACGCTCCACAAGGTTTGGTGAATAATTGTCCATTGTCCGTTGATTGCGGTGACAAAAGTAAAAACCGGGTTGTCTATTGATTATGCGGACAGCTCTCATATCTCGATTTCATACAAAGCGTGAATCTGCACAGATACTTATTCCTGCTTTGTTTCGATATAATCTTAGCCTCTTTGAGAAAATGAAGAGTCAATTAGTGTTTGTTGTTAAGTACACTTTCTTTCATTTTCAACTGAATGCACGGAGTACTGTTCCGAAAGTGAAGTTGTGTTTAATTATCGGCTGATGATGGATGTCTTTTGGAGTTCGTCCTGACTAGTGGTTATTTTCAGTTCTGACGATATGCACCGATCTATACTTGTCAAATTTCTCCCGTGGTTTAAAGGTGATTATATCAAAACAGCATCCCCACCATGCTATTAAACTTTTACAGTAAAAACGACGCTGCTCTCTCCTCGATAATACGCACAATTAAAACGTCACTTTATCGGCTAATGGACGGGTTAAAAAGCTTTTATATACAATAAATATTAGTGGATTCCGCACTTAATCCAGTGTCTTGTCTAAATGGCTCTATTAGGTGAATATTCTGGCCACATTTAACAAGGAAAGCCTGAAAAGAAAGAAAAAAAACAACGACGAATTAGTACCAAACTCTGTCCCATGTCAGATTTAAATCTGAGTGAATAGAATTTTTTAATATAATTTTATATGCATTAAAATTAATACTAGCGAAGTATTTTTTTAAAAACGGGATTCTGTCCCATGTCAGATTAAATCTGTGAACAGATTTTTTTTTGTATTCTCATACGCATCAAAATTAATACAAGCAAAATATTATTTTGAAAATTGATTGGTTTTTATTCACGCCACTCGATTAAAAAAGGCAAACAGAAGCAAATCAATTTGCCGTCATGTTGGTTTTCATTATGATTGTACTTGTATGTACAAAAGTAGGCCGTGATCACTTGGATGGGTTTGTAAAAAAAAGTAATTTTCATTAATTTGGAAAACCAAGGATAAAGTGAAAATTAGCGTACTTTTTATGAAAATGCATTATGTAATTCATGTACATGAATCAATAATTCTAATTGAGTTTTTAGAGAATTCAAGATGTTTATCTTCCGCCACATTTGATCCGCATTACGATATCCCTTTCTCCGTAGGTGTACGTCTGTGACAATCACTGTTCATATCGAACACACCCGATTTTATTTTTCCCATAATTCTTTGCAACGTGCTTGGCCGACGCTAACAATAGGCGCTAAGTTATACCCGGCCGAGCTGTCCAGCAATAAAGACGTGCTTAGTACTAGTGTGTGAAGGGGGTATCGTGTTAGAAGCCTGTGTGGCATGTTTTAGTTTCACAAGTTCAGCATTTGACGCGGACACGGATAGCTGACCGTGGTAAGTATTTATTTAGTTTGGTGTAGTTTATTTGTAAATTTTTGCCTTTTTATTAGTATTACGCAGTCGTCCTATAAAGTCACCTTGACCATTGTTCACTGTAGAGTTACCTGTGTGTTCACTGATGTGTGACTTTAGCGAGAGTGTTTAAATGGAATTCGTCTTTTTCTATAGTACAGTTTTTGCTATTGCTGTATAAAGAAACGGTGATTTAAAGGGCTATTTTCTATGCGTTATTTTATTTTACAATTTATGGTCACTTTTTCCACTTAACTACTTGGGCGGAAGTGCGTCACCGGAAGTCTCAGACGCCATATTGTTTACTGTAAACAAATAACTTAGTTACCATATACTTACAATATTTTGAGATGTTGCCTTTAATATAATACTATTTATACATTATCATAGTTTGATACTATCAGTGAGATACTTATATGATGTATTATACAATATTGTTTTTATTATGGTGTTATGGTGTCACTTGTACACTTATTGTAGTTTCATTTTGTTGATGTTGAGAAGATGATGGTGTAGATGATGTCGTTCATGGTGAAGTCGATGACGATGCGATGTTCATGTTGATGACGACGATGATGTTATGGTGATGATGACGACGATGATGATGGTCATGTCGATGATGATGGTGTAGATGATGTCGTTCATGGTGAAGTCGATGACGATGCGATGTTCATGTTGATGACGACGATGATGTTATGGTGATGACGACGATGATGATGGTCATGTCGATGATGATGAAGTAGATGATTATGGTGATGACGATGATGTCTTTTGTGATTATGGTGTTGTAGGCGATGATGTTGACGATAATGTCGATGATTATGATGGCGATGGTGATGATGATGATTGTGGTGACGAAACTACTCTAGTTGTGGTTGTCCGTAGTTGGTCCAGGACTACAGCCCCGGAGATTCGGACACTCTTCTAATTTATTTTTGGTCATTTGTATAAACATCATATTTTTTCTTGTTGAGTGAAAGGTGTGTGTTTGTGTGGTTTAGTGTTTATATTTCTATCTTTTCTTTCTTTCTCTTATTTTTTTTGTTATTAAATTTTGTTAAATTTAAGATGTCTTGTTGTTGTTTGGAGTAGCCTACGCTCATCCCGTTACAACGTCATAAAAAAATAAATTGCTAGGATCAGTAATTTCTAAATAATATTGTCATTTAATTACATCTGATTCCGACACTGATTGATAAATATCGGAGACGAAAAAGACTCGAAGTAATCAGTAATTGTTGTGGGATAATTAAATATTTGCGTTATAAAAGCAATTGAGAGAAAACAACTTTATGGATTGTTGCCTTCATAAATTGGTCAAACATAGTCACAATATTTGTTGAGATGGTTCGGCGTTGAGAAGAGCGGGTTTTCTTCCTCAGAAGTAATTTTTATTTGCTTAATTGACACCCCTCTCTCTCTCTCTCTCTCTCTTCGGCCTTAGACGATTCGATATGTTTGAGTTTTAAGCTTTGCACAAAATGTACTCAATTAAACGCAAAAGTTGCACTTTTAGACAGGTAGACAAGTAAAAATGTTGCTTATTGATCAGGTGTAATACAAAACAACCGAACAACCTTCGTGTTTTCGTGTTATGTCTTGCAAAAAGCACTCGCATAGAGATCTTTATCACTAGAAGGTGGGTTTTACTCAAGGTCCGTATAGTTTACAACTGTATACAACATGCAAGTAACAATAAGGAAGAAGGGGGTGGCTCTTCCCTTCTTGACAGTAGACTTTTTTCAAGTATATGTAGGAAAATTATATACAAGTACCAGCCAACTGGTCCCTCCACTATCTTGAGACTGACTAAAGTATATCATGAAAGTACGTATGTTAAACCGAATTTTAGAGAACAGGAGCAAGCAATCCCCTACCCGAATAGGAATTTTAGGTGCATGGAATTTTTTTGTTTTTTTATTTGGGGGGGGGGGGGTCTTGTTAAGATGATAAATACCTGCATAAACAATAAACAGTATTTATTTACTGAAATGGGATTATTAATATTACTTAATTTCACATTGAAGAAATGCATGCATGCTCTGGGTATACAGCATTTGTTTTTGCATTGGTTACTGATCCTGGACACCATCAGTGTCCAAGTAGCGTAGTGGACAACGCACTCGACTGTCACCGCTGCGACCCGAGTTCGATACCCGTGATCGACAGTGGTTGTATGTGATAGGGTATGGCGGTCGCCCGCTTGGACACGTGGGTTCTCTCCGGGTACTCCGGCTTCTTCCCACACCAATGACCCCCTCGCGCTAACATCCGTGCCAACGAGAGATATTAATATAAGTTGTAGAACTTGCTTATCAATCGTTGTAAAATAAATAAAGTTCAGTTTTTTTTTTTTACTG
Organism: Magallana gigas; assembly: GCF_963853765.1. NCBI lineage: Eukaryota > Metazoa > Mollusca > Bivalvia > Ostreida > Ostreidae > Magallana > Magallana gigas. The sequence continues at coordinate 40,175,768 of NC_088859.1, forward strand.
ATCCTGGTATTTCTTACAATTAAATAATCTGTGAACTATATAAAATTATACAAATTCAATTTGGCTGATAAAAATGATACACTACCTCAAGTATGCTTTGTTTTCTGAGACCAAGCAGCTATATAAATTGATTTGATTTGAACATATTTTATTATGCAAATATACATTTACATAAATGGATTAGGCAGCAGGCAATGCCTATGTAAGCCTTCTCCATAAATTTTATATAAATTATATATATTAAAAGATATTAATATACTATATTAACTGAGTAAAGTTAACTCAATTTGCGCTAAACATAAACAGTTGTATAAATACACTTTCATATTATTTGTTTGTAGTTAGTTAGTCATATCCATCGTACTAATCAACACATCGACTTTTTGAACAAAACTTGTTCAACAGCAGAAGAATCTGACTTAGGTTTGCAAAGTGTTGCGAGCTTAAGGATAAGAATAAGTAAACTTGCTGGAAGGATATTGTTATTAGACTCACAAAAGGGTCATTCAGTTCATTGATTGCTTTGCCGCTTTTTGCCATTTTCTGTCTCCGACGTCCGGAAAAAGTAGCATTATAATGGTACACTCTAGTGAAAGCCTGTAAGGATTAGGGAAAATTCTAGTCAACAAAAGCACACAATGCATACTCCATGGTTCGAATATCATGATAGCCGTAGGGAACTACCATATTCTGTAACACATGCAGTTGTTGCTGAGATTTACAGGAAAGTGCTAACTTGAATCCAAACACAGTGCTTTTGATAGTCAGCTTCAAAGGTAAACAAAAAAAAGTCAAGGTAAAAGCTTCCGATATACCAAATAGTCACACAAAGAGTCAAATCTTTTCAGATAAATTCCTCATGATATGTTATCTGTCTTTTTTTTATATGTACTTACACTTTTTACAGATATATTTTATATTAAAAATATAGTGTGTATACACATTATGTAGAATTCCCCACAAATCTAAAGTTTATTGTTTGTATTTTACACCTATGAGCCACATAGCTCCTTTAATCAATAACAAATATTGTTTATTTGACCGTTTGATTACATCAAACCTATTTTGCTAATCATTCTTTATACACATAATCCAATTATCAATGTGTACGTATACCCCAGTATCTTGATCATACAAATGTATATCTGTTTTGTAACAGTAAACCTGTTAATTTTTAGAGTTTCGTGTGTCCTTTAAGAAAGAGTGCCAATATTTTTATATATTAATGTGTTATGTTGTCTAATGTCTAATGAAATTGTATTTGTTATATTGGCATTTGACACTTGAATAAACAAGAGATGTTTGTGAAACACTTATGCCACCTCCCTTGGAAACATCAGCAAAGAAAATGAACGGAAACTGCAACTATTTGGACTTTTTCAGAGTCAAATCAAACTTGACCTAAATATTATCATCATAAATCTGTATACCAAATTTCATTTCAATATGTGCAAACTCTGCGAAAAAAAATGAAAGGAAACTGCAAAAAATTGGAAATTTTCTACGTCCAGGGGGCATTACTGTCGAAAATGGCTTGATCTTACCCCAAATCGAACTTGACCCAGATATTTGTATGATAAATCTGTTTACTAAATTCCATTTCAATATCTGCAACCTCTGCGAAGAAAATGAACGGAAACTGTTGGTGGCCCTACCGACCGACAGACGGACAGCAGCAAAGCAATATTCCCTCCCCTTTTCGAAGGTGCCATAACAATTACTTACTTTTTACTGTTTTATACTTTTGATATAAACAAGGCGGTTTTAAAGCAGTTGTGCTATAACATAAAAATAAACAAAACTACGAAGCTTCATACAGGCGAAAAATTGAGCATGAATCGATCAATCTCAAATCATACAGGAGAAAAGCAACTGCTTTATTAAATTCGCATTATTACTGCAACGTTTGCTTGACACTGTTCTTTAATTTCTTTTCCCCAGTAAACGTCATTTTTTAATATCTGTCAATTATAATCCCATAAAACGTCAAATGTTTACACGGGGAAATTGATAACATTTTCTTTTTAAAAGCGCATAATGATTGTGTAATTATATTAAGCATCGTTTGTGTCTGACTTAAATGCATTGTTATTAGATTTATCAAGAAAGAATGAAAAAAATCGACAGACATTTTGGAGGCGATAGGAAAATACATTGCTCAATGTTAACTGTAACTTTCTATTGCCCTTTGAGGGTGCAGTTTTTTCAGAATGATGAATGTTAATTATTTTTATCTATATTTAATTGCAAATATATTGCGTAAGATATATGGAGTCGGATAAAAATGTTTTCTATATAAAAAGGACAAGAGGGAGGGTAAAAATTGATCTCAGGGATTTTTGCATTTCATATTGAATTTATTCCAGATTCTAGATTGTTGCTATAACACTTGGAAATAAATCTGTTTTCTATTAAAACCGTCTTAAAGTTCTATTAAGTTGAAGACATTAGATTATCCAAGACAACAACAAGAAATCTCGCAAAGCAAGGTTTTTTTTTATTGATGCTGAGTTTTATTTCATGAATATTTCTGTAATCTTAACACTTAATACTTATAATTACGATAACTTTATTTTTCCCCGAAAGACTTTCTTCGATAATCGACATTCTCTGTGACTTTTGACTTGTATGCGTATTAGTATTTGAATGCTATTAAATTTAAAAAATTCTCCTCGGAGCTAAAACTAATCACAAAAACTTTACATATTCATCTCGCTTGCATTATTGTTCACTCAACATATATCTTCGAGAGCTCTGTCATCAGTTTAATGTTATTCTCCAATAGGTTAGAACAGAACATCGATCGTCGTCGAAATTTCTCAATTACCAAACGTTAAAGCAAAAATGTATAAATCATACAAAGCTTTAACAAGCCGTCCCGTAAGGAACACTTTAGTACTCGTAAAAACCATCATATAATTGTCGTAAATTAATCAAAGATCTATTGTGAGTAGTCGTAAACTCAATATCTGACGGATTATGGCCCTAATTGATCTATAAGTGCTTCAATGAATTAGTGTACATTCAGTTTTCCATCGATGCGATACAAGAACTAAATGGTTTTCGATCGAACAGATAGAATCAGAACAACGCAAGTTAATGAAAAATAGCATCTTATTCAAATATATGTAAAATTTAAACAGAGAAATATATCTGTACTATAGAATAATAACAAATAAATGTTATCATATTGACTTTACTCACTTGTTTTCTTCTCTCAAGGAAAAAGTTTTAAATTCAAATTGGTTCAGTTTAAAAAAAAAACACCATAAAAAACACCCCCCCCCCCCCGAGAAAAAGCTAGAAATAGAAGGAAAAAAAAACCCATTCAAAACACCCCCCCCCCCAAAAAAAAAAAACACCTCACGTAAAAATTGCAGTTCATACATGTATTGCTACAGGCATTATACATACAAGTTATTCTCAGTTTGTCGTAAAAAAAAAAAACTTAATCATACTCGTGCACGCACAGAAGTTCTAATACATGTGATGACGATTATTATCATTAGGGTAAAAACAAGGGTAAATCCTGCATCGGTAGCACCAAACAGGACCATTTTGCCTGACCAACTCAGCAAATAGCTTATTAGAACTCACTTTCATTGAAATTTATTTCCAACTTTTTATTGAAAAGCTAGATGCCGATTTTCTTAGAGGTCGACTTATTCAGTTATCAGAAGCAAATTAACGTCCTCTCTTGATAATTAATAACTCACTTCATAAATAAGCAAGAAGCTTAAGGATGACTACGCATTCTATTTGTACTTTTTCTGCCTCTTTCAGCTTCTGCAATGCATATAATTCGAACATCACAAATTAGTTTGATTAATTAATGAAAGCAACGTTGAGCTTTATATATTTCGCTTGCCCATTTCACGCATAAGAACTCTTTTTTTTCGTGATATCCCGGAAAGTTGCAATGTTTTTGTCTGGTGCTTCAATCTTTGACTTAGTGGGATATGAAGTATAACTGTTTAGATGAATCAAGTTGTGGTGAATGTATCCTGCTGATATTTGTCTGAGTATGATGTCAAAATAAAAAAAATCGACTTATTATCCTTTGTTATTTACATGTAGGAACTAAAATATAAGCCTTGTTGTGAAACTTCAGCTATTCAATCGCAGTTTTATCTTAAATTACCAGCACGTTTGTACGTTTGAATCAATAAGCCTTAAATCAGATTAGTTTAAAACAATCAATAAACATTTAACATTCTAAATGATTTATATTGATTTATATTGTCCAAAGAAAAGGTCTTTTTAAACGTTTCGTAAAGTTGTTTTAAGTAAATAAACATACGAATGACCAAACAACCATCATTAAATCAATCAGAAAAGAACATGAGTGAAGAAAATGGCACAAAATGTCCATTGGTTTATTCGAAAAATGAAAATCAATCCTAAAAATAATTGTATGAAGTAAATTATTCATTATTATATCTTAAAATTGCAACACTCCATCCCCTTTTCTTACTAATATTTCAAGCAAATAAACTGTGTGTGCATTTATTTTCTTTGTGCCACGCGTAAAGAATTTTATAAAATGGATGTTGCATGTTACAGTGTTAAAAAATCTTATTTATAAGATTCAAAATTTTAAAATGCCCAAAATTGTACCACAGCAAAATATATTTCTGCCTCTAACAACTGTGGGATTGCGTTCAGGTTCTTGATTTTGATCTAATTTGCAACATATACAATGGGCTAGATTGCCCAAATAACCCATCTTGGTCAAAACAGAATAAATGAAAACAATTCATGTAAAAATTGAAAGTAAAGTATCTTTAGCATTAGCTATTTTCGAATTGGTTCAATTTATCATGTTTTCGTACCACGTCTTAAAAACCCACCATCAGAAAAATCAGGTACCAAAATCACAAGTTTTATTTTACTATTTCCTCAAATTTCTAGCAGATTTTCAAGCATGTAGAAAATAAAAATAGTTGAAAAACTTAAACATGCATTATATCCAATTAAGTCACAACAACTTAGGTCAAAATGATATGATAAACTCCAATTATTTTAGGCAAATTGTGTTATTGAATTATCTTTATAATGAAAAGTATTTCACTTAAAGCGGTTGTTAATATAGATTACGTTGCAGTTTTTCCCCCATCATACTAAAATTGAACACCTGTTCGTTTGAACCAATATGTTGACAGTTAACAGACCTATTTGAATTTATTCTGAATAGATATCGCCAAAAACTGTAGTTTTAAAAAATATATATGTTTAAATTTTCAATTTTTAGTTTCTTATCCACATTTCTTATCACATTTGTTCTTTATAAACAATACTCCATAACGTTGATCAAAAAATGGTTTCATTCAGACTTTTTTTAAAACAACGACTGATATTGGATCACTTTAAATAATTTTACAGATTATTACATCGATCGTTGTCATCCTTGGCTCAGCATCTTGCGATATTTTTTTTACATATAAAACAAGGTTTTACATTTGACTCGTATGGTTAAAGATAATATTCAAAGGTACAAGTTGTACATTGCCTTTTCCCAAACTCAAATATTGAGTGGTTTACATTATATAAGAACTGATTCCAATAAAGCAAATGTTCTTACCAGTAGATGCACGTAAAGAGAGCCTCCTATCAGAAAGTAGGTATCTGTAAGACAGATTCTAACTGTAGCTTTAGGTATTCTGCTGTCAAAACAGCTCAGTGTTGGATCAGATAGAGGTAAATGTTGGCTAAATTGTAAGACAAAAATCTGATGCATCATGCTCGACTTGGGGAGACGAAAGAAGAGAAAGAGGGACTACTTTACGCTTATAAACATTTTTCCGTTTGTATCAAATTCCAGTTTAGTCTAATAGAAAAGCCTTTTTGTCTTTTTTTAAACAAGTGCTTTATTGTCCTTGAATTATACAGAACACTATTGATGTACAATAACAACTTCTGACATCCGTTTAAAATACTAACTTAACTAAAAACAGTGTACGATGCATAAGTATTAGTTATAAACAAATTCAAAATATTAATTCCTGTCCAAAAACACCACGTCTTAAAAGTTACTTAACCTTCATTTTATAATTATAATGAAAATACAAGAATTCCATATTAAGATAAATTACGTAGACATTTAGTTTATTATTGTTGTCTGTTGTACACTCATGAAATAGAACCATTTAAACAAGACCTTGGACTTCCGGTTGGACGTAGCTATTTATTTCTTGCATTAAAACATGTTTAAAATGACGCGGTTTCAAGCTAAATATGCACCGACTGCGTAGTTTTAGCTCAAAAGCCAGACAAATCTTGTGGATTTCAAAGAGTCCGAGTGGCTAGCAGTGAAATAGACAGGTCTATGTCACATTGCTGTTTGACACAACTACTCAAAGTCCAATCTCTTGTTAAAATGGTTCTATTTCATAAAACATGCATCGCGATAATATGTATTTTTTTCTTTAATGTCTACTCACCGATTGCTTTCCTTGAGATGTTAATACATTGATTATTATGTTTTTTGAATTTCTATGATCAATTTGAATCAATATACAATGACAATTGAATTCATCTAGTTTTGGAGGCCCAAAAGAAAATTAAAAGAAAATTGTTTGAATTTATCCGAATTGCGTTTATTTCTTTGATTTCATTTGAAACAATATCAGAGATATTCCATTGAGAATATTTAAATTTAAGAACTTTTTCACCCCTTCTTTCTCATGTATGCTATATTTTAACCACATAATATTTGAAATAGAAAAATCATCTCCGGCAATAGCATTGTAATGGTATAATATACCGAAATGAAAATACTTATTACTAAAAACGATTCTAATTTTTGATAAAATCATCTATGCACTGCATCATATGTTCGCATCTTAAAGCAACCTTCATTTGTCATGGAACAGAGAAATAAAATCTACTTACATCGGTTTCCCCCCAATATTCAGAGAGTGCAGTTTCTTAAACCGAGGGCGAGAACCGAGCTCCTCTCGCCACCATTATACGACGACGGCGTCACGTTGTCTTTCAGAGTCACTCGCAAAACGTCTTCCGGTATCTTGCAAATGGCAAGATTGCATCCAACAATCATGTATAATTGAATGTTTGAAAAACAATTATTCTCTGGTATCATAGATGCAATTCAAAGTCTGACTAACCGAACAGAGAGGAATTCTTGATGTTTATTGAGGCTTTTGGACTTCGCTATGAGTTTTTGGCCAATAATTATATTTGTAATTTGCCGTCGAATAGTCGGTAGTATGTTGTCTTTATTGTGGTTTTTATTACGACAAATAAACACTCTGATTATATCATTTTATTTGAGTGACCCTGGCTGCCACCATACCTTTGAAGTTTCTATTTGATTTAGGGCCATTCCCCACTCTAACTGTTATCAGCAGAATTCGATAATCATCAACCAATTATGTAGGTATTCACTGTAAGGTTTAATAGTACGTCATAATTATATCGATACTGTAAAAACGAGTTTGTTAAAACGCCCAAATTGCATCTGACGGACATCGAGATGAGGAACTCAACAAAATACGGCACTCTGTATCTTTGATAGACATTCAGGTCATTCTCAACACGAGGCAACGCGGGCACTTTTCTTAACAAGACAATTAATTCAATCAAAAGGACAGAGGCGGCTTTAAACTCAATCATTTAACGATGGCAAGCCTTCGGGCTCCGTTCACTGTACATGTTCTTCCAGTTCTAGTCAAATTTATTTTCGGTAATTCTTTCCGAAATAAAACATAAACAATCTTCACGTGTGAAAGACGGACCAATAGTTTTTTTCGTTGCCAAAATATATTTTAATATTCGTCCAAATAAAAACTTTTACGAGATTTGTTTTATTAGAAGGCTAATCAATCTAACCATCTAGCCTTCTTGTAATCTTCATGAAAAACAGATTTACAAATATTTTAGTGAATTGCAAAAAAAAAAACAACCAAACCGTTGGGTCAAGTTTATTAAAAGGACAATAAGAATAAATGTAAACCTTACCTAGGGAGAAGCGGAATGGATAGCCAAGAACAGAGAAGAATAAATGGAAATCCCGCGTCCTTGTTCTACATGTACATGTATGTGCCTCCAGGTGCAACAAGGACTAGGTAGATAGGTCAGAATAAATATACAAAGGTGACTTTTGTACAGATATTGACTGTAACGTTTATGGTAACGTGAATATTAAATATCGGTCATGGACCAATTCAAGATCGTATCTTTAACCAACAGCCCATGACAGAATAATGAACCTATGGATTCCAGCTAGAAAGAAAGGGTATTTCCGATTTCACTAAACATTGTTTTTACGTATATTAGAATATATTTTGCCAAATTGATGCTTCGCATAAAATACATTATTAAATCTGTATTGATGTCTTAATTAGATTGGATAATAATTCTAAATATATATGTTTAGATGACCAGAAGATTGTTCATAATAGCATTCCTTAATGCAATTTAAAATATATATTTTTTTTTCTACACATAAAGTTTGTAGTTGAGACCACAATGTTACTGATCGAAGATCATTGCCTGGAGAAAATGAAATGGAAATAACATTTGTATAAGTGACACGTATTTCATATTTATACATGGAAGGCCATTATTTAACAAAATCTTCCACCAAAAATCAATTTAAGGACATCATTATCACGAAAAAAATATGACTTCCCTGGTAACGATTTCTACTTGGTTGGATATTTTTCATACATGCATGCATTTATAATCTTGGATGAGCCGTAGAAAGCAAGAAAGTAGGGTAGCTTAAATCAAGCAGATACCACGCAGGTTATTTTTTTTATACTTGAAATTTAATTTAAATCATGAAATAGAATTGGGTTAATCCTCTTTACGCAACATAATATTTTTTCATAATATCTGTTTGATAAGAAATTAGGCAATACATACTGTGAAGCATTCGCTGTAGCATAATCACAGCTGATTCACCGCAACTGCTATAGTAGAATCACGGTAGGGTATTAATTAGTGGAACTGAATCATATACGCTTTGATAATTATATATATCAAACTGGCCCATCAAAATAATCCTTTTGATGTTTTTCGAGACCATGAAGCATTTTGTGAAAATCTTTATTGGCATTTTAAAAAAGGAATTAAATTTAGTTTACTTATTCGATTGCTAGTTTAGTTAAGAGAACTGAATACTGTCTTCAATATGGGCAGTTTTTTAATAAATAGAGAGGCGTGAATATAGTTAACTGGTCTTTAATTCTATTTAAATAGAAGCTCAAAAACACGCTAGCTTCTTCTCCAACATTTTCAGACAAAACGTGATACAATCTTTACTTAAAACATCACATCCCAATAAATTTTGATCGAAAGTTTATATTTACACAATTATTCTGATAGGTTTAATGGAAAGCTTTTAAAATTCTTTCTTTATTTGTTGTTTAATTTAATACTTGCTGTGAAAATCGAAGAATCCAAACGTGTAAATTTACATTTTGCTGCTTAAATCAGATACCGGACAAAAAGAAAGGAACATTCGCGTTACTCATAGAGAAAAAATTAACGAATTGCACATAAAGTCATAATAAAAATTCCGTTCTCCGCACATATCTGTTTTATTTAGCTTTGGATCAGCAAAGGTTTTCTTCGATGTACTTTACATATTACATACATAATATCCTCGATTCCCGATAACAGCTTGACTTCGTTTATCCGTAAGGCTCACGTGAATTTTGCTTAATATCCAGTTGAGCTACATAATTTCTAGAGTATCTTTCGTCCGAGATCATGTTAGGTGCATCGAACTAATGACCGTTTACTTACAACGAAAAATCTAAATGGGTTAATATATCAAGGATTTTCTTTTTGTCAATTTGTACAAAATTATTATAAAAAGATCATGTTTATTTTGTATAGCGAATGTGTTTCTTTTCTTAATAATCAAATAATCAGGTAACATCGGCTGACATAAAACGACTGGTGTGGGTTTGTTGCTTTCTTTCACAATTACGTTGTCTTGTTCCCTACATAGATTGTTAACAGAAAGGCTAAAATATCGCATGTTTAAGCTTTTGTATCTATACCATATATAATTTATTGATTCTATGTAAATGCACTACCACCTCCTGTTATAATATGTTATACTGATAATTTGTAAAGCTTGAAGAAATAAAGAATTGTAGATCCTTTTCTACACATTTTTCAAGTCGAGCGTATCTCTAACGTTTCTATTGAATAAATATTCTTTTCCGGCGTCTAATCAATCCATTTTGATTGGGATATGCGTTCATATTATTTTATAATAATTGTCAATTTTGTTGTTTTCATTTATCTGTCATGCTCAGCTTTCTGTAAATATCAATTTTTATTTTAAAACCAAGAAGGGATTGCGTGTAATTACTAAAATTCACGGATAACGGGATTGGGTAATCTCATTAATGTGAATACCAACAGCTAAGTCTTTGATAGTGTAAAGAGCTATTAATTACCGTTCCCTCTAGAGACCTAATGATGCAAAATGCTTTTCAGCTCAAACGCATTTTCTCTTCGAACATTAAAAATCTGCATACATATACATGCATCTAATTCTATAATGTAGACATAGAACAATGCATGTATAACTCACGTCCCTTCATATAATCACATGTATTAATCTTTAAACTCATGTAAGCCAGAGACTCCCTGCCCACTTTGCATTTAATAGCATCAGTAAAAAACAACCAGTAAATCAGGCTTGGGTGAAATCAAATCCATGGTTTTATTGAATGAGTAATAAATTAGTACACATAGTAAAATATCACACAGTTCACGTGTACTACATTTTAAAAACCAATGAGTAAAATAAAACCATACTCGTACAAAGCAAGTAAAGTGACCTAAAGGTCATCATGCGTATAACAATATAGCAGTAAACTCCGAGTGCAGATGTGCAAATCCATGGACGAGAACTAAATCTAATTTAACTAATTAAGCTAATCAAAACTAATCAATGTCTAAGAGGAGGGTAGGTGGGAGAAAATTTTAAGGAAAATGGCGTGGCCTTGCCCTTCGACTAATTCTAAGAAAGTGAAGAGAGAGAGGGAAGTGGGCGCAAATTTAGAATTCCCTCACGGCCTCTGATTGGTTGGTGCCATGCCAACATGCCAAGATCCATCGGGACCCCTTTTAAATATAGAAAAAGTGCCAAGGCGACCCGATGGAACTAACAACTCATGGTTACGTAATATTACCGCACAGTATCCCGAGACTAGCGCTGCTGACCAACCCAATAAACAAAGGACCCCCCGAGGCAAATAAACAAAGCCGGGTGGTCTAAAATTAGCAACTACGGTCAGCAACAGGCACTGCAGGCGGTAACAAAGTGGCAGGGTAGTTTTATGACACATGTATAGAATACATGTACGCAATTGGAAGAACATACGTAGACATTAATAATAAATTAAACAAAAATTTAATTAACTAATTAATCTTTAAACTCATGTAAGCCAGAGACTCCCTGCCCACTTTGCATTTAATAGCATCAGTAAAAAACAACCAGTAAATCAGGCTTGGGTGAAATCAAATCCATGGTTTTATTGAATGAGTAATAAATTAGTACACATAGTAAAATATCACACAGTTCACGTGTACTACATTTTAAAAACCAATGAGTAAAATAAAACCATACTCCAATCACCCAAGCCTGTAGGGAGTAGATATATGTAGTATATAAATAATAACTTAAACATTAGAATTCAAAAAGTAATGACTTAGTAACAAAGTGTTGTACTGTTGTAATAAGTACTTGGCACATGATAACATAAAATGGTTACAAGATAGTCTGATGATGGGTCACTGCCATTGGAGGGAATTAGGAAGTCGGACACACGGACGGAAAGGACAGGAACAGTTTCCGGACGGACATCATCTGGCCACTTAGACAGAGGAACAACAGTCTATGTGCGCGCATGGTATACGCAAAGTGTCCGAGCAGTGTAAGAGTTGGCGGCGGGCTGATCGCAAGTCTGACCAGATCACCAAGTGGACATCCATCGCAGGACATTCACAACGGAAATACACACACATATATGTAAGGTGTACTCTTGGCAAGATATATCACAAAATATAGTAAAATACAAGGTAACATATAATCAGTGCAAGGTGCCAGCAGCATGATCAAATACATCTAATTTTACATCCTAATGTACATTGCGAGGATCTTAACTAAATGTATATACATAAGGCAACTAAACAGCCAAACTGTGTAATAACCAACACATGAGAGTTACACAGTTAAAATAACTACAGTACTTTGCCTATTGCTTGTCCTAAGGTGGTTGCTACTTGTTGTCGGAAGGAGAGAGAGGGGTCAAGGTAGGTTTTATAAACATCACTACGCCAGTCCCCTTGAGTTTGAATTAAATCAGGAGGCAGTCCACACTGTAAGGCAAAGGATGCCCCACCTCTCCTGAAGCTATGAGCAGAGTAACGACTAGGGTTGTAACCCAGTTTGTGCAAAAAAAATCTAAGTCGTGAAACAAAAATATCATATGTCATTAATTTGGTAGCAGTTTGTTGCCTAAATACAAAAGCTGGCACTGATTGAATAGAGCAGGGTGTAGATTTAAACAGCAGCATTAAGGCTGTGCTCGGGCAGAATGGAGAATTAGGAATCAGGGGTAGGGGAATTTCTAAGGATCTTTGACTGTACTGAATGGTTTTAGACCAGTGGACAGTAATGATAACCCCATCAGCACCGAACTTGATATTGGAACGACACAGGTGTTTGTTAGGGTCAAAGTGACCCCATGATGGGGCTAAAAGATTTGACTTTCTAAAAAATGAGAAAAATGCTACAAGACAAGCTGCCCAAAAACAAATGTCATGCGGGGAAGACAAGTCAATGCAGGAAAACACTTGCTTAAGTATGTCAATTGTAATAGGTAACTTGGGTTTGGAGACTTCCCCTAACACCCGCCGGGCCCCTTTTAAAATGCTTGAAATGTAAAAGGAATCAAGGGGGTTGGGTTTTCCTGCTTCTAAATGCAGAATTCTAACAACTGACAGGTAATTCCGTAATGAACTAAAGGACAACTTTAGAGATAAATGAGCAATATATCTACCAAGATTAGCCGAGGAAATTGGCACAGGTGCAATATTATTGTCTGAGCAAAACTTAAGAAAGGAGTGTAAATATGTTAGGTAAGTACGACGTGTGGAAGCTGCATAGGCATTAGTCCTCAGGTGCACAACCCTAGAATCCAGAGAGTGGGTTTGAGATTCCGGTGAGGTGCCTAGACAAAAGAAATGACAGTGAGGCTGGTGACATATGTAGTAGAAATTCGGAAAATGGCATAGGGCAGGGGTATTTACTCAAGAATCTTATGAATGATGAGCGCTCGTGCAACCTAGAGATTGTGTCAGCCCTATCATTATGTGTACCCTTAATATGCCTAGCTGTGATATGAAAGTTATACTTTGCTGACAACCAAAACATATATCGCAAGAACCGCATAACTGTATTATTGCGAGATGTACCCTTATTAAGGGCAGAAACTGTGACTGCATTGTCTGAAAAAATAAGAATGCGTTTATTGGCCCAATGATGTGCCCAATAATGTGCAGCAAAGGCCACAGCTAAAACCTCTTGCTCATTTATATGCAAGTTCAGCGCATCTGGGCAATCTACTTCCCAGTTAAGGTAAAACCAGCTGTGCCCCCAGTGGCCCCCAGCACCTGCAGAGCAGGCATCTGTATATACTGCAGTAACAGGGACCTTATCGAGAAGCAATGATTTACCATTAAAGTGAACCATAAATGAGTGCCACCAATGCAAATCTTGGGACATATGCTGACTTATGCGAAGTTTATGGGAACTATGTTTAAGGGAGTTCATAGCATTTATCAAGCGGCGAAGGAATACTCTCCCACCATAGACAACTGATGAAGCCCAGTTTAGTTTCCCTATTAAGGATTGCAATTGCTTTTTGCTTGCACGCTTGCGCGATTTGAACTTTGCGAGTTCTTCCTTAATTTGCCCTAGTTTGTCCCCTGGGAGACATAACTGCATGTCAATTGAGGATATCTCAATACCCAAGAATGTGATAGATTGAGTAGGATCTATGACCTTTTTCCAATTTATCATAAACCCAAGTTTGCGTAAAAGTCTAATTAATGTGCCCATAATAGAAGCACATTCTTCTCTACTGGGTGCACATATGAAAAAATCATCCAGATATGCAACAATACAATTGAAACCCCGACGAGACATCATGCGAACAACAGCCTGGGAAAGGCGATGAAATATACCGGGAGCTAAACTTGAACCAAAAGGTAGTTTACAATCATAAAAATACCTAGTCTTATCAGGGAATTCCCATCTTATACCCGTAACTAGTTGGCTCTTTGTACTAATAGGAACACTGCGATAAGCGCTTTTAAGGTCAACCTTAGCCATGTAATATCCCTTGTGTACTAACTTAGATGCTGAGTCAACAGAGCTATATTTATGTTTGTCTTTGTTAGAAACATAGTCATTGACAGAGAGACCCTGAGGTCGGCTGCAGTCATGAATGAGTCTTACACCCCCATCAGGTTTTGGGATGACACCCAGGGGGCTAATTATCACAGGTGGCTCATGTGTTTCTATATAATTGCCATTTTGAATTTCTATATTTATTTGTTCAGTAGCCTTAGCATAAAGGGGGCTATTAGGTTGAGCACTAGGGTGATTATTACAACTAGCCTGACTAGGATCAGCATTTGGGTCAATAATATCAAACCCATATTTGATACCAGAAAGCAAAAAAATTTTATCTGGATCATATTTTAATTCATCTTCCCAGGCTTTGTATTTGAGCCTCATCGTGGGCTTGGGGTGTATTAGTTTTTTGAGTGACCGGAGATAGGATGGGGGGCACTACACCCTGGTATCCCACACACATGCTCAAATTTACACTTTTTAATAAAACATCCATTTTTTGAATTGAAACGTCGACATATTTCTTTTCCCTGAGCTGTGTGGGAGGCCATTGTGCTAGTACCCCTAAGGCGATCCTTAGTTTTATGAGGGACCACACCAGTCTGAGATATACCTGGGGCATGATTCCTTAGGCGCAGATACTCCTCAGCTAAGTGGGATACACTAGTACCCCAGCGAAACTTATGTAAATGTTGCAAGCGTCTATACTCTCTATCGTACATGAACACAGACACCAATTCGTGTGAGGATACCAGGCGGTAAATACGTGAGGTGTGAGACAAATAATCAAATATCTGCGCCTGGGGAAGTACCCCATCTTCAACTAATTTGTGCAAAATTGCCAAATTGGCAGTTGACCAATGACAGAGGGTTAAATTTTCTAATTTTGGTTTGTTGGGTCCGCTACGACAAATGATTTGAAAACCAGAATTATCAGACATTACTTTCTCAGACTGATGTGCCCCTCCAACATTAACAAAGTCTACAATATCTAAATGATTGCTACATGTAGAATTGCTGCTGGCACTTAATGATTTTAAATGAACTTGGGGATCTTGCCAAGAGTACCCACCTTGAATTTCTGGAGGCAGCTCCTGGTTCCGTAGGGGCTCTGGTACGACGGACTTGGCGATGTTTGCTTGGCTGGCCCTCATCTGGTCCATCACCACGCGGACGAAAGCGTCGTCACACGTCTCCGAGTTCACCGCAGTAGCGAGGTCGTTTGGGGTCGAGGTAGCGGCGGCGGTGTCGGCACTGGTGTTCGGTGTTTGTTGTGCGGCCACAGGAGATGGTGCGTCCTCGGCACGAAACGTGTTGCGGACTGCCTTAAGTAAAAGTTTCATTTGGCCCACGGGGATTTTCGCCTTCGAAATGTCCTCTGGGGTAAGAGTCTCCAAGGCGTCCATTGACTCGTATCCATACGCTATAAGTGTTTTAACAGTGTCTACTGAAAGTTTTTTGGAGGCCGCCCATTGCGTGACTTCCTCTATATCGGCGGATAGGTCTGCCATCGTCACTGTCAATAGTTTGTATATTTAACACGATCTTGTCGGCCTCGATATAGCGCCACAGGTCATAGGGACATTGATCTCTGGATCACAAAAAATACACGAGTTGCACATAGCCGAGCAGTCCAGTAAGATGCACGAAATAATCTGGCTAGGCACGTTCTCACGAATAATGGCGTTGAGTCTGCTTACTTCATGTTCTGCGAAAACGTACCACTGCGGAATGTCAAAATACTGCCTTACAAAACGTTCTTCTGCCATGGTGAACGATCATGCTAATAGCAATGAATAAAGCTTATAGTCGAAGGGCCGCAAGTTGAATTATCACAGGAAACAGAGAAAATTTTAAGGAAAATGGCGTGGCCTTGCCCTTCGACTAATTCTAAGAAAGTGAAGAGAGAGAGGGAAGTGGGCGCAAATTTAGAATTCCCTCACGGCCTCTGATTGGTTGGTGCCATGCCAACATGCCAAGATCCATCGGGACCCCTTTTAAATATAGAAAAAGTGCCAAGGCGACCCGATGGAACTAACAACTCATGGTTACGTAATATTACCGCACAGTATCCCGAGACTAGCGCTGCTGACCAACCCAATAAACAAAGGACCCCCCGAGGCAAATAAACAAAGCCGGGTGGTCTAAAATTAGCAACTACGGTCAGCAACAGGCACTGCAGGCGGTAACAAAGTGGCAGGGTAGTTTTATGACACATGTATAGAATACATGTACGCAATTGGAAGAACATACGTAGACATTAATAATAAATTAAACAAAAATTTAATTAAGTGATATTTTAGATTCGTTAATCACTTGTGTCATTTTGTTATTTTGATTAAATCTATTCATAATTTTTGTTCAAAAATTAATGTAATTTGATTTATATGATAAGATTTGTTATGTAGCGTTTTGGGATTTTGGTACACATTTTGCTACCATAGCATGCACCATTGGAGTTTTTCTATATACATGTGATTATATGAAGGGACGTGAGTTATACATGCATTGTTCTATGTCTACATTATAGAATTAGATGCATGTATATGTATGCAGAGACCTAATGATGCAAAATGCTTTTCAGCTCAAACGCATTTTCTCTTCGAACATTAAAAATCTGCATACATATACATGCATCTAATTCTATAATGTAGACATAGAACAATGCATGTATAACTCACGTCCCTTCATATAATCACATGTATATAGAAAAACTCCAATGGTGCATGCTATGGTAGCAAAATGTGTACCAAAATCCCAAAACGCTACATAACAAATCTTATCATATAAATCAAATTACATTAATTTTTGAACAAAAATTATGAATAGATTTAATCAAAATAACAAAATGACACAAGTGATTAACGAATCTAAAATATCACTCAGGGAGCCTATAGTTTAGTCCATCACATTCTTAAGTCAACATTTACATCTTACATTTCTTCATGCATTGACGTATTTCGACCCTTTACTTCCAATTCTTTATACATGTAAGTACTACTATCTACTGCGAGAAAATTCAAAACAATAACTTACCTAAACGTTAGGACATGGGAGACACGGTGGTGAGACGTCACTGTCGGTCAGATTCTCCCTGCAGGCACAGAAAGGCCAAATTTACGTTACAGAAAATCTGAAGATATCTTTTCCATAGCACGACAAATATTGTAAGAGCTTTGCACTGTCGCCTTTGCTATAAAATGAATTAATGATCGACAAAAACGCGACAAGACTCTCTTAATTTAACAGAGCCTTGTCTTCGCTTCCGCGGGCGGAAGAAACACCCTCTATCGACTAATTAGTTGGACCATCTTACATGAAAACTGGCGCTCCAGGAAGAGAGGAAAAAAAAGTGTTAACGATACTGCTGGGTTTTTGGGGAATGCGTCGGATCCCTTTCAAACTTTATATACAATACATGTATATTGTATTCACACGATGTGTAAAATTATTCGTCTTACAAAGAATTTCTTACAGAAAATTCTTTTGCGTGAGTTATAAGCTGCTGTTTACAAAATAAGGATCATATCTAAAACATTCCCTTATTCAATCACAGGAATACAAACGTTAAACATATCATTCGCATCGACTTTTGCCCTTTCGGTCCAACATATTAATTTTCCTGAACATCATTTTATCGAGGTTGCTCCACAGTAGGTCTAACTAATTTAACAGAAATATCGAACTGTTTGGTGGATTCTTTGGAAACTTTAATGCAAAATAAGGTCTGAAAATTAATGCAAGTGGAAACAACAGGGACCGCTCAACAACAAAAATCAGAGAGAAGTAATCCGCAACTGTAATCCTTAATCAATGGATTTCATTTTGAAAGAGCGAACCTCAATAGACAATGCTTTGATGTTAAAGTAACATGCAACTAGAACTCATTTAAATGTATCTCTAGGCGCTGTATTGCACAAATAATATGTAGTACAATGTGTCATTATTTTAAAATTGAAAGGATGGAATGAACAGAATTTCAGGAATGAATACAGTTTATGTAGCTGTTTGCAAGAACTCATAATAGAAAAATTGAAGATGTTCAATTTTAAAGACTCTAATGAATAAGGTGCAGAAAAAGAAAGTCTTGCATATACACAATTCAGAATTTCAACGTTACTACAGGAATAACCTTTAGAAGAGGTATATGCATACTATTAGAGTAAGTTAATAACTTGTTTTAACATCACCTCACCTCGACATGCTGAAACAAAACACTTTTAAAATCATCATCAGAAAAAGTACAATCCATATATAAACGCCTTTAATAAAAGTACAATGCGTATTTTGTATCTGAAATTAGAATCGGAAGCATGGCGTTTCATCCATACCTTGGGAATTGTCAAATCGCATTTCCGAACTCGATAGTAGAGCTCACGGGATTGCTTGTTAGATAGATTTAATCATCGCAAAGAGCTGATCTGCAAAACGCTATGCATTTAGATCGTTTTAAAAACGTAGGTTCTTATGTCGATTCAATGCATGTCATGTCATAAACAGTGGTGTGCATTGTTCCTCTAAGTATGTGGTACAGGAAGTGTATTTTTTTTTATTGTTGAACTTTTCAGGCAGGCTTAGACAAAAGATTAACAGCAATGCCTTCTAATGGTTTGCATTAACTGCAGGTGAATAGACAAAGTACTAGCATAACTAACAAACGATGACCCATACCAGGCAAAATATCTGCATGTTCCATGTCAAACAACATGCTCCTCAACGCTTTATTTTTATGCTTTTAAAAGAATTCACAATATCATTCGTTGTCTTCATAGCTGCAGAACTGTAGCTATAACGGTAAATTCGGATTGAATAAACGTAGATCTTAAGTTAAACTGTACTAGACTTTGACCACGCATTGCATATCGGACATTTACGAAATAGGTACATCAGTTAAACTGTATGAATATTGTGAACAAAAAGTAAAATGTAAAAAGTAAATTTGCCATGAAAATATTTACAAAATATATCCTTAAATTACATGTAGTTAAATATGTCCAACACCGTGCGCAATACGCAAAATACATTTTCTTGTATGAATGGAACTGAAGCTCTACGGCAAATCAACCCGAATTTACCGTTGAGCTATGAATCCAGTAAAGCCCGTCGGGCTTTGTAGGGCTTTATGATAGATTTTATCACACCCAACCGTGTTTGATCACCTCATAATATTTAAAGAATGATTCCTGTTTCATGTACTTTCATTTTTATACAGTAGTATCCAGCTCCAGCAATTGTACGATTAAATATAGAATTAGTCATTGATGAAACGTATCTTTATTTTAAATTTATTTTAAAATATGTCAAATTGCATTGTTCATTTTGAGAAAAATGCTCCATGGTGTATACCTGTTTATAGTATTCCAGTTTATTCTATTCAAATTAAATTTTGCTGGACAAGTATCTTATGTTTGTTGAAAATATATTCAGTCTGACTCTCTATATGATAGTACACCTGAATATACACTCAAAAACCAAAGAATGTCAGTTTTTCTTCTTTTCCCTTTACTATTTTAAAGTATTTTTCATGGAAAACAGATGGTGGCATTTGCAATTTTTTTAATGTGTGAAAATTTTGATTTATGATGAATATTATTCAATGATTATTCATTTTTAATATATTTTTTAATTTCAAACCCTTCATTGAAATAAAATTTTAAAGCTGTTATTTCCCTTGCAGTTTGTTTATGTAAATTAACTGATCTGATTAAAGAATGCTTTTTGCACATTAATGTAATTATCTTATATATATCAAGATCAAGATGTATATATAGCATTTATACACAGGTACCTGATAATATTTTTTTAAAATATTTTTTACAAGAAAATAATTCCATGTACTGGTACTATATTAAACAAAATAATTCCATGTACATAATACATGTAATTATATTAATTATAGAACATGGACAAGTACATGGAATTATTTTATTATAAAAATGTAAAAAAAAAAAAAAAAAAAAAAAAAAATGAACCTCAGGCGCCTGTGCATTTAAATTGTTTGTCCATTCACAACTTAATCTAGCATAATTTTGATCATTATAAGTTGTGAATAGCTCATATTGAAATAACATTTGAAGTGATTTTCAAGAACAATGCATGTAATATAAATATAACTTTGTCCATTCACAACTTGTATTTTACACCCCGCTACACCTTTTTTAAGAAATCCAAAATATTTCCATGTTATTGAAAGTTGTGAATGGCTCATAATATATCAGATTTACAAAAATGACTTCACTGTATTCTATATGTATACGGATTTAATTAATTGGGGTCTAAAATGACATGGAACCTGTTGGTATTTATACAAAGGTCATGGTCAAATTTTCGTGACATCATACAAAGCAGACAGCAAAGAAAACGTTGAGGATGTAACTTGAAATTCAAATCGTGCAGTGTTATGTCCAGGTGGTGATAAATGGTCTTGCTTTTGGATTGCTATGGACGTTTAAAATATGATAATTGTGTTGTTCTTCTGAGGATAAGGAATAGTTTCAACGATGATTTCAAGGTAGGCCTATGTGTTTTCAAAATACTGTATTAATCTCAAAGAAATAATGGAGAAATAAAACATTTGGATGGAAGATTTTACCGTTAAACGGTTTCAAATTACGCTACGTGGATATCATTAACGTGTATACTGTAGAATAAATAGAAACAATGAAGTCCTTTTTGCAATAAAATCGGAAAAACTCGAGTTGCAAAAAAAGATTTACCTCCATACACTTGACTGTCTTCCCACCCTTAATCATAGGCATCTTTTTCTTCTTCTTCTTCTTGTTTTTAAGGTTTTTTTTAAGTCAAAAGCAGACTATATTAGGCCTATATTTTTGGTTATTCTCGGAGCAGATGTGTTAAATTAAACGCCAAGTACAGAAACTTTCCGAACGTAAGCGTGAACGCGATCAACGTGCGCGACGTTACATTCGTCACAAACGTAAAATTACGTAAAATTCTATCCTTACGTCCAATCCACACTTTGCAAAAGTTGTTCCCCTTTGCGGGGTCAACCCAAAGGTCAAAAGGGAAAAACAACTTTTCCCTTCTTTATGCAACCAAATATTTGGGCTCTTAGGGAAGAAATCTCTCGGAATTTAATTTATTCCTTCGATGTGTGGGTTGCCCCAACTTGGGACAATCCAAATTCACAGCGGAAACGGATTTCTAATGTCAAATGACGAAGTTACAACCCTCTAAACTACAAAGGCTACTGTGAGAAATATATGGGCTTTTCCCCAAAGATGGCGGCCAAGGGACATAACTTTTGTAAAGTGTGGATTGGTCTATTTTCTCCAATGTTAAATTCCCGTAAGGATCGAATTTTTGGCTGTGTAGGTTAACTGTTTGACTTTGAAAAATTATGAATATAGCAGATGTCTTGGAAATTTTTCATATTATTGAGTGAATATCTTTTTAACTCAGTGATATGTATGAATATCGAGTAATCGTGCAAAATCTGAATCCAAAATATCTTGGGACAGAGTATAGACTCTTGTTGCTATAGCAAAACATCCATTTATCTTGTAAACAGAAAATGGATATAATATAGACTGTACAGGAATTCCCAAAAAATAAACAAAACAAAAAGACAAAATGTCAATTTTTGAGTACTTTTGTGACGACCGGAAGTTACGCCGGATCATACAGAACATAGTAAACATATCTTCATACATTGTTTTGTCTTTCCTCAAAGTTTGGATGTTCAAGTTTTTGTTAGTTTGTTGTTAAGGATGACGTTTACTCAGAATGAAAAAAAAATCCACTGATGATAACGATAAACCATCTATTGTGTGTTATAGACCTTTCCTTGTATTGTTATTTTTCACTTTCAGAAAAGTAGGTCAATGACCTACTTTTTGAGTTAATGGCTATTGAATATTTATTGAAAAATCAAGAAAAATCCCATAAAATTTTACACTACGTTTGAGATTTTCTTAATTATGAAAATATTACAAATAATTAAACACTTTAAAAAATAAGATACAGTTTACGATTGGTAGTGGCACTAAATAAGTACACAACATTAAGATTTCAGCATCAATTTTTAAAAATAATTCAGTCCGAATTTCCTCTATTAGTTTTCAAATCCCTATCCATTTTTGTTTCAATTTTACAAAAAATTGAATGATGATAATACAAAAACATTTATGATATTGAACTACTTATATTGACCTTATTCTGTTGGAATAAAATTTATATGAGGTCAATGATCAAAATTTTGAGATATGATGTCTTTTATCGTTTTTAAGCATTTTTCAATATTATGATTATTCGTGCCATAAGATTATTTTAATGAATAAGTGAGGTAAAACCAACGGAAAATATGCAAAATTACGTAGACTTATATATAAAATCCTAACTTTTAATATTAGACTACTTTAAAAAAACTTTTAGCAGAAAACAAAATCTGCAAAATTTAGTCCGAATTTCCTCTGTTTGGCTAAAAGTCAATTTTTGCTTGAGCATAATTCCATAATAAAGTAAAACTATTGAATGTTTTGTCAATAATAATTCATTTCATAAATACTTTTTGTGTTTAGAACAAATTTTACTCATTACATTGAACTTTTTAACAATCGGAATTTGAGAACTCAAACCCTGAGTAAATAACACCCTTAATATCTTGTTGAGAAATGGTTTTGTTTCGGGACCGGAAACGAACGAATGGAAGTGATTAAAGAAGTTGAAAGTACATATTTAAGTACATTTACCAACGATACGTTACTGTTCATCACATTGAGTAAAATGTTAAAAAAATCTAAAGTTTAAAAATTGATGTTGCTTGAACGCTTCGTAGTGAGAACCGGAAGTGACGTACGACTAAATGAAACCCCTTAAACACATGTTCAATCAGATGTCCATTATCCAAACAAGTTTTGTGTCTTGATCTCTCACAGTTTCTGAGATCCTGCGGGTACTTTGTTTTTAAAAATGAAGGCTACCTGAGATATTTGAGATGTCTCTCCGGAAGTAGAACTTTTTTATGTTTTTTTTTACAATCTATAGATGACTGTTGTATTTTTATAGCTTAAATGTTATCCCATGCTAAATAACTAACATATTTTTAAAAAAATCAAAATTGGGTGTACTTTCTGTGTCGACCGGAAGTTACGCCGGATAAAAAAAAAATAGCGTTTACACATGTACAAACATAAGTCTATCATCCTACAAAGTTTGGTTGTTCTTGTTGTCACCGTTTTAGAGATCTCGTCGAAATAAGGTTTTTAGTCTCGGGACAGGAAACGGACAAACGGAAGTGCTCAGTGAAAATTCAATTTATTATTTCTTGTTTACTTGCCTATCTCACATTAGTATTTATCAAAGTAACTGAAACTATCGAATGAAAACAGTTAAACGGATAAACATCTTCAATCAAATGTCTATCATCCGTGAAAGTTTTGTGCTTTGATCACTTTTAGTTTCTGAGATCTCGTGGGTACAAAATGTGTTTTAAAAAAGCTACCTGAGATAATTGAGATATCTCACCTGAAGTAGAATTTTTTTGTTGATATAGAATCGCATAGATAACCTATGTATAGATTCATACTTATATATTTATAATATGTAAAACGAATTTAATGCGTAAAAATAATTATTTTTGAAGTGCTTCCGGTGACGACTGGAAGTTACGCCGAACAAAACGAAATAGTTTAAACACATCTACATATATAGGTCTATCTTCCCACAAAGTTTGGATGTCCAAGTGCTTGCAAATTCTGAGATCTTGAGGGAACAAGGTTTTTTGCCGCGGGACAGGAAACGGTCGACCGGAAATGAATTCTGAAAAAATGAAAAAAAAACGCCTCGAGATATTATCATTCTCTATCATCCCTGAAAATTTCAGGAAAATCTATCAAGCCATCTCTGAGAAATTCTGCCGACAAAAAAGGGGGGAAAAAAAGAAAAAGAAAGAAAGAAAAAACATTACAATCACTATAAGGTCTTCCGTTGAAAACGGAAGACCTTAATTATGACTCAACGAAACACAGTTTATAACTAACCATAAGCTTGAGTTGATCAATAGTGAAAAAAGAAAACTAATTATGTCGATTAAAGCTACTTTTTTCATATCAAACATCTTTATTAAAGTGTGATTGTTAAATATTTGATGTTATGATATATTTATCATCAGTTCGTTTCCAGTTATCGTAATTACCCATTACCTAACGTCTAACTTTATCAAAAGACACGTTCTGAACGAAAATTTTGCTGTGTTACTCTCAAAGAGAATAGGCATATGAATGGGGCAATTCTTTTAAAATACCTTTTCTTATTTTCTTTGATTTTGAAGATAAGTCACACGCCGTACCAATAGGGTGCTCAGGTCTTGGGTAAACCATTACGACGGATAAATACTTTTCTGTGATAAGAGATCAGGCGTCAGGCTCTGTATTGAAATCGGAATTGTTCCATTATTGCCAGGGCTAAAACAAGTATCCGGGTTCAATGATTTTGTCTCCGAAATCAGAGATACCAGACAATGTTGTCGCATTTTGATGGACTAGTCTAACTTTATGTCAGTCGTGAATAGATTTTCTGACGATTGCAGTTTCTTGATGTGTGATTGTCTTGTCCTTCATGTCCATTGTATTGTCAAATACCTAAATGCATATAAATAACAACATTCTGAGAGCCTCGCATAAGATGTAAAAGTCCCCCAAGGTGACTTCCACTTTTCTTTCAAACGCATTTTCGTTTCATGTGCTAGAGGGTCTCGACCTTATATTTATTATTTATATGTACACTAATGTCCTCCATCATATAACAGTATATTTTCAAACTTCAATATTTTAACTCGTTACATGGTAAAGTTAACGAACGGCAAACATAATTCGTATAGATTTACAGATGAATGCAGTGTTTACTGATATATCACGCAATCTTAAAAAATAAAAAATATACAAGAGATGACTCGATGAAAGCCATTCTCAAAATCTGTCAGAAGAGATTCCTAAATCACAGTTTATTGCCTATTCGGGTGAGACCTATTTAGCTCGAGTAAAGCATGCCAATAGAGACAAGACACAATGCAAATACAGTGACGTGCAATCAATCAAACATCGCCTTAATCTAATCACGCTACGGGATCCCACTAAAGTCCCCGGATATTCATATTAATGGTTTAAGTGATATCCTTGGGAAATCAGCAGACTGGTCACCAAACAAAGGAGAGTTTTCGCGGGATGTGGACAACAAGATGACCAAAACACCAATCTTAGGACCGACGTCTGAAATATTGCTATTACCTGTTAAGACGTGAAATCCACTTTCTGACAAATCATGCAAAGGAAGCCAATATAGCGAAAAAATGACCGTTCTGTCACAATTATATATTGCATTTCTTCAGTTCCTGTTATAGTGTAACTGTTAACAATGTACATGACTTGTGTATGTAACCTTTAAACTTATGTATACTAAGCATCTTCTATATCTATTTTACCTGTGGTTTTTAGGGTAAAATGTAAAGTATAGTTTAAAAGTATCTAACAAATGTGTTTTCATGTTTATTTTCTATGCTAAACGTTGTGTATATCTATCTTACTAATACATACTCGTTTTTAAATCAACATTGTGTTAAGGTTTAATCATTTTAAAATCAAACGCAGAAGAACCATTTAATGAAATAAAACTTAAAATAGTTTTATAGGTATTGTTTATTTCTTCATAGAATTGTTAAACTTACAGACTGAAGACCGGGCAATAGTAGGCCATTAATTTTACGGGAGATTGTTTGGTAACTTTTTTCCGACAAGGGGTGTCAGTATTTGAAATATTATTAATATTGTATGTTTTGTATAATGCTGCTGTTAGATTTATATTGTTATATGTACATGTAGCTTTTCAATCGAGGATCCAGATTGCACTAACTTCTTAATACATGTACATACGCGATTTTTCTTTGGAATAAATTTGAAAGAAAAGGACTAAAGTAGTTTTATTTATTATAAATATAAAACTCATATCGCAAGAATTGCCAAAACTTCCGAATAATCTTGCATACAGGTATATAGGTTTGTCTTTCTTAGTTACATGCACATCAAACACAGATGTGCTTTGCACCTTAAATTCAGTCCACTATTAGTCCAGGTAGTTAACAACGTTCAGTCATATATTTTTGTTTCTCTGATAAACACACCAGTTTATTTTTTGTTTTTATCAAAGAAGTACTTTGAAACAAAGATTAATTTTTTTCCACAATTGGTTATGCTGACATCATCGATGTATCTGCTGCTAAAAGTGTTTATAATCAATGACCCCTTTATATAACCTTGTGGAGGCTTACAAACAATTATAGTGGTTTGGGGACAAGTATTTCTTCTTCTTTTTAATTTATAAACAACTCATTATTATGCGAAAGACATTTT
Organism: Magallana gigas; assembly: GCF_963853765.1. Lineage (NCBI taxonomy): Eukaryota > Metazoa > Mollusca > Bivalvia > Ostreida > Ostreidae > Magallana > Magallana gigas. The sequence continues at coordinate 40,202,540 of NC_088859.1, forward strand.
AAATGCAACATATCCGATTTGACTAACGCAGTTCTACGGCAGATAGGGGCAAACTTTTGGTGTTTTTTTTTTTGTCGGGTATGCTGGGTTTTTTTTTAAATATAGAAATGTGCTTCCGTACAATTGGAATTATTGCTTCCGTATGATTGGAGTTATCAACAAATTGTATTTGTTTGACGTAAGATTACTCATCTTTCATAAATCAGACACTTGTGGTAACTTGTTAAAGTTATGTTAACAAGACATTTGCTTAAAGAAACAAATATATATTAATTTTATATTTACACAAGAATATTGATTTTATTAATGATTTCACACAAACTTACACCACGAACGTCTTAATTCTGTTGGCATCGCGTTAACTTAGAATTTTTTCTTGACTAAACCTTTGCATTACTTTTGATGATTAACTTTAATCTAAATGTACTGTCATTTAAGACATTTTATAATTGTTATGGTTTTTATACCCCTCATAACTCCTATTCACCGATGCACGACAACAACAACTTAATGTGATTTAACTGCATGGTAATACCCGATTTCAGGTATTTCGCCAACCTGTTGCACCTGTCATCACCAGTATTTAAGCCTCTCAAACATTCCTGCAGTAAGTAAAGTCGGAAAAACTTTTGAAATTGCAATAGGTATTGACATATGCAATCAAAGAGAGATAATTCAATAGAGGACAAAATGAACATATTCTAACAAAGTTGTACAAGTTTGAGGTTATTTAAAGAATAAAATTCTTTTTTTTTTTAGGTGAATCCAGTAAAATGAAATTTTTAGATATAAAAATCATATATCATGCAGAAAAAAATAGACTCATTTTTATTAACCAGCATACTGCGGGTTTTAAGTTTATGAAAAGTCAAATTTCGACGAGGGCAAATGAATTTTTACAAAGCAAACATGATGTCAATTTTAGATGTATTCATTAATTGGATTTTTCATTTACTTTTGTGAAAAATTTACTGTTTAATCCAACTGTTAAGTCTAAAACTATTTAACTGAGGTATAAAAATTGCATTTTACAATGAAGCAATGACACATGAATCCTTATAATATTTTTCGTTCTTTATTAAGAAAATGAAATTTGTGTACATACATGTATCTGAAACCCTTTACGCTTACCATACTAAAAGTAGAAAACACCTTTTACTTTCGTTTTGAATTCGTAGAAACAAACACCATTTTACAATATGGCAGACGAATCAAAGGATATGGAAGAGACACCGAGCAGTGAAAATACAGGGAATTTAAAACAACAACTTTACTCTTCTGTGCTTTACCAAGATATCAAACAATTGAAAGAACTTTGTTCACAACTACCACAGGCGTTTGAATTAGATTTTATAGTTGATTGTGATAGAGAGGAAAACTGCTTAGTACTCCTGTCATGTGCGAAACCAGTAGAATTCCTCAGAATTATAGCTAAAGAAGGAGCCAACTTGTACGTTACGACTCCCACCGGGAAGAACGCTTTACACGTTGCTTGTGAATACGGAAAGCTTGATGTTGTGAAATTTCTTGTGGAAAATATAAAAGACAATTCTTTTCTCCTTGCAGAAACTTTGGATGGACACAGTGTTATATATTTCACCCTATGCGCAGAACAAAACCGTGAAGAAATACTAGAATATCTTACGTTAACAGCGAAAATAGACATTAATCAAGTACTTTCAAATGGATCTACAGAGTTAATTGTTGCTGTAAATGAAAGAAATTTTGAGTCTGTTAAAATTCTATGTGAATATGGGGCTGATCCGAACGTTGGGGTATTTAGTACTTATAAGGTGATCCATATTGCCTGTCAACAACCGCAAAATGCCAACACGATACAACTTCTACTTGATCACGGAGCTGACAAGGACGAGCCGTGGAGAAATGGTCAACTTCCGATCCATTTGGCGATTAAGCACAGGTTTGATGAAAATGTATCCATTTTGTTGCAGGCTGGAGCGAAATTTGAAGGACAAATTAAGCTACACAACAGAAAATATAGAAACATCTCCTATATTTGTTTAATGGCTTGGAAATGTCCAGCGCTTGTTCCAGACCTTTTGCGAAAGGGAGCCAATCCAAATGATATTCATCTTCCGACCGGGTCTTCTGTGCTTGGACTTGTACTTGAAAACAATGGAGGAAAAGAAACAATAGAGGCTATCATCCAGTCGGGAGCTGATCCAAAGGAGAAGCATAGGGGGGAATCTCTCGTAAAATGTTGCCGAAATCTGGGTAAATATATATTAGCATGACAGATTGTTATCATTATCTTTGACAAATTAGAAAAATTAATTAGAAAATGTAATCATTACTATGTACCATATAATTACAAATTAATAGGGCGCCCACAAGTGCAACAGTCATTCATTTTATACAGTATATAGACGAGTTTGGGTTTTTAAAATTGTAAATTATAAAATATATACTTATGATCAGAAGTATGTTATTTAAGAATGATGAACCCCAAAAAGGAGTAAATACCCAAGAGTCTATTCTTGCTGTTGTGATGATGGAGGGGATGGTCCTAGTTTGAAGCACCTGTGATAGCAACCTGTTTTTACCAGTATTCGTATTCCTTCCCATAATCACTTGTTCGGAACAAATGTTCTCTCCTTTGGTCTAATCTGGCTTAAACATCATCCACAGAGTGCCTTTATTTAAATGGTAAAGCATGCAGATACATTGAACCATAGTTTTGAGGCAAGGAATTAGATCAAATGTTAACGACATGACATTTTGTCAATGAAATGGTAACTTCTTAACTTTACATTATTTGTAAATGAATATAAAACTCGAACTTTGTTTACATAACAATAAATTCTTAATACCTCTGTATCTTGCGTGTATCTTAACTTAGAACATTCAAAATTTGTCAGTTGTTCATAATGCAGAAGTAAACAATTTAAACAAAAAGAAAAAATTAAAAAGTTTGGATCTCAAAATCGTGTCTAGGTCCTTTTAAGTATTTCATCCTTATAGTGATACTGGTTGGACTAAGATCTAAAACTGCTTTTAAGTCAGCGGTTAAGGACAAGCGAATTCTTGTACATTCTTTTCATCTTTATTTCATTTATTAAGCGAGACCTTATGAAATGGTTACAATGTCTGATGATTAGTGTTATTGATAATAATCAATAATAATTAAAACAAATTGGATATTGACACTGCAAGAATTGCTAACATCTAAAAAACTTTTTTAGAACAGATTTTAGTTTTGCTTGAACATGGATTAGAACTGAAATCAATAGAGAACGATTTGGGGAAATCCTTATTAAGAATGGCTATATTGGAAAATGACCGTTCAGATGAAAAATCCATTGAGAAAAAAATTCAAACGCTCTTAACACAAGGAGCAAAATTTCACCCAACTCCACCGAATGAAGACTCTGAACTGATGTTGGCTCTGAAACGTCGATTTTTTCGTATCGCAAACTATTTCATTGCAAATGGAGCATGCGTCGGACATATTGGCGAAAATGGAAACACAGTTCTGCATTTAATTTGTAAAGGTTTGTAGTTTTATGAAATTAAATATGTGTTGCTACTACTTTTATTATCAGGCACATTTCTTTATAACCTCTTAACTGTATTAAAATTGAATGATATCGTTAATAACACGATAACATTGAAGTTTGTCATGTGAAGTTATTTGGTTTAATAAAACGTTTTCCTTTTGAGTTTCTAAACTCATGTTTTTAACCGGGTTTTCCAACGGAAAAATCCGGTTAATAAATGGTGAAAATGGCGGGCGGGCGGGCGGCTGCCAAAAGGGTACCCTCATTGCACGGATAACTCCTCCTACAGTTTTCAAGATAAGCAGTTGTTCTTTTGCAGATCAATTGTACATATATCAGAGAGGTGCATATTGCTAGGATTTTGATTTCTAATAATTTTTGAAGAAAATACCAGCTTTTGAACTTAGTAATTTTTTGACAAAATATTGCATATAGGGTACCCTCATTGTACGGATAACTCCTCCTACAGTTTTCAAGATAGGTAGTTGTTCTTTTGCAGATCACTTGTACATATATCAGAGGTGTGCATATTGCTAGGATTTTGATTTCTGATAATTTATGAAAAAAATACCAGCTTTTGAAGTTTGTAATTTTTGGCAATATACTGCATATAGGGTTCTCAATTTTGCTGGATACGGTTGGTAGTGTTGATCAATTCAGGGTTGACATGGATTATGGATACAGTTCAAACAAATGACCCAGTTTGCTTTCACATTGACAGCTTTTCACTTGTTTCATTTGAAAAAGTGATGAGTAAAGTAAAAATGAAATCTAACAGATACATGATACACTGTAATATGATTTATTAATATATTTGACAGAAAATACATCGCCACCATTTGCCAAAGAAACACACTGTCGAAATTTCATTCGAGGTATTAAAAACGCAGGCGCAAACTTTAACGCAATAAACAAAGAGGGACTTACGCCACTCTTATGCCACTTGTTTTCTTCGCCAAGTCCTGACAAGTTCATCTTTAAAAGTCTCATTTCAAATGGAGCTGACATATACGTCTTGCATCCGTCTTCGAAAAAATCTATTTTAGCTTACATCATTGAGAATAGCCTCACCAAATTACTCAATGTTGTCCTGAAAGCAAACTACGATGTCAACAGACCTGAGAGGAACGGCGACGCCCCTATCTTTTCATGCCTGCTAGGTAATAAATATTTTTTATCCTTAATTTTTTAATGGTTCCTTTTAAAATTGCATTTAGTCATATGGAAGATGGACAAGCTCAATACTAAATTCGATTTAGCAGTTTCATTTTTTACCAGTAAAAAAAGTATCGTAGTGTATTGAACAAGTACTCAGCTAGCGGCTATGCAATTCCATTTTCTATTTTCATCCTATAAGTATTTCTTTTTTATTAAAAAATATGAATGTGTGTAACCATCAATTTGAAAGTTTTTTTCCGTAAATTTTTTTTATAACATATAATAATTTTTAGCACTTAACTGCTTACTTATTTTCAAACAATTATTACATATTTATCGTAATTACTCGGCATATTACATGTATGTACCCAACATTTTTTCCTTATAATTATTCAGATACTACCGTCAAGAAACAGATCTTCGAAAAACTGCTGGCAAACGGAGCATCTGTAAATGTCCATGATAAGAATGGACGGTCCTTAATTGAAAGGGTACTTCTTTTACGGTATGAGGAGTCATATTTTTGTCGTCTTTTCATGGGGACGACGCATAAAACAGCCCATCACCCTGAAATATGCGAATTGTTGACATTGTTGTTCAGTCGAGGAGCCAATGTTAACTTTGTTGGCAAAGATGGAAATACGCCACTTTTTACAGCAATAAACAAAGAAATGTTCGAAACGGCAATAGATCTGATAGAGCGAGGAGCAGATGTAAATCATATCGGAGCAAACAATTTGACAACACTTGAATGTTGTTTTGCTGTGTTTAAGAAAACCAAAAAAAAGTTGCGATCGTCTTTTTGTAGGTATCAAATATGCCAAATGCTAAACTTAAACATTGTCACAACTTTTCTTAAGCCATTAATAATTTTAACAAATAACGAATTAGATATTATTGCTTATTTTTAGCTCACCTGAACCAAAGGTTCAAGTGAGTTTTTCTAACCACCCGTTGTCCGTCCGTCTGTCTGTTTGTCTGTCCGTCTGTAAACTTTTCACATTTTTGACTTCTGCTAAAAAAGCACTGGTCCAATTTTAACCAAATTTGGTACAAAGCATCTTGATGGAAAGGACATTTTAAATTGTTAAATTAAGGGCCAAACACTTTTTAAAAGGGAGATAATTGCGATACAGTCAGTATAGGGTGTGTGGGTCTTTAAAAATCTCCTTCTCAAGAACCACTGCACAAGAAATGCCAATATTTACATTCAAGCTTGTACATGTATTTAAAGAAGAGATTCTAAATTGTAAAAATCTTGACCCCCCCGGACTATTACTGAGGCCCCACCAAGGCGGGGTTCAAAGTTTAACATAGAAATGCATAGGAAAAAATATTTTAAAAATCTTATCAATAGCCACTGCACCAAAAAATGCAAATATTTACACAAAAACTTATATACATACTGTGGTTTCATCATTATTCGTTGAATACCGGTTTTCGTGGACTTCGTTGTTTAGTTGATCCACGGAATTAAATGTTCATTGAAGTGCAATTTTTATTAATATTTTGTAGTGAAAGGGTCATTGGCCACGAATATACGTATCCCTGAAACTGTGATTTTCACTTTATCCACGATGCCCTTGAATATTAATGAAACCACAGTAGTGAAGATTCTAAACTGTAAAATAGTGTGACCCCCCCCCCCCCCCCCGACAAACACTGGAGCCCCTGGCGGAATTCAAAGCTTAACAAAGAAATGCATAAGAGAAATGTTTAAAAATCTTCTCAAGAACCACTACACCAAAAATACCAATGTTTACACTAAAGCTTGTATATATATATGTATAGTGAACATTGTAAATTGTGAAAATCATGACCCCCAGACCAAAACTCGGGCCCCAGGCGGGGTTCAAAGTTTAACATTGAAATGCGTAGGGAAAATGTATAAAATCTTCTTCTCAATTACCACTGCACTAGAAATGCCAATATTTTAGTATATATATATAGTGAAGATCTAAATTGTAAAAATCGGGAACCCCGGACTAAAACTTAGGCCCCAGCTTGGGTCATAGTTTAACATAGAAATACATAGGAAAAATGTTTAAAAATCTTTTCAATAAACACTACACCAAAAATGCCAATATTTATACAAAAGCTTGTATATATAGTCAAGATTCTAAATAGCCAAAATTGGTTCCCCCGGACCAAAACTATGGCCCCAGACAGGGTTCAAAGTTTAACATATAGAGAAAAATGTTTAAACAAGGGCACCGCTAAGCGGAGTATCCCCTCGCGACATGAATCATTGTGTGGGGGATGCATTATTTAGGAATGTACAGTTATGTAAATGTAATTAAAGAGACCAAATTGTTCTAACCCTTCATTACTTCAGACAGTTTACATGTAATAGATCTAAGTCCCAAAAATATCAAGTTGTTGATTTGAACTGCTTACTTTCACTTTAGTTTCACAGTAGTGAAGTGGAAGTAGTTATTGTCAAGTCGTACATAAAATTTCTGTTTGAAGTTATTTTAACGATATATTAAAAAGTATTCAACTAATTGACTTGAATATTATCAGGGTGTGTCCTTTTACCATGTCAAATAAGTGTACGAAGTTTAATAAATATCCGTGCAAGCGTTTTCATTAAATTTTAAATTGCTTCCAAGCTGAAGAAGACACACCTACATACACACATACGCAGAACAGCGATGCTATATCCCCTTCGCAACAAGTTGCGCGAGAGAATAAAAATCTTCTTCTCAAGAACTACAATGCAACAGTTTGGGATATTTCTATGAATACATCCTTGGCTATTGTTGATTCTGAATTATTAAAATCGTTACCCCCGGTTTAATACTGGAAAACCGAGAGGGGTTCAAAGTTTAACAAAGAAATATATAGGAAACAATGTTAAAAATCTTTTTCTTGAGAACTGCAATGTTACAGTTTGTGAGATTACTATGCAAGGATCCTCAAATAGTGAACATTCTAAATTGCAAAAGCCGTGGCCCCGGACAAACACTGGGGCCCCAGAAATGATTCAAAGTTTACATAGAAGTATACTGGGAAAATGTTTTAACAATCTTCTTCCCAAGAACTACATTGCTACCATTTGTGAGATTACTACGCTTACATTCTAAAATAGTGAAAATTTTATATTGTTAAAGCCAATATCTTTAACAATACTGAGGCTACAGAAAAAGGTTGAAAGTTTAAAATAGAAATAGAGTATTCAATGAAATAAAATTTACAAGGAACTGTTCTTCAGGTGAGCGATGTGGCCCATTGGCCTCTAGGTTGTTTTTAAATAAGAAGTTAACCTGACGATATTTACAGAAACGTAGAAAATTATAATTGCAGCAGCGAGCTACAAAATTGTTTGGTTACTCTTGATCCCAATTAATCTATGAATGTGTCGAGGCCTAGGAGTAGAGGAGGTTTAATGTAATGCGTTTGTTTATTCGTTCTCTTCTAAGACTAAGACTTTTATACAACTGTGAAACACATAATTTTTCACTCTCCCGTGCAGGTAAATGTATGTTTTGAAATATGCAGACGGTATTTTAGCTGGTGATTTTTGATATTACGAATATCATTTTTTACTTGTTAAGTACATTTGGAAGATCAACTATCACCTTTTCCATATTAAGCATTTTTGCATTAAACCTTTAACCTATCGTGAATGCATGGTGGTTTAAGCAGCTTGTAGATGTATGCAAATCATTAATATAAGACTGCAAAGAATTCCAACGTTTCGATTAATACTGATATCAATTGTCACTTCACTAAATTTTTTCACAAGGATTCGAAATGCCTCAGTATTTTTTTAATTTGCACAAAGTTGCACTTTATTTTTTCAAAGCGTGTCTTATCTGTCACAGTATTAGTTTCAACATAGTTTGAGATATCTAAAGTTTGCCTTTTGAACGATTCTAATATTTCACATGCTAGGAAAAAAACCGGCGAGGTTATGAGAACTCAAAATTCACCGCCTCTAACCGGAAGCATTATTTTTTGTTAAATAAATATATATTTCAACTCACTAATGCAGCCTAACAATAATTTTTGGCAAAATTTGATAATCACACTGAAAAAAGTAAAAAAAAAAGTTTACTTATATTCTCGAGCGATAAAAAATTTAAAAAAGCACGAAATTAAAAAAACAAACATCCCAACAGTTCGATAACATGTATTATACAGTCCGTTCATGGGATGTAAGAACCTATAAAAGCGTTATTAGAGAGAACAAATGTTGTTTTATCAAATAGTAAAAGTGAAATATATGACAACTCGCAAATATTTAGAATCAAGCAGAGAATGGCGATTCCTGTTAAATAGGCAAATTTTAAGCATTTGTATTGGCGCTAATTGTGGAAATATATATTATACTTTTACACAGCAACCATATTTACTTTCAAATTGGCAAAGCTTCTGCACACACATAATTTAAATTGTATTTTGAAATGTTTTAAGTGATTAAGTATGTAGTGTTTGCAGCTTAAAAACAAGAATTGTTTAAAAAAAAAGATAGCGAAGGCCTCTGACAAATAATATGTGCATAAGCAAAACAGTAGTAGTTACTGTTGCTGATTTGCTAGAAGTGAGTAAAAAACATCATATTGCATTATTTGTTTTGTTTCAAGTGGCTGATTCGGAAATATCTTGCCTACATGTCATGCGTGCAATTATCGGGGCTGGATTCCACCTAGATAGAGTGCTATCAAACGGTCTTCTTCCTCTGGATATGGCCTCCACCGTTAAGGACGTAGACTCTGTGTTGGTGGTGATGCTCTCATCTTTAGTTGACGCAACACGCTTCTCAAAGGATAGAAATGGCTTTCTATTTAGCCTTTTAAACAAACACCCAATGACTATTTCGGCATTTATAACACAAAATCAACATGTTTCTGTGTCAAGGAAAAGAGATGGGAAATCGGCTTTTGAAGTATTTAGTGGTAAATATTTGTACAATATTTTTTTTGCAGTTGTATTTTATCTCCATAGTGTAATTTACCATTATTCAATATTTGTTTGTATTTTTTAACAAATAGAGAAAGTGTTTTACGACAAAGAATGTGTATGCAAGGATTCATCAGACAAAGGTAATTCTTCTCCATTATATAAGCTTGTTAATTATAAAACTCTCAAATCAATCTGACTTTTAAGTATTCCAACATATCAAACAAGTTCAGAACTAAATTATTTTCAGCATATATGCAACAGAAACCAATTTTTGACATTTAGTGTATCTAGGGTAATTATAAATAAATAATTACATATAGGTTACTCGATATTGATTAACTTACAATAACAGTCTGTAACTGTTACTTACCAATCTTAAATTTACATTTATGATATTTTAATTAATTTTTGTCAAAACCGGGTTAGAAAAATACGTTTAATTAAAATCTCTTTACATTTTATTGATACTAATTGTAATACAACTATTTTAAAGATAAAACGGATTTGGTGTTGTTATGTCTTTTGCGTGCAAAGCTTGCAATGGGAAAGAAAAATCGACGGCTTCGTATCTTCAGACCTCCATTTAAAGCGACAATTTCATACAATCATCGTTTAAATGACGATTTGTCTGCTGTTTTGCCTGAACACAAGGTAAATATTTTCTTAGATAGAAATTGATTTGTTAAATTTCTTTGTTGTGGTTTTGTTAATCATTCATGGTTTTAATATTCCAGACTCTAATTTTACTTAGAAACTATTAAGCTCATTTACGGTGCACGATACCGGATGTTGACTGAACAACCGTTGAAATCGTTCTCCGAAAAACTTATTTAGTTTCACCTGAAAAGGGAACTGAAGAGTTTGGTATATAGCAAATGATTTTTTTTTATACGGATCGATCTGTTTCATAAATTTTGAATGCTCAAAACTGAATGAGATATTAGGAAAATAAATGCCCGATTTAATGTCATTTTGGACACGGCATATGTGAGGATTTAATAACTGTAATTATGATTCTAAATGGGAATTAAAAGTACAATTACACATTCCTTATATTTAAAAGAAATTGTGTTATTGTTTTTATAAAATAAAACAAAACTGATGCATCAAACGACCTTTGAAGTCGCATCAAGCGAGACTTTCAATATTTGCTGTTATGCCCCTGTTTGTGAAAACACGCACATAAAATACATGTATCGTATTATAGAAAGTAAACGGAAGAAAATTTTAAAGATAATAAAGTAAAAAAAAGCATAACTCATTATGATACTGCTGAATACGTCTTTGAACCTTTTTTTCAATCACTATACATTATGAAAGCTAGAACCGAAGAGTTTATTGTATATGGCATAAAATCAAGTGTAACGGAAACCGATATGCTTTTTTTAAATTCAAAACTAATTACGGCCTTATAGGTGAATTCTTTTGTTATTAACAGTAGATCCTTTGAAGAACAAACGCGCATTAAAGGGGTCATCTAGCACATGCTCGAAAAGGAACGTTTGTTAATCTTTGAGGAAGTTTTTTCCGTGCGTAACGGTGTTGACGTATTGTAGTAAATGTGTTTTGTTGCTCACAATTACAATTTTTGTAGAAAAGATCGGGGTTTAACAAACAAAAAACGTGGTAAAACGTGATAAAAGGAATCTCTCATAATTTGCGATGGTACATGATTTTTATCCAACTCTTTGTGTGTTTTCCATCCCCTCACTAAGGCTTGGGGACAGAAAACACACAATTCGTTGAATAAAAAATCATATACCATCGCAAATCATAAGAGATTTAATATATAAAAACCACTAAAATACAAATAATTCAAAAAAATTTGTAGGGTTTTTGCATATTTCGACCTCAGGGCAGGGGTGCCTTTAAGAAATCCTATCTCAATTTATTTCTTTGATCACAGCCTATCAACATATCTCAGTTTTTATAGGGATAGGCCTGTCCTGTTGAATTTTTCGGCCAAATTTCACACAGAAATAGACTGCTATATTGCGAAAATGATGCCTTAGCCAACTTTGATAGTTAATTAAAGAACTGCATGAGCAATATGCTATATTCTAAATGGAAATTCGAAAAATTTGAAATATGTAGAGTAGAACATATCAGATGAAAAATAAAATATCAATATATACTGTAATGTAATTGAATATCAAAGTTTTAAATTCATTATACAAGTTAAAATCTATGATGCGATAAAGCTAATGTTATCCTCTGAATCTATAAAAGTTATTGTGCCTTGCTGGGGATCTGAAAACGTAAAAAGTCTTCTTCTTTTTTTAAATTGATAAAATGTAATTACTTACAGCAAGCGTTACAGTCTAAATAGTCCTTTTTGCATACAAATCCTTTTTTCCAATTTCTAACTTAAAACCATTCATCCCAGATACCTGATAAATATTTATCGGTAATTGGTTTTTAGGTCTTTCCACCTTTCAGGTAAAAGACCTTTTGTATTTCTTATGTTTTTTTATTAGCTCGCCTGAGCCAAAGGCTCAAGTGAGCTTTTCTGATCATAATTTGTCCATTGTCTGACGTTGTCGTCGTTGTCGTCGTCGTTGTTGTAAACTTTTTACATTTTCATCTTCTTTTCTTGAACCACTGGGCAGATTTCAACCAAATTTAGCACAAAGCACCACTAGATGAAGGGGATTCCAATATGTTCAAATGAAGGGCCACGCCCTCTTTAAAGGGGAGATAATAGAGAATTATTGAAAATTTGTTGGTATTTTTAAAAAATCTTCTTCTCAAAAACTATTCGGCCTGAAAAGCTTAAACTTGTGTGGAGGCATCCTCAGGTAGTTTAAATTCAATTTTGTTCAAATCATGGTCCCCGGGGGTAGGGAGGGGCCACAGGAGGGGGATCAAGTTTAACATAGGAATATATAGAGAAAATCTTTAAAAATCTTCCTCTCAAAAACTATCAGGCCAGAAAAGCTCAAATTAAAATGGGAGCATCCTCAGATAGTGTAAATTCAAGTTTGTTCAAATCATGGACCCCGGGGGTAAGGTGGGACACAATTGGGGGATCAAGTTTTACATAGGAATATATGGAGAAAATCTTTAAAAATCTTCTTCACAAAAACTATTACGCCAGAAAAGCTCAAATTAAAGTGGAAGCATCCTCAGATAGTGTAGATTCAAGTTTGTTCAAATCATAGTCCCTGGTGGTATGGGGGGGCAACAATGGGGGGATTGGATTTTTACATAGTAATATATATAGAAAATCTTTAAAAATCTACCTCTAAAAAACTATTAGGCCAGGAAAGTCAAATTAAAATTGAAGCATCCTCAGGTAGTGTAGATTCAAGTTTGTTCAAATCATGGTCCCCGGGGGTAGGTTGGGGCCACAAGAGGGGGAAAGTTTTACATAGGAATATATAGAGAAAATCTTTAAAAATCTTCTTCTCAAACACTATTAGGCCAGAAAAGCTCAAATTGAAGTGGAAGCATCCTCAGATAGTGTAGATTCAAGTTTGTTCAAATCATAGTCCCTGGTGGTATGGTGGGGCCACAATAGGGAAATGGATTTTTACATAGGAATATATACACTGTAGAGAAAATCATTAAAAATCTTCTTCTCAAAAACTATAAGGCCAGGAAAGCTCAAATTAAAATCGAAGCATCTTCAGGTAGTGTAGAATCAAGTTTGTTCAAATCATGGTCCCTGTGGGTAGGGTGGGGCCACAATAGGGGGATCAGGTTTTACATAGGTATATAGAGAAAATCTTTTAAAATCTTTTCAAAAACTATTAGGCCAAAAAAGCACAAATTAAAATGGAAGCATCCTCAGGTAGTGTAGATTTAAGTTTGTTCAAATCATGATCCCCGGGGGGAGGGTGGGGCCACACTTGGGGGATCAGGTTTTATCTAGGAATATATAAAGAAAATCTTCAATAATCTTCTCAAAAACTATTAGGTCAGAGTGTAGATTCAAGTTTGTTCAAATCATGGTCCCCGGGGATAGGGTGGGGCCACAATTGGGGGATGAATTTTTATACAGGAATATATAGAGAAAATCTTTAAAAAAAATTCTTTTAAAAACTATTTGGCCAAGAAAGCTCAAATTGGCGTGTTTCTATCCTCAGATAACGTAGATTCAAGTTTGTTCAAATCATGGTCCCTGGGGGTAGGGTGGGGCCACAATGGGGGATACATTTTTATATATAGAGAAAATCTTTAAAAATCTTCTTCTCAAAACTATTACATGTAGGACAGGAAAGCCCAAATTTGAGTGGAAGTATCCCCAAATCGTATAGATTCAAGTTTGTTTAAATAATAGTCCAGGGGTAGGGTGAGGCCACAATGGGGGATGAATTTTTACAAAGGAATATATAGAGAAAATCGTTAAAAAACTTCTTTTTTAAATACTTTTTGGCCAGAAAAGCTTAAACTTGTGTGGAGGCATCCTCGGGTAGTGTAAATTCAAGTTGACAAAATTACAGTCCCTAATGGTAGGACGGGGCCGTGGTGGCGGTTTGAATTATTACATAGGAATACATAGAGAAAATCTTCTGGGAAAGTTTTCGGTCCAAAACTCAGTACTTAGTGTGAAAGTACAGGTTACGTACTTAGTGTGAAAGTACAGGTTATGCAGATTTATGTTTGATGAAACCATGATTCCCTAGAGAAAAGTGGGGCCACGAAATGGGGGAGGGGGGGGGGGTATATAGGAATAGAGAAAACTCTTCTTACAGGTACAACAAAAAAGGAGCTTGGTATTTACCAAAAAAGAGGTGGATAAAAATTGGCAGATTTTCAATTTTTTAAAGCAAGATCTACTGTACTTAGTTGTCAAGATATTTTGATAATGTAATGCTAATTTGATCAGAATTAAAGCAATTATTGCTCAGGTGAGCGATGTGGCCCCTGGGCCTCTTGTTATTAATATTATTATTATTATTATTATTATTATTCTCTTTTTTCTTCTCTTTTTTCCAGGGACAGCTTTTTTTTTTAATTTCAAGAGATATTGAAACAATTTTCTTTTATGCTAGTGGCCATTAAAAGTTATGGTACCCAATGAACGTTTGCTTGATAACTCCCAGAACTTACAAAGTTATTGCCCCTGTGTACGAAAAGCTTGCTACTCCTCTAAAACCATAAGAGATAGAAACTTGGAACTTTTACCAATGTCTTCAGTGCACTTAGAGGGCTCTTCAATCTATTCATATCGAAAGGATCTGAGCCCCTAGAAGTTATTGCCCCTGAAAATATTTAAATTTCTACTAGATCACTTCCAATTTTTTTTTATTATTGGTCATAGTGACTTCGGACTTTGGAAGCGTCTACCTTGGCCGAACAAAATAACATAAAGGTCAAAGGTCAAGGGCATTTAGAAATCCGTTAATTAGTGAGTTTTTACTCTTTTGTTTAGGGTGGTAGAAAAAAACTTTTTCATGGATGTAATAGGACATCTTAAGACATTTTGAAATATAGCCCCTAAGCTCCTTCTTTTAAATAATAACAGAGTTATTGCCCCTATTGACGAAAAGTTTGTTATCGCTACTCCTCTGAAACCAAAAGAGATAGAGACTTGGAACTTTTGCCAATGTCTTCAGTATACTTAGAGGGTTCTTCAATCAAAAATACCGAAAGAACCTGAGCCCCTTTCTAGTAGTTATTGCCCTGAAAGTATTGAAATTTTCATAAAATAACTTCCAACTTTTTATTAATTATCATAGAGACTTCGGACCACTTTAGATGGAAGCATCTACATTGACCAAACAAAATGACATAAAGGTCAAAGGTCAAGATCATTTGGAAATCTCTTAATGAGTTTTTAGATCTTTTTTGTTTAAGTGGAAGAGAAAAACTTTTTCATGGATCTAGTAGGACATCTTTTAGATATTTCAATATCTAACCCTTTGACCCTTACCATGAAACAATTATAGAGTTATTGCCCCTATTGTACTCAATGCTTTTTATTGTTACTCCTCATTAACCGTTAGAGATAGAGACTTGAAACTTTTACTTATGAATTCAGTACACTTAGACACTCCTTCAATCTTTTCATACCGAAAGGGTCCAAAGTCCCTTTCTAGCAGTTATTGCCCTGAAAGATTCGAACATTCAATAAAAACACAAATAACTCATAGATACATCGGACCACTTGGTATTGAAGCGTCTACCTTGTCAGATCAAAATGACATGAAGGTCAAAGGTCAAGCTCAAGCAATAAAAATTGCATACTTAACCTTTTGACACTTTTTATGAAGTAATGCAGATTAAAAAATACTTTATTCTATTGAAGCAATCTTATTTCAAACATAAAACACAATGAAGTGGAAAGACTTCTAATTGTTCGAGAACAATTAGTCTACTAGTTCTTCTTCTTTTTTTCAATTTACCTCGGTCACTTTTTTGTTATTAGGGTTATCCAAACAGTTTAAACTTTATGTAATTGCTCATTAAAAGTTTTGGTTCCAATTGACCCTGTGTCAAAAAAATTCCCAGAACTTACAATTATTGCCATTTGAGAAGGAAATGCTTGTTATCGCTACTTCTTTGAAACCATAAGAGATAGAGACTTTGAATTTTTACCAATGTCTTAAGTACAATTACTGGGTTCTTTAACGTATCATACTGAAAGGATCTGAGGCCCCCCTTTAGTAGTTATTGTCCCTAAAAGTATTTAAATTTCTATAAAATCACTTCCTACATTTTATAACATATCATAGAGACTTCGGACCACTTGTGATGGAAGTTTCTACCTTGGCCGAACATAATGACAAAAAGGTCAAAGGTCAAGGTCATTTGGTTATCTGTTAATTAATGAGTTTTTAGATCTGTTTTGTTTAGGGTGGAAAAACTTTTTCATGGATTTAATAGGACATCCAAGGACATTTTTGAAATATAGCCCCTTTGGCTCACACCTTTGAATAATTACAGAGTTGTTGCCCCTATTATACTAAATGCTTATCATCGTTACTTCTCTGAAACCATAAGAGATAGAAACTTGTAACTTTTACCAATGTCTTCCGTACACTTAGAAGGTTCTTTAATCTATTCATACCGAATGGATCTGAGGCCCCCTTCTAGCAGTTATTGCCCCTGAAAGTATTGCAACTTCGGTAAAACCACTTCCAACCAACTTTTTATTATTTATCGTAGAGACTTCGGACCACTTCGGATGGAAGTGTCTACCTTGGGCGAACAAAACGACATAAAGGTCAAGGTCATTTGGAAATCTGTTAATTTATGAATTATCGTATCTTTTGATATACAGAATTA
The DNA here is from genome assembly GCF_963853765.1 of Magallana gigas. Taxonomy (NCBI): domain Eukaryota; kingdom Metazoa; phylum Mollusca; class Bivalvia; order Ostreida; family Ostreidae; genus Magallana; species Magallana gigas. The sequence continues at coordinate 40,219,357 of NC_088859.1, forward strand.
TAATAAGGATTTCAATACTGTGGTTTCATCAATACAAAATGTTAATAAAAATTGCACTTCAATGGACATTTAATTTCGTGGATCAACTAAACAACGAAATCCACGAAAATTGGTATTCGACGAATATTGATGAAACCACAGTAGCTTGCTGGATTGCGCTTTAAGGTATTCAATTGGGTCAGCCAGGTATCACATCCAAGTCATGTGGTTACTCAAGTGGAACTTATTTTTACAGTCAACTCATTCATATTGTACAAAGATAGCTAGCCTCTAGAACACGCTCTTCTATTGCTAGGTTTTCTGTTTATATGCTAGTGTAAAGAATATTCACTTGGATCGGTTTTGTACAGAGTAAGTGCAAAAAAATTCAGAGATGTTTACGATAAACAACATGGAATTCTTAAAGAAATTGCTTCAAATAATTTTTTTTTTTTTAAATCACTCATGGGTTTGTGGTTTTCCCATTTTATAGTACAACATATATTATTGGTATGAGAATTTCTAGCAACTTTTTAAAGTATAAAGGTGGAAAGACTTCTGATTGTTCGAGAACAACTAGTCTACTAGTTTTTTGGGGGTTTTTTTTTTGGCGCTTCTGGCCGCAATGAAACTTACGGGCTACCGCAGGGCCGCCCTTCAAGAAAAGCAGACAAGCAATAGGCGAATATGACGTAATCAATTAGGAAGTAAGACGTAAATCTGACGTAATCAATAGGCAAATATGACTACTCAATAAATAATTTTGACGTTAATCATACACAGGGTCAAATCAAGTGCATAAACGTTATTCAAGATATTGTGAATTTTACTAAGGCCATTTACACGATATAAGTAAAATTGATTGACAAGTTATCAATAAATGAAGAAGAATTTTACATTATGTAACATGTGCATATCCATAATATGCATATTGATTTGAATTAGGATCAACTGGCAAATATGACATGGCATGAGCGTAGAATATGTGTCGACTCTTCCATTTGTGTTGGGCTTCGTCGAAATTGGCCACCAAAAATTATCAGTGACGGTGGCAGTACCTCAACTTAGAGGGTCATCGGCGACCAGAACTCGCTCATTACTTTATCTTCCCCCAACCTTGAGTAATAATGTAATAACCGTTTCAAAGTTATCTAGCAATGAATCGTTTCCCTTTTTTAAAAGTGAACGCCGTCGTTAAAATAATTTTGGATCCTTACCGTAGAACTGAGTTTGTTTAATGAAGTTCCCACGCATGGCTGTAACAAACAGTGTTGCTTCTATATTAACTCTTTTTCTGGAGTCCCCAATAGCCCTAATGTCGTCCAATTGAATCTAGGGTGCAAGTTAGACCATACAAATTTATAACAATGGAAAATTTTGGCTATTTGTTCCAGTGTGGCTTGGAGATTTTCTACAAATGTGACAATAGTCCAGTCTTCGGAACACGCACACGCAACAAGCTAAGAAATTAAATAATAACCATATCTCCACATCCTTTCCATCGTATCTTGGCCCCCTTTCTTTCACTCGACTCTATTGACACCGCACAAAAAAATGGTAGATGTTAAATTTGGCCACTAGCTACTAAAAATTTTATACATCTAACCTAATCCATCCTTGTTTCAGAAAGGGGATTATTCTAGAAAGGAAGTTAATCGTATAAAATCACCTGTTAAAGCCCAACTCAATCGTTCTCAAATTTTTTGGCTAATTGTCACTGAGATAAATGCACATATCTGTAACAAGCTCCTATATGCAATAAAAGTCTACTTTGAACAACAAAGCTTTGTTTTAGAAATGATACTTAAACGAACAATGAAATAAAATTTTGAATTAGCATTTTTCATTTTTCTACTGTTTAAAGTAAATGGTACATAGAACAATGCTATCTATCACATAAAACGATATAAATTTATACCAAAATTCAAGTAGGTGTCTGTATTTTTCATTTTCTCTTTAAGGAAAGAAATTACAAAAAACAAAACGTCCTTTTTCATTAAAATGATTAAATATGAACATCCTGTCAAGAGGGACTCAACAGGTACAGAAGAGTATTTAAATTTGTTTTAAAGTTTATATATTGTAGGCAGCAAAAGAGAAAAGTTTGTCATATGATGAGAGACTTGAACGACTGTAAAAAGATTATTTGCGACTTTAAATTTGCTGCCATATTTCATTTATTTTTAAGCTTCTTGATTACGGGAACACATTGGAATTCAGAAATGAAAAGTTGATGATCAAAGCGTTAGAAATCAACGAAACGGTAAGGGATTCGAACAAACTACTTTAAATATCACATTTTTAAACCATTGTAAATTAGATTGTAAAAAGCAAAAAGAAGTAGATGCCAAAATAACTTACTTTCTGGAAAAATTGTTGATGTTGAAATTATATTCTGTAGATCACTGGAATCTTTTAAGTACAAAACTCATAACTTCCTAGTTATCTTCAACTTGGCATATTTACACGTATTTCTTGTAATTGAAATTCAGATATGTTATCATAAAAAATACATTGCAGGTGTTTTTAAGATATCGACATTAGAAATGCATTTTTGACCTTATTTATAAAATATTACCTATATTAACTCTCACTCTTACAACAATTCTCAGGAATTATTAAGAAAAGATTATTATACTTAAAAGATGTATCTTTCTTATCTAAGATAGGAACGCCAGACAATGGGTGACCATATTAGTGCAAGTCATTTAATTAGAATGCATGGGTAAAAGTATAATCCAATGCAGGCTTTTGTAAAAACGTGGACGTTTCTTCAACCTTACCACGCCGCTTTTATTGATATGATATATTTTTTTTAGAATAAACATTGACCTGTTTGCAATACATTATTTACTATGAATAGAATTTGTATATAATTTTATAATAGATATGTGTCATTTTTTGTTTTATATAAAATACAAGTTTTGCAAGTCCTTTTTATTTTTGTTTGACATTTTTGTTTACATGTAATAGAGATACTTTTGATAATGCCCTAAAATGTATGAAAAATACTGAAAAAGCATATATCATTATTTTTAGGTTTTTAAAAACAGAACGGATTACATTCGTTTACTGACAAACCGTTCAAAAGGTGAGTAAAATACATGTATCTATATATTTCTATCAATGGCCCTATCCTCCTTGTAGAGTTATAAAAAATTTCTTCCATCATGAACATATACATGACACGATAAATTATCACAAGTTGATTTATTTTTTTCTTACAAATTTATAATATTGTCATGATGTTTTAGCGGATAAAAGAGATGCAATTTACATGATATGAGCACCGTTTATTATGAAAGAGCAATACCTTCACAGAAAAAAGCATCATCACACTAAAAAGACCATTAACTTAAAACATATTAATATGAAGTAGGCACGATATGAAAAAAAACCATTTTATTTTGAATTATTGACATCCACTAAAAATGTTCTCGCACATTTATTAGAAAATTCAAAATTCTTTAATCAACGCGACCAAGTAAAACCACATTTTTGTGAATGAATATTCTCATTCATCTGACTTTTATAAAGTTCTTTTTAATTCATTAAAATTCCCTTCATAAACCATATCATTTCGTATACCTCGGCCAACCTCTATGATAATCTTGATGTAAATCATGACGTTCTTCACATAAAAACATGGTTTCCCGAACTCCTCTTACATTTTCAACAGTAAACAAATCATTTCTTGGAATATGATTTTTGGAGTCCAATATATGCACAATAAGGTTTCAGAAATTTCATTTTTGTCTTACGGGTCATTTTGTGCTGAAAATGACATTTTAGCTGGCCTGAGCTGAAAGTTCAAGTGATATTTTTTGATCACATTTTGTTTGTCGTCTGTCTGCCCGTCTGTAAACGTTTCACATTTTCAATATCTCATCCAAAATTACTGGCCTATTTCAACCAAACTTGGAGGAGAGACAAATTTTTACATAAGAATATACAGAGATCTTTATCTTCAAAAATGTTTACAAAGGAAAACATTTTAATTCACAAAAAACTGAAATGTTAAAATAGTAAGTATGGTTTTACTTATATGCAAGCATTTCGACAAAATGCTTATTCTTTGAAATTGTTTTGACTTTGGCCCCTAGACGATATTTGAGCCTCACAAGGGGTTCAGAGTTTGATGTAGGTTTATTAGAAAGAATAATCTTACCGTGACCGAGCTACGCTCAGGTCACAGTAAATATTCGTCCCATATACTTGCAATGTAGCAGCCGCGAAGCGGATCAGCTTCGCGTCGATTTAAGTCTGTAAAAAATAATCTGCAGAGGAAAAACACATTTTTATACATTACAAACCTTTTTAAACATGCATATATAGTTTAGTCCACAAAATATCCATTTAATGAGTCGTACCAAGGCATTTTGTTAAAATACGCCATTGGATTTGCCTCCATTTTGTCCCACTCGAAATGTCTCGGATTTTATCGTAAACATGGCGACCATAACAGCGAATTTTCAAACGTGATGTAGTGGCAGCGATGTCGTTGCAAAAACAATTTATGTGGTAACATGGGATTTTAAAAGAGTAACATTGTAGGTATTTGAGACCAATCATATGAAATTTTAGGCGAGATACAGCGCGATATAATTACCCCCCCCCCCCCAAACGAAACGAAGTTGGGGGTGGGGGTATATAGGAACCACCTTGTCCGTCCGTCCGTCTGTTCGTCCGTCTGTCCGTCTGTCTGTTCAATTCGTGTCCGGTCCATATCTTTCTTATGGAGAAACATTTGAAATTCTTACTTCACACAAAGATTGCTTATGACCTAAGAGTGTGGCATGACCTTGAACCAAGGTCATTTTGGCAAGGTCAAGGTTACTGACAGAAAAAGTGTAAATTTGTTGTCCAGTCTATATCTTTCTTATGGAGAAACACTGGAAGTTCTCAGTTCACAGAAAGATTTCTTATGACCTAAGGGTGTGTCATGACTTTGACTCAAGGTCATATGGGCAACTCAAGGTCACTGGCAGAAAAAGTGCAAAATACGTATCTGGTCCATATCTTTCTTATGGAGAAACACTGGAAGTTATCAGTTCACACAAAGATTGCTCATGACCTAAGGGTGTGTCATGACCTTGACCCAAGGTCATGTGGGCAAGGTCAAGGTCACTGACAGAAAAAAAGCAAAATTCGTGTCCGGTCCATATCTTTCTTATGGAGAAACACTGGAAGTTATCAGTTTACACAAAGATTGCTTATGACTTAAGGGTGTGTCATGACTTCGACCCAAGGTCGTTTGGGCAAGGCCAAGGTCACTGGCAGAAAATTCATGTCCAGTCCGTATCTTTCTAATCTACAAATATTGAAAGTCCTTAATTGACATCAAGATTGCTCATAACCTGAGGGTGTGTCATGACCTTGACCCAAGGTCAATTTAGGAAGTTCAGGGTCATTGTTTAAAAAAAATCGCGCTCAGAAAACCAATTATTCAAAATGTGTATAATAAATTGCTGCTTGACATGTGGAATTGTGTTTGATTTGAGTCATGTTTGTTTACATAAGGATGCAAATGTCCTCATGCATTAACAGTTAACTTGACCTAAAATTGAATTTAAAGAATAGAAATTGGTTTGTGTACTCATAATAGCATTAACAGTTTTAAAAAATAGAGCAGTTGTTATTTATAGAAAATGGACGGTGAAATAGATTTGTCCAATATTTTCTATAATAGAAAAAGAACATGAGTTATGATTTTTTCTTAGCGGGGGGGGGGGGGGTATCAATTTTGAGCTTGCTCACAGTACCTCTAGTTTTTTTATTTGCTACGAAGCTAGTATATGGGACGAACTCTACCGTTAAACCTGGTCCGTAGGACATCTGTCATTTTAACGATAGAACATTGTATCTAAAGGTTTATATTCTCATATGTACACAATTGTTTAGGATCTTGTTGAGAACTGCGATGCTCAACACGTGATTTGACTATAAAATCATGCTGTTATAATTTAGGGACTTGCTTATAAACATAAGAATATCCAAAGGGAAACTGTTTTTTTATTTAAACGTGATCTACATGTATTATACTACATTGTCAAGATAGGTGGTATTATAATGTCATTAAGATGATTTCATTGTGCCTATTGTTACTCAATTTAATTTTGTTTGTAATGATTATGTAAACCAAGCTTTATATGTAATGAAATTTGAAGATAATTGATAAATTAAAAATTCACATGCAAACGGTTTAACTGCAGATTGTACATAAAGGGCCGGTCATGTGTATTATGTGATGGTATCTCATCCTTCTTGAAAATCATTATTTAAAAAAAAAAACAACTACCAGAAATAGCATGTGGCCTTTTTCTTGACCAAAACTGTTACCAGATAGTTTTATTTAGAGGGCAAACACTTGATGCGGGTATTGCTGTCTAATGACATCTAGTTACTAGTTGTTTTGGGGACCTTTTAAACACATTTTGTCAGTATGCCAAACAGGATCTTAGACACACAATCATGCCATAATTTCAAAGGTATATTATTTATTGAGCGTATGTAAATAGGAAACATTTTCCTATTTATCTTAAATTATAGAATTTTACATACTCGAAATTTTGATATCAAGTGTTTTTAATTTTAGGTCCAGTATATCCACACATTGCCGATGCCATGAAAGAATGTTGTAGTGCAATCGAGCAGCTCATGACATTCGAAAAAGTATCACCCAATCAAATACTATCATGGGGAATGCATCCAATTTGTATTGCAGTAAAACTTAATAGTACCGAGCTTGTAAAATTCATGTTAATGAATGGAGCTGATCCTAATATAATGGATTCTTGGGATGAAACACCATTATCTTTAGCACTAATACTTCAAAATCTTGAAATGATTCAACTGCTGATAAAAGGAAAGGCAAACGTTAACCACATGGCATCAATTACACGTATGCATTCGTAATTTTCTTCCTAATGTTTTTAAAAACTATTTTGTAAACAGGTTTAATAATTGTTCATGTATTTCAAATTAAAATTAATCACAATAACAAATTAGATGTGAATTAGTCGATGGCAAACTTTGTCACGTTATTTGGCTGATTTTTTTTAGGTGATTTGCGTCAGTCACTCCTGGGTAGAAGTATAAAGATATTGCACAACTCAGCAAATCGATCGATTCTATCAAAATACACAATTCTGAAAAGTGTTCAACTTTTAGTTGGAAATGGAGCAGACGTAAATCTAGATGTGGAAAATGTTGACTCCGCTTTGATAGAAGCTGTAAGAATGCAGGACTTTGACATTGTCACATTTCTACTGAAAAGTAAAGCCAATATAAACCACAAAGGAATACAGGGCTTAACTGCCCTCCATGTTCAATTAATGCAGAAACAAATTGCAAGATACAACTGTAAGTTTTATTTACGTTGAGAAGTTTATTTCTTAGCCTTTTATAAATAAATAGAAGATTACGTAATTTTGTAAGTGATTACACATCATCATACACAGTTGTGTGATATAAATGTAAAGCTGTTGTCAATAATTATAGAGTAACTTAATGTGTTTTTGCTAGTCATATGTGTCAAATATGATAATATACTTTATTTGCCCGAATGTGGGTAATTTTCCTGTATAATTTTGGTAATTTCCTGTAAGCAATTTGCTAATTTAAGTTTATATAATGTGATTTAGCTGATAACAGAAAGCACTAATTCACTTTTCTAGTTCAGAAGTTTGTTCGTCGGTCTAATTAAAGAAATGTATATAGTAAGTCCTGATTCAAAGAGAGTATAGGCTTTTGATATGTTAAATGTTTTATTTAAAAAAAAAAGCTTAGTGATATGATTATATTTCATTTGTTCGTATTTTTACAAGAAAATACGGGCTTAATTAGGCCATTATGAAAAGGTGGGTTCTAATTTTTCGTAGAAATTTAGAATAAAGCTTTTGAATTCATTGTTTTATTAAGTAAAACATTAATATTGCATAGGTTATTCGTCTCATTGTTGGGTATCTTGTCACCTTGTCATAATTTGTACACTCTCTAACACCACCAGTTTTAATTTAACTAACTTAAGTTGATTCGTCCCACCAATCATCGAGGTAATTAAGAACTCAAAATAAGGATGTGGTGATTAAAAAATATTTTTTCTCTAGAAATCATTATATCCAGAAGCAAAAAATTCTTTTTCTATAAAAACTATTGTGAAGAAAATGATAATTGGTTAAAACATCATATGGAAGAAGATTAAAATGGTACAACGTTTATTTTTTTAAAATACAAAGAGGGACCAATCCTCTCATAGTTGAATATAGGTCTATTAATATTTTGGCTGTGTTTGGTAGCATTACCAGTTGATAATATTCATCTTCTTTTTAAAAAACATAAGGCAATGATTATTAGTATGATAAATTGATAAAGGATAAAGTGGCATTGTTCGGGACAATAGAGTGGCCACCATGGACCGAGGAAAAAGCGGGCGGGTTGAAACTTTAGAAAGAAATATGTTATGATTATACGAAATACCAGTCTTCTGGACAATATGAATGCAACTTGTACATCATTACTAATCATTTAGTTAATTTGTTGTACCGATATTTTGGAAGCAAATGCAACTGAACATTCTTACCTTACTATTATATCACAAAATGTTATATTGCTGATGACATTGTATTTTCTGTTAATTGAACCTAAATATATTTTTATATTATTGAAATATTTGATACTGCATATTAACTGGAAATTCTAGCTACACGGACATTCCGACATTTTCATTTTTCATTTCAGATGCTGAAAGTATTTTGAATATTCTAACAGCACACGGTGCATCTGTTAATATTAAATCAGTACATGGTGAGACCCCAATACATGTGGCTTTAAGACAACAATTCTTCAAAGTCATACCAAACCTCATCTCTCGAAATCTGGAGCCAAACATAACAGATAACGACGGAATATCATACTTAATGTTGGCCGCACAATTCGGAGAAGACGACTTGGTTGAAAGTTTTGTTGATATTGGAGTAGATTGTTCTCTTGTCGATTCGAAAGGCAACAGTGCACTTCACTATGCATGTAAACAGCTTATACTATGAAAATATTTTCTTATTTTGAATTTAAGATAAAAATTATAGTTTTATTTTATATTTTAAAAATCTGACGAGTAGTCTAATTAAATAGAAACAACCGAATATCACACAATCGGAAATTTAAGACTTAAGTTTTTAATTATCTCTCTTGATTTCAGGCTACGAGAACTTCAAACCTCTAGTATTTCATATTCTTTTAAGAAATGGTTGCAACATTAACTTGACGAACAACGAAGGACTGTCACCTTTGAACATCTATTTAATGAAAAATCATAGAATAGATAGTTGCTGTTTGTTTTTTGAAAACGGCTCAGATCCTTCAAACTGTATTAAGAATTTTCATTCTCCACTGATGATTGCACTAGAAAAAGGTTCTGATGATATGTTAAGGTGTATATTGAAACACGGTGTAGATATTAATCATCGGGGGGCATCTGATACCACGGCCCTACATATTGCAATAGAAAAAGGTAATCTCTGTCTCTCTCTCTCCCTCTCTCACACACACACACACACACACACACTCACATTATCATCATCATTGAATATAACTGATGATTTTTTAATTGTTGTATTAGGGATACATAGAGAGGAGAGAGTGAACCAGTTACTTGATGCAGGAGCTGACGTAAATGCTGTTACAAGCGCAGGGTTATCGCCCCTATCAGTTTTGTTACGTTCCAGATATTCCGATGAAACAATGCGTCTGATGTTGAAGTTCTTAAAATGCAAAGCCGATCCAAACATTGGAACTAATCCTCCTCTCTGTTTTGCTTCCGCTGCTATGAATATTCCTATTATGAAGACGCTTTTAGAGGCAGGAGCAGATATAAACAAATCGAACACGGATGGAGAGTCGGCACTTTGTTGTTGCCTTAAAACTAACCATCGAGGTAAAGTGTTTGTAATACAGTGTTCTTAATTCTAGATATGTTGACCATGACAATGATTAAATATGAAAAAGGAAAAATAACAAAGCATTTTCAAACGGACAACTCAATCAAAATATTGAAGGGTTTTATGAAAATATCAAAAAGGTACAGGTACCCTACGATATAAAAATCACAATATTCTTACCTCGTAACTGTTACATTAACACCTCGAGCGTTCTCAATTCACACTACTAACAGTATCTCATAAAGATCCCATAATTCGATAAAAACAACCCTTGGGGAAGGTTATTGTTTATGTGGTCTTTTTCTGCGAAATTTGAGTGCTGAGGAACCTCCTTACTCTTGGCTTTATATTGTCCCATCCATCAAGTCCATTGATGTGTTCTAAAATGCAGACGCGCGTGCTGTGCGATGTCTATCAGAAAGATGAGTAACCCTAATGATTTGGCACGATGACATGTCGTTACATGACTTTATGGCCTTCATGGTAAGTCGCAGGTGTTGTCGATTTACTTTCCTAATGTAAGCATTTTTTGAACGTCGCCCGCCTGCAGCTTTCCCTGGGTAACATTCGCTTGATAAAGTTATATCTTGTAGATATTGCTCACGATTCGTTTGAAGAATACGATAAAGTTTCTGATCACTCCTTACATCCGTCACTCCAAACCTTTCACTTCGGAGATTGTTTTCAACATTTCCCTTTTGAAAGCTTTTATTCAAAATACGCCCGACTACTCTCCGGTATATTCCCAACGATTCACTTATTTTGTTGTTGTTAAACCCCTTGAATTAAATTGTGATCCCCTCCTATAAATCTGTAAACCGTTCTGGGTTTTTGTTTTTTGTTTTTTTTTTTAACATTTGTTTCTGCACCGTTTGTACTGTGCATCTTGGAACCAAAAAATGTTCTCTCAATAAAGCATGCTATATCCCAACCCTTATTTATGTTATGGACAAAAGTTAATGCTGCGATTTTACTGAACATTTCTGAACAAATTGAAGATTATATAACGTTGGTGTAATTATCTTTGAGCGTCGGTAAAGTCTAGTTTTTTAAATTTTTACATCAAAAGATTATCTAAAATAATTGAAATTAAACACATTTTTTTTTTTATTTCTTACTGTTTAGTAAATGTGAGCAAATTTTATGTCTGCAGGGAAAACATTTCCTAACCTTTTTATTTCATTTGTAACGTATTTTTGATTAGTTGCTAAACTAGGGCAAATTATGTTATTCTTACTTAAACAATTTTTAAAACCGCTTTTTAATTCATACATTTAATTGTAGATATGTAAAAATTATCTAATATAAATTAAAAAAAATGATTTCTTTAGCTGTTCCATTTCATCAATCACCTAAAAATGCCGTTCATTTACACTATTAGCTAATTTCATTTGTTTTGAAAATGTACTGGTGTCTTGAAAATTGTTAATTCCTTATTAATGATTATTTTTTTCAGAATGTGTTATATTTGATTAAATCAGATGTTCAAACAACAAAACAAAATTCGATATATGCAACAATTTGACGTTTTTAAACTTTCAAAAGTAATCTCACTCTAATTATCATACTCGTTTATGCCCAGCTATGCCATAGAAAACTTGCTTAAACAACAATGTCTTTCTTTAAAATATTAATTGCAATGTCAATAAAGCTATATATAAAGAATACATAAACGTGCTTAGCTATAAATGAAAAAAAAATGACAGTAACAAACCGTCAACCATCTTAAAATCTATAAATCAAAAAACAAATTTAAAGCAGAGCAACATGGACCTCTAAAACGTTAGAGATGGGATCAGGTGCGTAGTATAAATATAAGCATCCCCCGTTGACCGCTGGCACCCACCATGTGCTTCTTCTCACAATTGTGCATGTCATGATCGAGATAACTTTCAAAATCGAGAATATGTCATAATAGGGGAAAAGCGTATGGTTTGTTCGTGATGGTCAAAATATAAACCTTGAGCAAATACCGACCTCCATTACCTTGGATTAATTGGTATCAGGGGCCTAGGAGATCCTCTGCCGACCGGTCACACCCCCATGTGCTCATTGTATAGGTCACGAAAAACAGAAGAAACCGTAGTTATTTCGGTTTATAAATAATGGTTTAACAACAATGTCTTTATGTGATGAAAATGCAATATCTAATAATTTGCTACTGCTTTATATTTTTCATCCAAATATAATACTATTTATGTTGTATTAAAAATGTTAATTTAGTACTATTTGAAACTAATGTTATAAACTAAAAAATGCCCGTGATTGTCAGAGAAGTTTTGTTTAATCTAAAATAAAACCTTTTGATGATTTATTCTTTCCTAAGTATGTCTCCCCTTTCAAAGGGGAGACATATTGTTTTTGTCGACTTTCTTCTTCTTATTTTTCTTCATCCAAATTTGTCCAGGCCGTAACTTAAATACATTTTGACATTAAGACTTCAAACTTGGAAGACAGATAGATGGTTTTGAGAAGGAGTGCACACCACCAAAATTTTTGACCTTGACCTATTTTATTTTTAAGGCCATAGTGTTTTATAAAAAATATAGTCCGGACCATAACACAAGACTCCTTAAACATACAAACTTTTAACTTGTTACATAGATATATGGTATATAGTCTAGTTATACCTTACCAAAATGTTTGACCTTGACCAAAAAATTTTATTTCAAGGTCAAATTAGAAAAAACTTCATTGTTCACCTCCTAAATGTTCTTTGACAGAAAGACTTCAAACTTTTCAGAAAGAACAATAATAATACACTGAGGTATACTATTGATTAATATTTGACCATGACCTTGTTTTATTCAAGGTAAAATAAAAAAAATAATCAAATTTGTCTGGGTCATAACTTAAATACCTTTTGACATTAAGACTTCACACTTGAAACAAAGGTAGATGGTATTGAGAAGGAGTTCATGCCTTAAAAAATTGACCTTGACCTATTGTGTTTTTCAGGGTCAAACGTTTTCTGAAAAATATTGTCCCGACCATAACACAAGACTCCTATAATATACAGACTTACTTGTATCATAGAAAGATAATACATAACCTAGATGAACCCCACCAAAATTTTTGACTTTGACCAAATTTTTTTATTTCAAGGTCAAATTAGAAAAAAAACTTCATTGTTCATCTCTTGAATATACTTTGACAGAAGGACTTCAAACTTTAAACAAAGAACAATGATAATACACTGAGGTGTACTTTTGATTGATATTTGACCTTGACCTTGTTTTACTCAAGGTCAAATTACGAAAAATAATAAAATTTTGTCTGGGTGGTAACTTAAAAACCTTTTGATATTAAGAGTTCAAACTTAAAACATAGATAGATGGTATTGAGTAAGAGTGCAAAGTGCAAAATGTTTTACCTTGACCAATCTTGTGTCTCAAGTTAATTCATTTTCTAAAAAATATTGTACGAATCATAACATGAGATTCCTTAAACATACAGACTTTAAGCATGTATCACAGATAGATAGTAAGTAACCTAGATGGAACCTACGAAAATTTTTGACCTAGGCCTAACATTTTTTTCAAGGTCAAATAAGAAAAAACATTCTCGTCCTTGATTAAAATATACTTCGACAGAAGGACTTTAAACTGTAAACAAAGAACGAACATACCATGAGACATACTGTTGATAATGTTTTTACCTTGACCAGAGTCCCAACTCAAGTCAAATTAAGAAAAAAAATCCTTTTTTTTCCAGACCATAACTTCAAAATTCTTTGACAGAGAGACTTTAAACTTAAAACATAGTTTGATGATCTAGCGAAAAAGTGTACAAAACCCAACTTTTTGACCTTGACATTTTTGGATCTCGGGGTCAATTATCATGAAAATATTCCTTACAATAATGACATCTAACATATAGCTGACATCATTTTTTTTTCACTTATTAAATTTGCCACATATTACAATCCTTGGGGAGAAGGGGAGACATGTGGGGGTTTTTTTGTATAAAAAAATAATACCCACTGGTTTTTAGTTTTTTTCTCAGTTAATTGACTGAGAAATACACATTAATTCTTTTTCTTTTCAGGTGAAACACTTATTCTGAAAAATGTGACATTTCTTGTTGAAAATGGAGCGACCGTCAATGCAGAAATGGGAACAGAATCACCCTTACATTATGCTGCTGCATCAAAGTTGCGAAGAACGATCGAGTTTCTAATAAAAAAAGGTGCAAACATTAATCATGTTGGAAGTCACGATGATACACCACTGCTGGCGTATATTTCAAAAAAAGGTAATATGGAACTTGTACTGTAGTATTATAACTATCCTATGATCACCAATTTTTATATAATTATTTTATGGGGCCATGATAGATATTATAGTAATCATAGAAATTAAGGGCTAGCAAAGCCATAAACCGATGCATTAAATTTTTAGGTACATGTATTTAACATTTAAAGAATGTCTTTTTTGACAAAGATAATGCTCGAAAAGTGTTTCCATACATATTTATCAAATTACATTTTATGCAATTTAGTAACCTCTAGATATTTTAGCTTCACGTGATTTTCCTTGTTCAGAAGACACCGTTAACGGTACCTGCTACGTTATTTGTTTAACAAGATAATAAAACGATAGGATAGGATTCACGCACGATAGGATAAGATTAATGCACGATGGAACAGTAAACACGGGTGATAAGATAGGATTGACACTTTATAGGAAAGGATAAACAATGCTCATGATAAACCTATAATCGCGTAAACAATCTTCACGATTAACTTGAAGAACAAAGAAATTAGTATCATAATTGAATGCTTGATAGGATATTGCATTTCTTGTTCGATAAATGTTCGTATATGGCGTACTGAACGACTCGCAACTTTTAAATGAGTTAACTTGCTTATAAAAAGGCACAGAACGATTAACACAAAAGATTAAACGGAAAAACTGTTAAAATTAAACGATAAATTTGATATGATTCACGCACGATAGGATAGGATTAAAGCACGATAGAACATTATACACGCACGGTACGATAGGATTGATAGACGATATGATAGGATAGGATTGTAAAAAAAAAAAACATTGCGGTTACATGTACTGTATTATATTTTGGTTCATATTTTTACACAAATGGCATCGATCTGTTTAAAACAATTTCTTTAAAAACAACATAACCTGTATTGTTAAAGAAATTTATTTTATTTGATGTCCGATTTGTTGAGTTTTTAGTCTGGTAATCACTTAGCTGTTTGGCATTAAATATAATTGTAAATAAAATCTTCGAAGAAAATATGGTAGTCGATATGCTTGATTTTATTTGATATTGAAAACACGAATTAAGTTTCTCTCCTTTTGTTATATGCCATGCAGCTCAAAGCATTCTTGCAATCTGACATGGATATTTCGGTTTTGTTGGATACTTTCTTGAAAACTGTAATAAATTCATTTTACGATTGACTTATTTTTGCCGTTTTAGATTCACATAGATGGTGGAATCAGAACGCCAATGATACAAGTTTTCTTGAATTTTTACTTCTTCATAATGCTGATCCAAATGTTGAGGACCATGTAAGCAATAGTGTTCTGAATGTTGCAATATCGAAAGAAACATCCATAAATGATATCAGGAGTTTACTCAAAGCCGGTGCAGATCCCCTTCACAGTGGAAAAGATGGGCTAAACGCATACCAACAAGCGATCGAAAAGGGTAATATGACATTGTTTTTATCACAATTACACATAAGGATACAATATAGCTTTTATATCAATTTTTAGATTACCAATTTTACAAGTTTTGTTTAATTTATACATGTTTAACATTCTTTGCTTTTTCAGTTATAAAATACAAATTTTAATGAAAATTTCTCTATGAGATTGACACGTTTTACCGGTTAAAGGGTCTACCACACCTTTGTGGAAAGCTCTGCATACAAGCCTTTATGTTAAATTCTTAAGTACATAAAGATTTCTGGCATGTATTTGACATGAAAATGACAGAAAACAATCAATTTTAAAGAACAATCAGCTTATAAAAATTTACAACTATTCATGAAAACAAATGTAAATCTCTGCTGAATTCGAATTTGTAATCTGCGCTTTAGTAGACTGAAGCTACACCAATTGCGCAACAGAGACAAACACTTAAGTTTGGCAATTTAAGCTGTTTCATGATGTGTTAAAATCGCCATGTTGTGACGTATTGTTATTAAACGTAGACGTCAGGGTGTGTCGAGGATCTTTAAATTGGAGTAGCGTTTACCGTTAAACATTTGATTTTATACATTTTAGATTGGACTTACTTTGAAGTTTTATTGGAAGAATACAGATCAGAACACCTTTCACATGAAATGTTCTGCATGTATTGGAAAAAGATTTTGGAATGGCAAAAATCAAGAGGCAAACGTAAGCAATTTGACAAAACTTCAAAGACATATAGTGTAGTCATTGGTGTGTCGTTGAAGATTCTCTCATGCACTAACAAAATTAATGTTCACATCACCGAGAAGACAGGAAACACTCCACTGATCTTATTCAGTGCATTGAACGAATGTTCCATCATAAAGATTTTGATAGAAAAGGGAGCAGATATAAATCGTGTTGGTGAGAATGGATGGAATGCGCTTCATGCTTTATATGCAAGTTTTGGTATGTGAAAACTACAAATTATTTTTTGTATAAGATTACATATATCTCTTTAAAGATTGATAAGCGTTGACTTTTATTCGAAAAAAGTTTTATATCAGTTTCAAATTTAATTAAGTAACAGGGATATCAGTTATTCAACTTTGTTAAAGAAACAATCGTAAATCTAAGGTTTAGGAATATTAACGGATTTTGTACAAAAAAACTATTAAAATTCTAAATCTAGATATAATTTATGCAATGTACATCGATTTGTTCATGGAAATCGTTATATTTGGCAGTAATCTAAATTGCAACAATCTGAATTTAAAGGGATTAACAAGGTTATATATATAACTGATTTAGTTAGCAGTTGAATAATAAACATTCAATTTAAAATAGACTGTAACTTATCCTAAACTAGGTGCTGGTAATCATTTAATTGTATATATAATGAAGATTTCAAACTATCTAGTATCATGTGATATATATTGTCAAATTCTAATATGATAAAAAAAATTGCTTTTTAAAAGTGATTCACTTATTTTTTCTTTGAAAACAGATCCTGAGTCTAAAACAGAAGCATTTGACCTGCTTTTAAAACATGATGGCGATTTTTCAACTGCAGACGAAGCTGGAAAATCTGTTTTGGATAAAGCTATTGACGATTATTTGGCATCCTCGCACTCTGGTAGAAATAATACGCCAAGAGACTTTCTCCTCTGTGTCTTGAACCTCGGTAAACATATAAGACGTTGTGATGATATATTACTCCATGCTGCCGAAATGGGCGACTTCCGTATCGCAAAATATATGATTCTTGAAGGAGCAGATTGTACAGTAAAAGACAAGGTTGGACATAATGTTCTACATTTATGGATAACAGGCAAAAAAGGTAACAAAGTATGTTATTTAACTCAAATAGTCACTTTGTGACGCTATAAGTTTTGCTACCCAATGAAAATATGTGTGAATTACCTTGCTGCAAAAAAGCCCAAAAAACATTACAATGAAAAAATATAATATGTATCTAATATACTCATATTAGCAATTAAATGTGATAGAAATAAACGCAAACTGCTTTTTTCTTGGCAATTAATGTCGGAGCGAGGTCACGAGGATGTTTAAATTATGAATACATTTCCATCGGGACAAAGAAAATTATGATTTAAGATATATATTAGACTGTTTTTATTTTCATTTATCGTTAAGAAAAAAACAGGTGATTCCTATACAGGTGATTTATTCCGCTTTTTAATTTGAGAAAGTATGAGTGTGAGATCAAAGTAATGGGGAGAAAAGAGTTTGGTATCAGGGGATGCTCATATGTTTTAACAATGCTTGAGTATAAAATAAAGAGAGTAGCCAATTGCCCCTAGTGGCTATTCAACTAAGGGAGGCAACTCTGTGTAATGGTGTCCTTAAATCAAAGTACTGAAGTACTGGCGGGAGTTGATCATGATTTTATCGATTATTATTTATTTTAAAATCAACGATATGTTATTTTGCTTGGCAAGTAGTCTGTATTTGAATACGCACATTTTTATAATACGAATTCTCGGACTTTTCCGACGAAATTTTCAAGAGAAAATAATATTTTAAAAATAAAATGGATTGCATCAAACTATGTATCGGTTTGTCTGTCTTCCTTTATCTCCGACAAGCAAGAGATACTCTCTGTCAACACCAGGCCGCCTGATAGCTTGATGACGCGACCTCTAAATATAGACTGACTCTCTGCCTGTCAGAGATTTACGGAGACAGCCTATAGTTGAACGAGACTATATATTGAACTCTGGCGTAGAAATACAAACGACTGCAAAAAAATATCTAAATTGTTCGTACTCTTCAAAATCTGGCTATTTTCAAGGTATTTATAAATAAGTTTCCTTTAATAAAAATGTTTCAGCATACATTACATCGAATTTATCGATTATTTCCAAAAACTAAGCCTTGTCCGCGGGGATAATTGTGCTTAGTAGCAATGGACAGTTTCGGATAAAGTACACAGGGCGAAAACCAATCTTAAAGCAAGTCCTTAAAGGTGGCTTAAAGGTGGCGTAAAGGTGGCTTAAAGGATATACCATCTTTAAGCCACCTTTAAGTCACCTTTAAGGTGAGCTTATAGGTCCTTAATGTCCAAACTTCTTTAAGTCACCTTTAAGCCATCTGTAAGCCGCCTTTAAGCATCTTTAAGTGGCATTTACGCTCCCTTTAAGTTGTCTTTAAACCATCTTTAAGTTCCCT
This sequence comes from Magallana gigas, assembly GCF_963853765.1. Lineage (NCBI taxonomy): Eukaryota > Metazoa > Mollusca > Bivalvia > Ostreida > Ostreidae > Magallana > Magallana gigas. The sequence continues at coordinate 40,238,111 of NC_088859.1, forward strand.
TTAAGTCAAGTTTGATCAAGCTGAACAATAAAAACATATATTAAATGAAAAAGCTCTTTTATAGTGATGGGAGGGGATCATCCGAATGTTGTTTAATTTCCAAGGAAGGGGGGTGGTGTTCCAGGCGGTTTTAATTGTCGCTCCATTAAACACAGATCGCTATCATCAACACCGCTCCGATGGACACAGATTGCCGTGATAAAATTCTTTATAATTTTTTGGGGGTTTCAAAATTATTGTAGGGATGAGCGCAGTCTCTGTATCTTAACCTGTGCATGAAACTAATTAAAGTATGTTTGTTTCCTATTATAAATTAATCGCTGAATCTCTCTCTCTCTCTCTCTCTCTCTCTCTCTCTCTCTCTCTCTCTCTCTCTCTCTCTCAGTTCGTCTGGTTATTAAACATAATAAAGATAATGAACCAAAAATGCATGATTTAATTTGATAATCGGTTTAAGGTTTGTATTTTTTTTTTCAAATTTCAATATTTCTAGGTCTAACTCTAGATCTGCTAGATACAATACTCTCAACTGCCTTTGTTATATCGGGCAGGATAATACTGCTTTGTTTGTCTAGACATAGTTTTGTTCGTTTGTGTATATCTAATTAGAGTCTATTGTTTGTCCAACTTAAAAAAAAACCTGGAACTAACATAGAATATACAAGATATACACAACAGTTGTGTCGTGTGCCCAGGTGCAGGTTTGTGTATATCTAATTAAAGTCTATTGTTTGTCCAACTTAAGAAAACCCCTGGAACTAACACAGAATATACAAGATATACACAACAGGTGTGTCGTGTGCCCAGGTGCACGTCAGGGTTTCTAAAAGCGTTGAATCTTAGTATGTACGAGTATACGATAATTCTAGTGAATAAAAGTTAATTTACATTTGTAATTCATTTTCAAAGTATTATTTCCTAGCTCTAGGTTTCAAAAATGTTACGTCTACAAATTAACGATACATGTATGTAAGGGTAAAATCTTGAGGCTAATTAATTAATATACCGGTGATCATTAATAGGGGTTAATTATTTAAATATATGTATAAGGGAAAATATGTCACATACTCGGCCTGGTACATCATACAATTGTACGTACAAGTATATGTGTACATCATTTACAATTGCCACATACAGTAAATACGTCACCCGTAATTGGTAATATTGTTTGTTATAGAATTGATAGTTTAAAAATCATCTTTACAATTAAATATTTAAACATACTGGAATGGCGCCGCGATCATGAAAACCGGGAAATTGCGAGAAATTGAGCAAATAACCTAATAGTTTCAATGCATTAATAAAAGAAATGATTTCATTTTCTGTCTTACATTTTTATAGCTATGAATTAGATGAACGTATATCTACTCGGTTTAAATTTATTAACTAAGAAAGCCTACTAGTGAGCCTAACGGTTTCAATTTAGGTATAACATATTTTTGTTCACTGAAGATCAAGTTTCGTATTTCATTCTAAATACATGCATGCATGTGATTTATAAATTAGATATAGTTGATTGTTACAAACTGAATGGTTTGTCAAAATATTTGTAAGTAAATACATTCAATACATTGATTCCACTGATATATAGGATATAAAAACATCCGTAAAAATGTAATTACCGTGGCGCAGAGGAAGTGAGGTGATGCTAGCAAACAAAGGGTAACGGGTTCAATTCTCGCCATGGGAATTTTTTTATTTATTTTTTTTTAATTTTTTTTTTCTAGAACAAAAACCGTTTTTAATACCTTTTCTTTCATAAAGTTAATACATTTTGTTAGTAAATAAAGCACAATATTGAATTAATTTTTTATTAATGGCTTAAAGGTGGCTTAAAGGTAGCTTAAAGGTAGCTTAAAGGTGGCTTAAAGAAGTTTGGACATTAAGGACCTATAAGTTGTCCTTAAAGGTGGCTTAAAGGGGACTTAAAGATAGTCTTTAAGCTGCCTTTAAGCCATCTTTACGCTTTTTTTAAGCCACCTTTAAGCAACACATATAGCTTAAAGGTGGCTTAAAGATCGTCTTTAAGCTACCTTTAAACACCTTTAAGCTATCTTTAAGGAGAACTTAAAGATGGTCATTCATCCTGTGGTACCCATCAATATTTTTGTAAAATTGAGAATTGCTGTACTTGAATGCTTATGAGTGTTGCTAAAATTCATGAAATGATTTTTAATGATTATCATTAGTTAGAGGGATGTCTCTTGTTGAAATTAATATGCAATATGTAGGCTCCATATGTTAGGTACATAAAAATCAGAAGTAAAATGCGAAACCTGCGGCTGTGACTGTTGTGTTAACTTTACACAGTGAAATTGCAAGTTACAGACGGGAGGGTAAATAACACGAAAAGAAGGTGGATGGGACATTGTAAACTATACACCGGTAAGTTTCTGACATGTGATGATGCAACATGCACATGGTACGGAAGGTCAACCCTTTGCAGGGAATTGGCTGGGGGAGGTCTAAAAAGCTAAAAAAAATCATAAAAAATTAGCAAAATATGAAAGGGTTAAAATCTCATAAAAAACCAGTATGTAGAAAATGTTACAGGTTTTGACTAGTAATTTTCTTCAGAAATTGGTGATTGGTCTTATAAAGAGTGAATTAAAGGTATTTGTGCTGCATGGGAACTGAGGAAATTCTAGTTACAGAGTTCCGAAGACACATCCCCTGGCTGCAATGAAATGTATCAAAATCTATCAAAAAAAACTGTCCCGTGCCACCTTAGGTCCAAAAACTGTTTCAGTTTCGGTTTGCCATAGTAACTGCATGGTAGAGTTGATTAAATTCAACTCCCAAAAATATATAACGTATATCAATTTAAAAAAAAGTCAACAAAGACGACGAATTTTTACTTGTCACATCTGTTGTAAAAAAACATTAAAAAAGTATAACAAATTCTACACTTCTACACTTTACTTGCATGACCACCTATGTTGTCTCATTTGTCACTCCTAAATACTATGAATTGTTGATATTAATCAAATTATAAAGCACTGACAGAGTAATGGAAACAGAAAAAGCAACTTTAGTTCATAAAATATGTTAACAATCAACGAGAAAATCAACTTATAATTATTCATAAATTATGATAACAATCAATGTGTCAAAAATTGAGAAAAAGGGTCAAGCCATTCTAAAAAATACTGAGCCCAAAATTTCTCTGAAAAGCTTTCCTCTACGGAATGTTCATGTTTACGACTTATCTAAATTTGTCTTCAATTACAATTCAATGAAAAATAGGAAATTACGGAAACTGAAAAAGAAACAATGGTTCATGAACTTTGTATTTCTTGAACAAATATCATTTGTAATATAAACAAAAGTAAACATGTTTAATATTTTATAATGTCCCCACGTACAATACAACCTATATCGTCCTTTGACTCACAATGAAATATGAAAAATGTTAATTGTTATCACATTTTATTCAACATACGGAGTAATAAGTTTAAAAAAGAAGCATGTTAATATCATAAAATATAACAACAATTAAGCATTGTGTACAAATTTAAGAAAAAGAATGGAGCCATTTTGAAAAAGACCAGCTCGAAATTCCTCTGGTCAATTTTTCTCTGCAAAGTATTTCATTTTTACGATTTACGGTAAAATTGGTCTAATAACATTTCTAGAGCGTGTACATGCCCTTGCGTATCGAAGTAAATGAGAGCCAAAAGCTTTAAATGGAGGTGATGAAGGTATGTTGCTACATAAGTAAGGAAAGGTTAGGTTACCATCAATGTGCCTTTCCAATAAAAAATTGAAACAGATGACGCAGACTCTGTGGTATCTTTTTAATTGAACTTGGGATATATCGAGTCGACGTAAGTATGGAAGTAACAATTGTTAATTGATAGTACGTTGTGGCCATAACTGAATGTTAAGTGAAAGAACACGACGAGCGATTTTTTTTTCACGTACAAGTTTTTAAATAAATTCTACTTCATATTAATACAAAAATAGGTTTAACTCCAAGGTCAAGGTCGAAGGGGCAAATAACTTATACCAATTTTAAAGCAAGTTACTTCAAAGTCAAAATTAATTTCTGTTGTATAGGTCATTGTTCCTAATGAGGCTTTGGAAGTTCCATAATTGGTGCTGGTATTTGTTTGTTAATGTAATCTTGACCTGTGAAATAAATACGATATATAAAGAATACATATTCTAGATGCTGGTTTTTTATTGTACAAAAGCATTGAATGCTACATAGTTTTGGGCAACTTCTTACACTTTTAACTGAAAACCATAACATTTTAACTAATGCAAAAAAACCCACTACATATCTTCACAATCCAGCAAATGACTCTATGAGCTAGTACATGTACACATGGTCTGAGATCGATTAAGGATATCTAAACTTTAGCTCCGCGGTCGTCTTTTGATGGACTATATAATGACATTGTTTTTTTAATGCACGTGGTCACTATGACACAGCATCCACCCTAACCTTTAACTGTTATAATTTGTAAAAAAAAAAAAAATTCCTTTTGCGGGTGGTAAAGCTTTGACACGTCTTAAAGTCTGTTGTAACAGTTGTCCGTCAATTTGGGAAATTGCGATCTATGAACACTGTGCCGGATAATTATGCCAGTGCCTAGGTGGCATTTTTGCACCCGTCTAAGCTGTATCGTAAAATTCAAAAATGCCATATGATAGACCATTGCTCTATGCACCCAATTTTTAGTAGAAGACCACAAAGCATATATTTATCACCTTTAAAAATGTTGATAGTGATACTCTAGGTATTTTAAAGTATTTTTTAAATAGTTTTTTCGTGCTTTTGTAAAATGATTTATAAAAAGTTCACTATCAACAAATTAAAAGAAAATCGTTTGTTAAATGACGGATATTTCCTTCAGACACATGGAAAAAACCCAATAACATTAAAAAATATCTTAATTGCAAAATTTTGAGTATTTCGCCAAAACATAATTTTCATATCTTCCTCCTCAGTCGAAAACCATCTGAAAAAGCTGCTTGATCTTAGTAGAAAATGAATTTTAATAAATGTGACATAAAAAATTGAGTATAAATTATTACACAATTAACACACAAAAAAAAAATAAAACTTTATTTGGTATGAAAGTTCCTCAGATAACGGTTATATTTCCTTAATCCTCAAGGCCTAAACACCTTAGAAACTGTCCTTATTTCTGAGTTGAAGAACATTTCATCATATAATAAGGCAAATATAAGATAACATATTCGCTTTCAGTGATATGGGACATCTCCATGTTCTGAAGTACTATTTATCGAAATAAACAAAATCGAGCGTAATTCTATACAGTAAATACTTTCTATCCCAAAATTGTCGTCGCATTGCGTTGCACAGTGGGTTAGTGGTTACACTAACAATCTGAAAGGCATGAGTTGGAATCCACATTTCAACCAAATTAATTCGACAGTTGTTCCATACCACTAAGAGGAAAACTAATTAATAGCCTAAGGATCTGTGTATCCCAGCCTGAAAATAATATATCTACATGAATGATATACATATTAAAGTTTTCCAATCATCAAATCAAATCTATTCAAACTTAAGATCCTCCACACACCTGGGGAAAGTTCTGCATACAAACCTGAACTTCTAAATTACTTAAAGATATGGATTTCTAGCATGTGTTTGGCTTTAAAAAGGCAGGAAAAAAAATTATTCGAGAAAATTCATTCTTTAAAATTGTAATATTCTCATGGAAAAATTCCCTGCGGTAATCGAACTTGGAACATGAAAGTTCGTAAATTGAAGCTACACGTATTGTGCAACGGAGATACTCAACAGACTTTGGCGATATAGACTGTTTCACAATGCCTACAAATCGCCATGTGACGCACTGACTGCAAGTAGAAGTCACGAGATGTCGAGGATTCTGATCAAAATTTGTAAAAGAGTGATTCCCATACAATTAGCCCCAGTTTGAATCAGCAAGTACCGGAAGTACATGCCTCCCAATTTACTTTTTGCCTACTGCGTTATCAGCAAATGGTGTATAGAGCAACCTTAAAGAGTTTATAACCACATTTCATGTTAAGGTATCTCGCCTGTCACGAGAGATATTTAACTTTGAAAAAAAAAATTCCTACAGGAAAATAAGTTATCACTTATGAAAAAAATGTTCCTATAGCATATTTGGATTTTCCTATGGGGAAAAAATTCCTATAGGAATTTAAATTTCGGTAGGATTTAAACAAAACACCCATAGGATTTTAATATTTGATAGGAGATTTATGTTTCTATATGAATACTTCCTGTATGAATCAAATTCCTACAGGAAATTCTTTTCTCCTTTAGGAAATACAATTCCTATAGGAGTTTAAGAAAATATTTACTCTAAATTATAATTCCCTACGGGATATTAATTGTTAAAAGTTATTTTTCGCCTTTTGGGTGAGACACACTAAAATCAAAAGTGGATATATTCTCTCTAGAAAAGGGTCTATCATTTGGTATATATGGATTTAACGAAACTGCATCTTAGGCGGGTGCAAAATTGTCATCTTGTCACTGGTATAATTATCCGGCACAGCGTTTGTGGTTACTGTGTAGATCGGAAACGGGTCCTGTGTATATCGGAAACGGGTCAGATAAAACGCATACTCGATGACAATTTAGATATTTTATTTTTCATCAAAAATGTTCATGCTGTAAATTTATATGCACAACTTAATTAATCATTTTAAGTTTTAAATACACTTCAACTAACGTTATGTTGAATGCAACATTCTACTTTGTGTTAAAATGCTCACACGCCCTTAAGGCAAAATTTCGTTATATTGTCTTTTAGGTAGACAAATCAACCACTTGCGATGCATGCCTATAGCTGCGGTAATCTCTGCATGGAAAGGTTGTAAAGTTTGTAGAACTTTTGTTTTGATAACCATCGTACATGTATCTTCCAATTTTTATTGCGGCAAACTTGTGTTTACTCTTCTGTATATCAAAAAATACAAAAAAGTGTACGTTTCTTGATACAATTTTTAAATTTATTACAGAAGAAAAATCCTTACAGCAGTGTTTAGATTTTATCGAGACATACACAAATCATGGTGGTCCCTTGTCTGAAATGGATGAAAAACAAAATACCCCTCTCATGCTGTTTCTGAGTTCCAGCCTTTTACCATCTTCATTTGATGATCAAATGTATACTGATGCAATAATTGATAAGCTTACGATCAATAGAACTATAGTAAACAAAACTAACTTAAACGGAGTTACACCTTTAATAAAAGCAGTCTCAGTCGGAGATAATTATTGCATAAAGAAACTTTGGGACAAAGGTGCAAAAATCAATATCAAAGACAGACAAGGAAATTCACTCCTTCATCTGAGCACATTAAGTGGTGAGTTAAATGAAATTTTGTAATTTAAAATTACCGCGACTATTTGTTAGCGTTAACTTCTTAAAACATTAACAAATAATCATTAATTTTGAATTTTGATGCATTTAGTTTCCTAGGTTAAGGCCAAAATTTTAGGGCCTTTTGTGGTCTTGTATCTAGATTACATGTATATATCCTAGATATCTTTTTCTTTAAGGGTTTGTTCTAAAAATTAAATGTTAGTAATAAATTGTGTTAACCTTATTTTTGTTTGTAGTTTATTACTATAGTTTTTGTTCTTTTTTTCAGCAAAACATAGTTCCAGCATTTTTGAAATTATGTCATTTCTTCTTGACAATGGAGCTTGTGTTCATATCAATTCAAAAAATAGATTAGAAGAAACCCCTCTTTATTTAACACTAGAAAGAGTTTCAAACTCTACTGAACGCTTCAACTGTGTCAAATTATTACTCAAGAGTGGAGCAAATTCAAACACCGGATGTGGCGAAAAAAGTCCATTAGGAAAAGCAGTTGAAATCCAAGATGTTACGTCAGCTAACCTTCTTTTGCAACATGGCGCTAAACTACAGCTTGATCAAGGATATCGTCGATCCTCGTTGCATTTGCATAGATTATTCAGATGGCGAAACTCAAAGGGTGTATATATATATATATATATATATATATATATATATATATATATATATATATATATATATATATATATATTGTTTCTGTTAAGTCTGTAGTTACATTTATCAACATGAAATACACACACAAAAAAGGGGTTTTAATATGAATTATTGCATTTTTTTTAAATCCATCTTTCTAAAAACTTCATTTGTTTAAAAGATATAAAGAAATTGTAGAAATATGATTATTGTATTTTCAATGGTGTGCCATGACAAATATTGTCATATTGAAATATGGCATTGAAAAAAAAACCAAATGCAAAAGATTTTTTTTCTTTTTTCATTTAAATGAATTTTGTTATTTATCAATATAACAATTGATATATTCTTGCTTTTAGATCAACAACAAGATATTCCATTGTTTTTCATTCTTCTAAATGAAAGGAAAAGCAATATTTATAATACAATCGATGGAACACCAATATTGCATTTACTTGTCTCAACATCTGAACAACCAGACTTAATTAAAACAATTATTAATTTGGGTGCCGACGTTAACACAGAGGATAATTCTGGATTTTCGGCATTGTATGTTCTTTCTTCAAACTATACGCTAGGTAAGCTAAATGTTCAGTTTGTTTTACAGTTTATAAATATTTTCTCTGACTACGAAAAAATAACAAAAACTATATGCATTGTCTTGAAATTCTGTATTCAATAAATACTCATCTTTACCTGTTTTTCATTTATTAAAACTTAAACAAAAATATCAGGTTCCTCTTCTTTTCTTTCTCAAATATATTGCACTTTTGCAGCTGAAATCCAAGATCAATGGCAACATGTAGTATTGATTCTTAAAAAAAATAACTATTTCATTTTAAGACAATGAACAATTATACATGTACAATATAAGTTTACAATTCATCTAATAGAATTTGTATTTGTAAAATACGCAGTACGTTATTATGCTATAAGGTATATATGCTAAAATTTCACATTTTTCTCCTATAAATTTAGTTCCATGGGTAAGGATGATCTGTCGCAAATAAATAATTGAAGAACGAATTATTGGTCGAAAACAATACTTAATGATTCAATAAATGAACATTTAACAAACTTCATAGTTAAGACCCCATCTGTTTGACTTCATTTCTATTTCTGAGACGCGAACAAAAACACCTTGAACATAATAATACAGGTACAAATTAAAGGAACAATTTCGTGATGTTTGTAATGTTATATGTAGTGATAACAGCATAGGCAGTACGTTTTTATGCTTTAAGGTATATATGCTAAAATTTCACATTTTTCTCCTATAAATTTAGTTCCATGGGTAAGGATGATCTGTCGCAAATAAATAATTGAAGAACGAATTATTGGTCGAAAATAATACTTAATGATTCAATAAATGCACATTTAACAAACTTCATAGTTAAGACCCCATCTGTTTGACTTTATTTCTATTTCTGAGACGCGAACAAAAACACCTTGAACATAATAATAAAGGTACAAATTAAAGAAACAATTTCGTGAGGTTTGTAATGTTATATGTAGTGATAACAGCATATCATTATTTAAATTGTCAGCGTTTGCTTTTTAATTGACCGGGTTTTCCAACGGAAAAATCCGGTTATTAAAATGGTGAAAATGGCGGGCGGGCAGGCGGTACCCTCATTGTACGGATAACTCCTCCTACAGTTTTCAAGATAGGAAGTTGTTCTTTTGCAGATTAATTGCACATATATCAGAGGTGTGCATATTGCTAGGATTTTATTTTCAATAATTTATGAAAAAAATACCAGCTTGGAACTTAGTCATTTTTTGGCAAAATATTGCATATACATGTAGGGTACCCTCATTAAACGGATAACTCCGTCTACAGTTTTCAAGATAGGAAGTTGTTCTTTTGCAGATTAATTGCACATATATCAGAAGTATGCATATTGCTAGGATAATGATTTCTGATTATTTATGAAAAAAATACCAGCTTTTGAACTTAGTCATTTTTTGGCAAAATATTGCATATAGGGTACCCTCATTGTACGGATAACTCCTCCTACAGTTTTCAAGATATGAAATTGTTCTTTTGCAGATCAATTGTACATATATTTGAGGTGTGCATATTGCTAGGATTTTGATATCCAATAATTTATGGGAAAAAATACCAGCTTTTGAACTTAGTCATTTTTTGGCAAAATATTGTATATAGGGTTTCCTCATTGTACGGATAACTCCTCCTACAGTTTTCAAGATATGAAATTGTTCTTTTGCAGATCAATTGTACATATATTTGAGGTGTGCATATTGCTAGGATTTTGATATTCAATAATTTATGGAAAAAAATACCAGCTTTTGAACTTAGTCATTTTTTGGCAAAATATTGTATATAGGGTACCATCATTGTACGGATAACTCCTCCTACAGTTTTCAAGATAGGAAGTTGTTCTTTTGCAGATCAATTGTACATATATCAGAGGTGTGCATATTGCTAGGATTTTGATTTCTGATTATTTATTTTTAAAAAAACAGATTTTGAACTTTTTTGGCAAAATATTGCATATAGGGTACACCATTTCACTTGATACGGGTTGACATGGATTATGGATAACAGGTTGACATGGATTATGGATACAGTTCACATGAATGAAAACCCGGTTTGCTGTCACATTGACAGCTTTTCACTTGTTAATAATTAATTTAAGCAAGTTTAACTAAAGATACATAAATGTATGTGTTATGTTATTATTTAAAGGCAATGTTTTTGTAGATAAAAGAACAGCAGCTATAGGCAAAGTTCTTCTTGAAAACGGAGCGAATCCCAACCAAGGATGTATTTTATCCCAAGTTTTGAGCAATGCTCGTCATAATGATCATAGCAAATCTTTGATCAAAAACCTTTTGGATTACGGAGCCAATCCAGATTTATATAGAGGGCAACGACCTAATATAATACAAGCAGTCAAGAATACAGGCACAGAAGTAGTTGTACAGCTATTGGAAAAAGGCGTCAATGTGAATGCAATGGACGAGGAAAAGAACACATGTTTACACTGGGCAATATCATCAGGTGATAATTTTAATACTATTGAGGCACAGTGTTTCTTGCGAATATAAGTACACTTTTCTGATAAAACAAATTAATCAGACATCTATAGTTTTCATCATTATTGTCTTTCGCATATACATTGTATTTCCTTACATTGCAATATATTTTTTGTTAATATATATAAAAAATAAATCATGTTTGGGTAAGTTTTTTTTTGAATGGGCGATCATTTTTTATCAGGAAAAGAGTTATATTTTAAAACTGAAACTGGAGGAGTGTATTTAAAACATATTCCCAAGAACAACTGCGCCAATACATGATACTGTAAAGCTAGTTATTTATGCAGGTTGTTGAGTACGCATTTTCTATGGTCAAACAATACGCGTTGGTTTTAAATACGCATTGTGTATCATTCTTTAGGACATAACCCAATTCAGCCAATCCAATGTCCTTTTTTCTCCCTAAGAATGCAGTCTTCGTGGTGATTTTTTTCTTCTTTTTCTCGAATACTAAAGAAGTTTTGATTGGTGTAAACTTTGAAAAGGGGCATTTCGTAAGTTCTTTAATGCGTTACTTTATGTGACCCCCCCCCCCAACACTTACACACATAGAAGAAAAGCTGTCCGTAATAGACACTATTTTAAATCACAATGAATTTGTGCAAGATTCACATATTTCTTTTCTTTTTGCAAAATAACTGTCACATTCCTTTGTTCCGGTGTAATGAAGAATAATGACCCCCGTAGAATAATGACCGGGGGTCATTTTTCGACGTAGAATAATGACCCCCCTAGCTGAAGAATAATTGGATTTTTCTGAAGAAAAAAGATCCAGGGGTTATTTTTCTTCATGTTCAACATGAAGAAAAATGACCCCCATAGAAAAATGACCCCCCCCCCCCGTATTGGTTACCCCGTAAATAAATTGCTGTATATAGTTTTTCATATCCGTAGCAAGCACACACAAAACACTCTTACATTGCCACAAATTGATTGTTAACAGTTACGTCACTTCTCTCGTCGACATACGGCGGGAAATGACGCAAATAAAGAAAAGATTCATACACAATGAGGATATTGTGTGATAGAACAATAATCATGAAAGAATAATTGTTGTAATAGTATAAGCAATATTCATTGGTGAATGAATTGTCAATCTTAGAATGATACATGTATATATCTTTATGGAAAAATACTAAGGGGGCAGGTATATGAATACTTTTTATTTACATTTCATGAGGAAAGTGATTTTTAAAAAATCATTTTGCGTTTGTTTTGTTTTCTTCTACGTAATACATGAACATCATAATCTAAACATTTGTTGTAATGTTGTATTTGTGATCATGAATAGAATTTATTCTTTTATAGCAAATGTGTGAAGAGTACCTGACTATAGTAAATCTTAATAGATAATAAACACTGATCGATTATAGTAAGAAAAGATTGTTTCTAAAAGCGTTGATAAAAGGAAAGGGCCTATGTTAGGGGTTTATTCCCCCCTTGATTTTGATCACACGATCTTTATTGTATCCAAAGTAATAGTGGAGATCCTCAATGCGAGTATAATTCATGAACAATATGAAGAATATAGAAGATGCGACGGCGAAGCGCGAAGATGCGAAGACGAAAGTGCTAAGTTGCGAAGGCGAAGAAGTGATACTACTATGATTTAACTATATTATAAATGAAACGCAGAAGTTGCTTCAGATGCAGAGCCAGACCTCCATTATCAAGGATGCTAAAGAAATCCCCTACCTCACTCAAACCTGCTTGATAGATAGATGTGGTTGTTATTAAATGATATAACATGATTCCTATGATATAGTATTGTATATGATATGAAACACTATTGTTTAAAAGGAGACAATATAATACCATATGTTATATTGTAAAACGTTATATGATACGATATAATATTGTATCATTTTTTTATATTTTATGATATGATATTGTATCATGATATTGTATCATGATATTGTTATGTATAGGATTGTATATTATGACACAATATTGTATTATATTATATTGTATTATTAATTAATTATTTAATCACATGATACTTTTACATTTTATATTGCAATATTTAATATTGCATCCTATGATATGATATTGTATATTCTATGATATTGTATCATACAATACAGTATAATATGATGTTGGTTTCTGTAATATAGAATTATATCAAATGAAATTGTATATATGATATTGTAATATTATAATATATCGTATCATACGATATTGTATAATATGATATTGGTTTATATGATAAATTATCATATTACATGAAATTGTATTGTATGATGCTGTAATATATATTATTGTATCATATGATACAATATGTTTAATATAATTGTATTATATAATATTTTTTTATCCAATGATATTGTATCATTTGATGTCATACAATGTTGTATCAAATTATATTGTATCATATAATACAATATCATATAATTTATCAAATATGATACAGTATCAAACATTACAATATCATACTATATTATACAATATAACAACATATGTTTCAATGTTATGATGTATTATTGCAATATGAGAATTGTTTCATATAATACTATATTGTATTATGTTTTATGATATTGTATTATTTAATCAAATACAATAATGTATAACACAATACAATGTCATATCATACGTTACAATATCATATCTCAGAATGTTTTACGGTATTTTATGGTATTATATGATATATATTGTAAGTATGATAGGATGCAATTTTTAATTTTATATCATTGTATTGATTAACATATGAACATATGATTATCATACAATTTTTTAACAGATGATATACGATATTGTGTCAAAACAGAATCCATGAATATCCAAGAGGATGCTTTTCATATAATATGATTAAGGTGGTCTCATAAAGGTAAGGCCTTATAAAGGTGATGCCTCGTCTCGGTGAGCTTTGTAATCTGCGATTACCTATGTTTTAAACTTGCGGAGCTCTTACGTTTAAGGGTTCTGAGGCATATTTTGGAAATTTTATTTTTATAAAATTAATAAAGTTAAATTATCCAGGGGGATAGGGTCCGGACCCCTCTCCCCTCTAACTGTTTGAAATTATTAATATTAAATTTCCCGGGGGGACGGACCCCCTCTCCCCCTCTAGATCCATGCATGAGCAAGGTGTGTCGCATAATGAAATTAGAATGTTACTGTGTTTGGTCCACGGTAAACAGACGGCTGGTAAGTGACATGAGTCTGCAAGTGCATATGTACAAATTATGGTGGACAATAAATTTTGTGTGGAGTAGATAATGATAGCTAGCACTGGTGAACATATATGTCAAATGTACACATTAAAATATTTTTAAACATTCATAGTAAGCGCGATGGCCTAGCGCATGCGTACCAATAATAGCCTGGATTAATCGGAAAAACTTGGCAAGTACGGTGCCTGCATTAAATTCTATTTAATCGACCGAGACTTGCTGAATGCAATAAAATAAGGCGACGGCGAAAGTGCGAAGATGCGAAGGCCAGAGTGCGAAGTTGGGAAGGAGCGTTAGTAGTATCGCCCCTTCGCCTTCGCACTTTAGGCATCACATCTTCGCGCTTCGTCGTCGCATCTTCGCACTTTTGCTCCTTCGCTTTCGCACTATCGCCTATGCAACTTCGCATCTTCGCCCTAAGGTCGAAGTGGCCCTATCGGAACACTATAGATATATGTAACTGTAATTGTTAAAGGGTTACGATTTTGGTCAAATTCTAATTTTCTGTTTTCATTATTTACAATGCTTGAGGAAAGCATTTCTACTGATCAAATGGAATTTGAGGGTCAATTGTAAAGCTATAAGCAACATACAGGGCTCACAATACTTTGTCATGTAAACAAGGCTCGTGCCCTGTTGTTGTTTACATAGGTTCAATATACCAGTAAAAAATCTTTTCAAGCTGATTTTCTATCGTCTTATTCATTGTAAGCATAAATAAACAGTTCCTTACGTTTAACACATTCATTAGGTCTAAAATTGGAATTTTCACTTCAACATTTAAAATGTAAACAAAAGCTTCGTTTACATAGCAAAGAATTGCAAGCTCTGTAACTTGCTTATAACTCAACGAATGACACTCAAATTTTGGTTGCCTATTGAAAAAGCATTGTGAACATTAAAATCGGAAAAATAATTTTTGACTAAAATCGTGACCATGCCCCTTTAAGATGACAACCATACCCCGATGCAATACGTTAATGTCTTGTTATAACGGAAGGATTTTTATTTTCTAAGATATACCCCTTCTTTCCCTTTAAGTTTATTTGAATATGAATTAAAATTTCTGTTACTTTCTGTAAACTGCAGCAGTAAAAATTACAATAGTGTAAAGACTATTTCACAAATAATAAAAAAAAATGTACTGAAAAACTTTAATCTAGAAGGTGGTCATTATTCTACAGGGGTCACTTTTCTTCATGTGGAGTGTGCTCATTTTTATGAAAATGACACTTATTCTTCAGGCAAAGGGGTCATTTTTCTACGAAGAATAATGACCGGGGGGTCATTATTCTACGTCGAAAAATGACCCCCGGTCATTATTCTACGGGGGTCATTATTCTTCATTACACCGGCATATGATAAATTTCCTCAATTTTTCTTGCAAACAGTAATTGTCATGAATAACAGATACCAGTGATGTTTTTAGGACTGTTTGGGCATGCATACAACGAAGCGGTGATATTTATAAAGAGAAAAAACGGCTTTTACGTGTATTTGGTTACCTCGTAGAGATTTAAGGCATATTTTTAATCATCTGTATAGATTGTACACCTTAACACAATCTCCACTCCACCCATTCTTCATGACGAAGATTTCTCTTCATATGATCTTACTATTACTAAGTTTTAATTTTTTTCCATTAGCGTATAACTACTGTAAACGCATAAATAACCTTAATACAGTGTCGATTTTTAAACAAATTTTTTAAAGTTTTGCAAGACTGCTTCTATGAAAACAATTAAATACCAATACATTACTGCACGCTTTTACAACCATGTTGATTTTTTTAATCGATGAAATAAAATGCGTTTCACTATTTGATTTGAATTTAAATAAATGTTTAAGATTTTTTCCGGTTTATCTGTGTACAATTTTCAACAATAAAGAGAACAAACGCTGCATTTATTTCGAAGCTGTATTAAAAATATTCATTAACAATGGATCATCGTCACTTTAGGAATTATAATTCGACTGTATTTCATTATGCATTTCAATCGGAGTATATTTGCCAACACTCCACTCACTTATTTAAAGTCTACTGTTTTCCAATGGAAGACTTTCTTGTCATTGTGCTGTTTTCCTCTATTATAGTGGTATTCTGTTTAAACAGAATACTTTATTATTGCTTCCTTTCTTTTCCCATATACTAATTATGATTTTCTGTAACATTTTCTTAAAAAATACTTCAGCTGATTTCAATTAAACCTTAAGATCAAACTAAACAAATAAAAAAAATTTGTATAAAAAAAAAAAAAAAGATTGATCGATCGATCAATTTTAGTCCTCGAGATATTTTATATTTTATTTGTTAAGCCTGTTTACGATTTTACTCAAATAGTATTTAAGGACGTTGTTTACTCAGGGTTTGGGTTCTCAAATCTAGATTGTTCAAAAGTTCAATAATAATAAGATAAAATTATGTTTTAAATACATAAAGTATTTATGAAATGAGTTATTATTCACAAATCATTCGATATTTTTACTATATTATGGAATTAGGCTCAAACAAAGTTTGACTTTTAGCAAAACAGAGGCAGTTTGGACCAAATTTTTCAGGTTTTGTTTTCCACTGAAGTAGTTTTGGTAGTACTAAAATATTTAAAGTTTTTTATTTCATTTGTAAGTCAACATAATTTTGCATATTTTCTGTTGGTTTTATCTCGCTTTTTCGTTTAGAAAATCGTATGGCACACACTACAAAAATATTGAAAAATGCTTAAAAATGATAAAAGACACCATTGATTTTTTTGTTATATTGAATCAAAAATTGGTAGGGATTTGAAAACTAATAGAGGAAATTCGGACTTGAATATTTATAGAATGTGAATAAAACCTAATGCTTTGTATCTATTTAATGTCACTATTTTCGTAAACTGTAATTCATTTGATAAAGAGTTTAGCAATTTGTATTATTTTCACAATTAAGAAAATCTCAATCATAGTGTAAAATTTGTAGGGGTTTTTCTTTAATTTTCCAAAAAATTTCAATGGCCATTAACTCAAAAAGTAGGTCATTGACCTACTGTCTACTGTTTGAAAGTGAGGAATAACACTTCCATGTAAGGTCTATAACACACAGTAGTGTGTTTTTCATTATCATCAGTGGAATTTTTTTCATTCTGAGTAAACGTCTTCCTTAAGATAGAACTTTCAAATTGTCAGTGATGGTAGGTAGTCTTCAGCTTTAGTGTCCCATGCATATCCAAACGTCTGGTTGTCATCGAAAGGACACATAAATTAAGAAAATTTAATTTTAAAAATATTTTTGTCGTTTTACTACAGAGACGCTAAAATAGATGTACAGTATATAATATAATTTTGAGATTTTGGGTTACAGAGTAAGGAAGCGAGAGTTCTCGTGGCGTATTGGTTAGAGTGGTAAACTTGTACCAAGGCGACTTTGGTTCAATATCCGTTTGCCAAATATATTTTTTTTCCTTTATTGTGTTTTGCTATATAATTTTATCTTTGAAATAATGTATTTTCCTCATTTCCGTTTTAATTATATGACAAATCACAATATTACGCGCTTTTTTCTCTAATATAGATATTTTTTTGACTGAAGTCTTTCGGAAGGGTAAAATAGAAATTAAAAATGTGTTACGAAACGATAAAAAAGAATACCTTTTGAAGGTGAATTAAAATGGAAGACCTCTCGTTGCTCACAACAAAATCGCGTCTAGTTTTTCTTATGTTAAGCTTTTGCCTGACATAAGTTAGATAGATTTAACACACTCTTTATATCTCTGTTTTTTTCTATGAAATAATTGTGTTTAAAAATGTTATTTGATTGCTTTTGCATGCAGAAATTTGAATGAATTTAATTATTCACAATATTTGATTATAAATTACAGAGCAAACTGGAGATCAGATTAGAACTGCGTCGCTTCTAATATCCCATCAAGTTATTCTAGACACAGAAAACAAATACAAACAAACAGCTTTATCGTTGGAAATTGAAAGGTTGGCAAACTGGACAACCCAATGGCCTTCAGACGGAGTTACAATCATTGACCTTTCACTCTTCAATATGCTGATTTGTGGAGGAAGAGAGTCATTAATTAAAACACTTACGATGAGGTATAGTTAAACTGCATGTCTTCAGTATTCTTTATTTAAGATTAGTTGGAAAGGATAGCAAGAAACATTTTCAATTTACTAGATTTATAAACATCGATTTGTAATTTTTGTCTTACATATTTTTTTTAGAGATACAAGTACTTCACCTTTGATAAAACTGATAAAAGCGGGCTTGTTGAAAACAGCAGTGACACTGATAACATGCGGATATGATTTAAGTCATGATGAAGAGTTTGGACAGTTTGATATTTCTAAATACGATTGGTCAACGGTTTACAAATACAGGCCATATAAACGAATAAATTACGAAAATGACGTATTGCTTCTAGAAGATGCCATTGCCGACTCTAAAAAAGAAGAAATACCAGCATTGGCACTCACATGCAGGAAAATGATTAGGCAACATTTGGCTTGTTGTTCCAAAGGAGCAGAATTTGAATCAAAGATAATGTCATTACCTCTTCCCCAAAAGATGAAATCATTCTTGTCTTTTCGAGAAAGCATTTTTGAGCAAGAAATAATCGAAATAATGGAAAGGTTGGTATTTGTTAAATTTATTTCATCCAATATCTACCAGAAATATCAAACATAAAGTCCGTTCAAATATAAAGCTTGTTCAACAGTTTAACTAGTTTGATTATATACATTTCTATGCACCTGTACTTTTAATTCTAAACTACTACACCTACAGTAACTGTTTTATATTTTGTATATACTAAAAACCAAGTAAGTTGTAAGAACTTGTGTTCTAACAATATGGTTATGTTTATACCATAAAAATATGTTTATATGTTCAAACCAAATATACTGTCAAAACAATGAAAGTATTTGATTTAATACTTTTTTTGAAAATTCTTTACAGTACCAATAGACAGAGCTATGACGATTCTGATGTAGACTATTATGTCGATTCCGATTATTACGATTATGATGATCATGAAGATTTCGGCTACTGTTATGATTCAGACGAGGGGAGCACAATTTACTGCTATTTTTAGACAAACAAAAGACCAACAGATTGAAATATGCCGCAAAAAATATTATTATATTAAAAATTAAACTGATTCGTGAAAAAATGTCGCGTTTCTGATACTTTACAGATCTAGCAAAAGAAATGACTTTGAAAAAATTGTTGACGTTATAGTTCACCTTAGCAAAGGATTAAATTGTTAACCATATTACCCGGACCAATACTTTGGCCTAAGAGAGGTTTAAATTTAAACAAAGAAATATATAGGGAAAACGTTCAAAACACGTTCTTGAGAACCACAACACTACATTTTGTAAGATTATTATGCAATCATGCTTAAATAGTGTGCATACTGAAATGTTTAACCGTTACCCCAAGACCAAAACTGGTGCCCCAGGATAGGTTTAAAGTTCTAAGTTCAAGTATGAGATAATCAAAATCAATGTGTAATATTATTATGTAAGGGTCCTTTAATAGTGTACTTATATATTCAGTAATGCTAAAACCCGATCACCAGACGAATACTGGGTTCCCAAGATATGTTTAAAGTTCATATAAATATATAGGAAAATGTTTAAAAATCTTATTCTCAAAATATGCAATATTAATGCTACGTTTAGTTAATTATATACTATATCTTCATATCAAGGTTTATTTTACCTTTTTTATATCTTTATTGCGTTGAGGCTTAATATGGTAAAAAGATTAACAAGTTAATGCATTTAACATATTTGGTCCACAAAGTAGGCTTCTTTTTGTGTACTGTTTAATGTATTATCAAATCTTGGAATACGTGAGAGTTTTAAAATACTTATAAACATTTTCATATCAAAACATTTTGAACTAAAATGATACAAGAATTATTGTTTAGCTAAGCGTGAATTAGTTGCTTATTAATATGCTTACATAAATATAACATGTCGTTAAGTAGCGTACGAGATATTAAATTTATAATTGGACCAAGAAATATGACTGTTCCAAATGTCTAAAAGTCAAATAATCATCTGATTAGAGAAATGTTCGTATAATATGATTCTCCGCTACCTATTACCTTTTAAACGTCACCTTTTTACATTACCGCTATGCATTTCAATTGTAATGTAATGTTTTAAATTAATATTAATGAGACAAATTAATGCTTAATGATTATATTTCTAAAATGTATGTAAATCCTCCTGAAGGCTTATTACGGGCCGCCGGAAGGTGGTCCGTTATTTGATACACATTTAAATATTGTTACTGCGTTTCTGCGGGACAGTTCTTTTTTAATAGCATTAATACTATGCTTATTTTTATGAATTTAAAGTAAATTTGCAGGTAGAAATATGTTTTATGCCTTTTAGAAAATATCACATATTTTTTGTTTTACTCATAAATGAAAATTAGGTCATACTTAGTAGATTGTCGTATTTGGCGCGTTTTTATCGAGACTATAATCTATTCGGAAAATTTCGGAGTTTTTCATTTTTTTCAAAACAATGCATCTGGATCGGTATGCGGGACATACTAAAGACCTGAATGTCATTAAATTTTATATAAATGATATATTTGAATTTCTATGTGCCGTGTGTATTTATTATATTTCCATGTAAAATGTGGTAGAAAATATCATGAAATGACATTTATTTTTATATCAATTATTTACGCAAGAATATGACAGAAATGAAAATTTGAATTGACTGGAAAATTTGAACTTATCCATTTTTATTTTATCATGAGGTCCCTTGAAATCATATATTAAATTAATGCATTAAGTTTTCATTCAATACTATGCAACAACAAAAAACCCAAAATGGTTAACCGTTTGAAATTCATAATCTCCAAGAGAAAAATGATGAGTTGAACTTTGTATTAGAGTAATGTACAAATCATGCAGTGTGTTCTCCATTACTTCATACTATGACAATGATCATACAATTTCCGTTAGAAATGCTTACAGTAACGAAATCGATTCTTTATGATAATAGTAAAATGTTAAACTTCAATCTCAGATGGAGAGAACTAATATAGGCTAGTATTGCCTGCTGTTCAATCCAGATTCATTTATATACTTATATGTATATTTTTGAATAAAATATTTCTTAAACTAACTTCAAAACAAGTTGCTGAAAGTATATTAAAATTTACCATAAAAATTAGTACAACCAACTCTTATTTTCTTCTTTGTGGTGTGTTTTTATGTAAACAATCAATGATTCATACAACAATTATATTTTTTGCGGCCCATTTGACGCTTGCGTCAATATGATTTCTTGTTCTTTATGTTATAGACCATTAAATCGCTTCCTGATATTTTGCGAAATCAAATGTTGCTTTTTGATTATTCATTATCTGTCATATTTTTTTGCTGTTTGAGTAGAATAAAGTTAAGCTTCAATGGATACAAGTGTTTTGATATATAATTGAGTACAGTTCTCTTATGATAGACAAAGGAAACAAAGAGTTTTACAAATAAAGTTATTTCAGAGGAGTTGCGATATGAATTTTAACATTAAGAGATAGAATCATTGATATAAACACATAATAAAAATGAAATATATTTTAAATTTCTTCGATACTCAATCTCAAATTATTTTTTCATTATCAAAATGTTATTTATCCTTCAAACGTTTTAGATGTAATAAAGTAAAAATGAATTTACTGATGGTATCAATGCATTTTACGAAGCTATTGTAATTTTGGCCACGATAAATATGATGAAATAAAACAAGTTGAAATCAAATTTTGAAAAGAACTGTTTCATCGGTTGCTCGAACCCGTTACCCTTCATGTGGTAAATCTCCGTATGTCCATTATGACAAGTAGTTTGTTGACGAAAAGATCGTAATATTAACACAACAATACTAATTAAATCTGTCTATACGATGACAGATTTATGGTACAGATAAAAATTAGAGTTATCGAACATTGCTGAGAATAAAAATGTAATGTAATGTTACTCATTTAAAAGATAATAGTATTGAACCTCGGAAACTCTGTTTACTCTTTTTATATCTCAGTAATTTTATATTGGAGAAACCCTGTGTTCTTTCAGTTAAGTTAAAAGGGGAGTAAAATTTCTTGAAATTCTATCTGCTATTCTGTCCATCCTTGACAATTAAAATTGGTAAAAACTGTCCAAGATTCTAATTTGTTATGCTCAAATGTCTTAAAAATAAAAATCTTGATGGATTTATTTGTTAAAATTCGTATATAAGGCTGCATTTTTTAATAAATGTACAAAACTCAGTCACCCTATATAATATTTAAAACGAAGACAATGAAGATGGATTCTGTAGATGTGTTTTACCTTAAAATACTCAATAAAACAAAAGATATGTTATTTTTCCTTTAAGATGAATGTTCAATTGTTGATGTTATGTGTGTAAGTAAGTGAGGAATTCATTCGTCTAAAATAACATTTGTATACAAATACATTTGTGTATGTATATCATATGTATGTATATATCACTACATGTACGTTGTGAATGTTTATTCCATATATGTAGGTTAAAAACGTATAGCAGCGAGTGGCCAACGCGCTTACCAACTAATATTATATTATTTATGAGTTGTATATTATATATTTGTACATTTACATGTACATCTACCAAGTATGATTTCCTCTATTTCTTAGAAAACCTATCGTTAATTCGTAGCTCTAAAGAAACATACTGGGCTAAAATCTATCCGCCCCGTTTATCGATTGGTCGAAACCTTCAGCGGCTGAACAGGAGGGAAATATACACGCCCCGTTTATCGATTGGTCGAAACCACGAGTGACTGATACTGACAGAAAACTGACAGGACTGAAATCTACATGCCCCGTTTATCGGATTGGTCAAAACCTACCGCGACGTAGTAAATATCAAGGACTGCACGAAATACATGTAACCATGATGATGTCGGACTCAAATTGTCATAGGAAACGATATTCCTGGGTTTTTTAAGTGATGTGCTGATTTACATTAACAGAAATTTGGTTAATTTGAATTACTTTTTACAATCAATTTATTAATTTGTTTTAAACAAGTACAACAAGTTTAACAAAGTTCATTAGGAGACAGTCATGCTGATAGACTTTTTCATACATGTACTTGTTAGACCATAATTGATACACCGGACTGACCACGGTTTCTTCCGTTTTTCATGATCTTAACAATGATCACATGGCCGGTGCGACCGGTCGGCTGAGGAAGCTTTCTCCTCCTAGGCACCTGATCCCCCTCCAATGTAATGGAGACCCGTTTGCTCAAGGTTTGTATTTTTACCATCACAAACAAACCAAATCACCAACATTTTGACTTTTACCTCAATCATGACATGCGAAATTGTGAGAAGAAGCTCACGGAGGGTCAGACCGGTCAACGGGGGGGGGGGGGGGTGTTTTATAATTGTTTAAATATAATACATCAGGACGTGGTTCACGGAAACCTAAAGGATCCTCGATACCTCGTGACATTTACTTTTTATGACAGTACATGTACGTCACAGCATGACGTATTTTACCCATATATGAAACTGTTTATATAGCCAATTCTTCTTGTCTATCTCTTTTGCGCAACGGTTGTAGCTTTGATCGTCCAAAATACAGATTCCGAGCTCGAATACTGGTAGGAATTTTGATTTCATGAGTAGCGATAAAATTTTTAAAGCTTTGATCTTCTAAAATACAGGTCCTGAGTTTAAATAATGCGAAGAATTTTGCTTTCATGAATAGCAGTAAAATTTGTGAAAGTTTTTTCTCTACAAATTTGAACAAGATAGGGTAAGGGCCATTTTTGGCCCCCTCAGCAAATATGTTTATTTTATTATCATGCATAGTATTGACCTCAGTACTCAACATGGTAGGATTTTTTTCTTGGTTACCCTTCTGTATAGTTGCCTAGCAACGAAACAAACGTCACCATAGTTTCGGTCTAAATTTAAAAATAACCTCTTTGTTCGATTACAAACATTTAAGTTACTATCATTTTGATGGGCATTAGTTCATTTAATTGAATTACCAACATGAATTAATGCATTAAATGCATAACATTTTTAACCAGCGTTCCCATGGCAACCATGAATTTCCTTAGTAACCAATTAAATAACTTCAATTTCAACCTCGATTTCACATGAAAAAGTAATCAATGTATTAAAAACTTTAAAAAACCTTTTCAATAAATAATGTATTAAATATTTTTCTTTACATCATTGTTCATTAATTTGTGTTTCCATTTTATTAATAAAACATTCCATAACAACCATAAAAAATAGAGAGATCTGCAAATGCGGAATTTTTTTTTTTTGGGGGGGGGGGGGATGATGGTGGTGTCTTAAGATAGTATTGACCTCAGTTATCGACACCTTAGAGGATTTTCTGGGTAACCATTTGCTATACATATACATGAAGAACCATGAAATTCAATAGATATGAGTGAGGTTCTGTTACTAAATAAATCAAGAAAACTCCTTGTCCTTTTACTAATATGGTAGTTACCATAAATTACTTATTAATCATCCTTCTTTTCAAAACTTTTAAAGCAATACAAGCTGCCAAAATTATTATTTTGGTGTTCCTAAAATTCAATCGAGAATTTGGTAAAATATGTTTCTTATACATTATCTTATCATTTAAACTTAAGTTATGATGTATTTTTTCCATTAAAATTAAAAATTGTTAGACAATATGAAATTAGGTCTTCCCGTACTTTATTTCTCCGACATAATTTCCGTATGCAATGACCTTTGAGTTGAACTCATTCGGCAAATCAAATGCGCAAGCGCAATATTTCCGGTAAACAGAAAAGATGTCGGACACGACAGGTTTGAAGCGAGGGAGAAAGCCGACTTTGACTGATTCGGGAAGAAAAAGACGACGGACGGAAATAAATGCAAAAAATAATAAGAACAGAATTTACATCGGTAACCAGTACGATCGCTGGATGGAAGTAAAGTGTGCGCTTCGTCTTCAATCTAACGCTGAAGTGGCAAAGATACTGCTTGATAAGTAAGTTTGATCGTTGTCTTTACACTGATATTTTGTCATTATTTCTATCTTAATCGTATTTCGTGGTACACAGCAAGTAAATGAATATTTCAAGTCCAGACTTTAAACTATCAATTACATCAACACACCAAAAGAAAAATGTAATTTAAATTCAGAAATTCATTTATTCAATGCATTTTCTCAGTAACCAGTTAAATATATTATATATTTTAGTCCAAATACAAACAGCATGTACAAGTTTAAAACTAACAAGTATTTAACATTGCAGCAATTTTTTTTCTTATAATATATTTATGTGTGTGTGTATTGAAATGTCCATGTTTCCTAGCTACATGTTCCAAAATATTTAAGTGTTCACAGAGAGATAATATAATGTACAAAATAATATCATTTATTATAATTTAAATCCAATGATTGGTACCTTTACTTGTACATGTAACAAAGATTTGTACATATCTCACTAAAGTGCTTACAAACATGGATGAAATACATGTAAAAATTAGTATCACCCATTATACTTCACATATTATAACTTTAGCAAGCACACATAACATGTACTTTTCATATTAAAGTAAATCGTGTTATTGTGACCAACAACATTGTGATTGTACATGTACACATGTTGTATACACATCAACGAATTCTTCACAACAGGCTACATATGAATTAAATAATCAACACAATGTATCGTTCTATCAACAAAATTGATGGTACATTCATGTACATTAGCAAATACATATAACGATTACGTGTACATATGTGCACTGTAAACGAGAAATGAACATACATGTATAGGGCCAATCATGCAACCCATAAAAGATCAAATCAACAGTATGAGTTGGCTACAAAAATATTACCTTGATAACACAAAAGAAATTGCAACTTGTCAAAATATTGAAGGTTTTTTAGAAGTAAAATCATGTTATTTTCCAAAAAATCGTGCGTCTTTATTCAGACTAAAAATTAACTAATGATGTCAAGTGATGTCTTGTATAAAAAATTCTTTACAATTACATTTCATTTCAACAGTATCTGCTACACAATGGCTAACAATACTGTGACAAATGAATTGAATTTTACAACATCTCTACAACATGTGTTAATTTTCAGTAAAGTTGTAATAGATTAATTTTAAGAAATCATGTTTTTATACATTATATACAATTACAGGTATATTACGATATACACTGTATTACAACTCTATATTTAACAAATTAAGTATGGCATTTCATGCTTTTGACAGATAGAAATGTATGACCTGCTATAATGATAAACCCAACTCTCTTTAGAATTATGAAATATTGTAATTATTTTAACAGCAAGCTCGGATTTTGCAGCAGGCCAAGTTTACGAGTATGTTTCAACTACGCCAGTGACTTGCGATGTTACGAGTGTGTTTCACCTGCGCCAGAGGATCGCATCCTGTTCTGCACAATCCCGTTATGCTCTGAATTTAAACTGATGAAAACAATCTTAACCCATAAACCCCACCAACACTTCATATAAATTACATATTTCTTTAAAAAATTAGGCCTAATTATAATACACATGAATATCTTTTTGTCCTTAAAATAAGGAATATAACCTCAATCCTTATTGTAAATAATTTGATATCAGAATATTAAAAAAGGGAACTTCCAAACAAAATGTTTTAAAAAAATATAGCTACAATTTAAAAATATCTAAATGTAGATTTCAGAACATTTAGCACAGAAGAAAAACATTGTGTGAAGTTACATCTAGTATACTTGTAAAAAAAAAAAGAGATGAACATTTCTGGCCAATCATACCGCCCACAAAGGAGATTAACAACATGAGTTGCCCAAAAATGTTATTATTTTTTTTTTTTACTAGATAGTAACATTTTACATGTATATGAATGTATACAATTGTAGATGGAGATTTAGAGATATATAACACTACATTAAATAAGAAATAGATGTAGGATGTTGCGCACATTTAACTGGTATTCAATATGCATACACAAAAGTCAAGCCGATAATATACTTGTGTACTAATTTTTGACAAAGAATTCTTTTCAGCACAGTTAACAGTTGAAATCAGTAATTATCACAATAAGATAATCATGTTCAGGTATACAGTAAAATACATACATAAATGCAAATACTATAACCATGCAACATGTCTTCAACTTCACTCTTCGGGGATTTCCTCACTCTCACTTTCACTGTCCGTTTCTGGAAGGAGGCTGGCATCAGTCATACTACCGTGAAACTTCAAAGGATGAAGTTGAGTTCCTAGAAAGCGAAAGTATCCAAGATACCAGAGGACACTGGCTACATGGGCACAGCATCCCACAACACGTGCCCCTACTTTGCATGTGCAGTACCAGCCACTAATTTCGCCATCTAAAGTAAAATGGATGAACGCTGTATGGCGGACACTGTTAGAATGTCTTGATCTCAGTTTTACTCTCAGTAGGTTTTCAACTGAATTGCACACAAACACTTCAAACTGGTCTTCTGTAAAATTATCCAAGACATAGTTTTTTGCCTCTTTTAACTGATATATTCCAAATGTAATTTCTCTCAGCTTTTCCATAGACAACATGGGAAATTCAGGCAAGGGAACTGCAGTATCACTGGTGTTTATATTAACTTTTTTGAAAACAGATCTTTTTCTTAGCAGTCCTTCCTCTTCAACCATTTTCTGAACATCATTTTCCTTAAGACTTCTCTCCAACATTTTCTTTGCTAATTCTTTAGAGGAAGAATCCATGTCTGCCAAGTGTGGACGGTAACAGTTAAATAATGCGCAAACGATACGTAGAAAATCGCCAATGTATGGTATGTAATGGTTGGAAACTACTTTATCAAAGAATTTCCATTGTTTAATCCTTGCATTGACACTTTCAACTACCCATCTCACTTTTGTCACAAGTCTACTTGTATTAGCCTCTTCTGTGCTGTGCTGACTGTTGCCTTTCTGAAGATATTGTGGCATATTTACTTCATATCCCTCCTCAATGAGATATCCCTAAATCCTCGGTCTACTATGAAAATATCATTATCATTCAGCCAGGATTTCATTCCATCAGTATTAGTTTTCAGAATATGTTTTGTGATTAAGGCATCATTGTTTTTCGCATAGTAAGGTCCTAAAATGGACAAAATATAACCATCAGTTCCGACAATGACCATAGGTTTAACTAAGGGTCTATGTTTATGCAAGCTATATGACATCCTTTGGAAGGTATAGTTTGAGCTCTTCTGGATGTACACATAGGTGCCATCCAAGACAATAATTGCAGCATCATCATCATGACTTGAGAATAATTGTTTGGAAAGAGGTGTAGTATGCCTGGAAACAAAATCTTCATGTGATATATGTTGAAATCCAATGTGTAGGGGTACAAAATCTTTCATCAAACAATTCCTTCCACTGTGAATACATCTCTGAATCTGATCTTTGGAGAGAGAAAATATAACACCCAATAGATGGTTTGGCAAACCAGTTCTGAGCTTTGTCAGTAAAATGGCAACACAGGTGTTGATTGTCCGAACACTGCTGTTTCTCAAAGTTGATAAATGGGATACAATGTCTTCAAAGTTTTCTTTTGTAATTCCAATTAAACTGTAACATACACTGTCTGATAATAGATGCACATTCTCAAAGTTTAAGCAACTGGAGAGGGCCAGAGTTTTTCTTACATTTTCCAATAAAGTTACAATATCAGTTCTGTTGAATGAAGTTTCTATATATTTGGATTTTAGTAGCTTCAGTGATTCCTTTGTAAATAATTTGTTAATCAAATGATTAACACAACAACGTGCTTTGCTGTTTATGAATATTCCTTTTTCGATAAATGATTGTGTTCTGGCATTTAGAGGTACAACAGATGATTTTCTTCCTTTGCCGAGATATTCTTTGCAAATTACACAGTACTTATGAGAGGATGTAGTCGATTGAACTTTTAATGTTATATTCTTGGGACTTTGCAAATGTTCTGCAGTTGAAGTTTCAATATTGACTAAAAAATTTGAGTCCTCCTCCTCTGATATAACACCTTCAATGAGGGACGCTTCTTTTTGTGTCTTTTCTGATTTAATCACAGTTTTACTGTACTGAGCTCTACACTTATTACAAATCACATCATCAATTTGAATTTCTCTGTTGATTAATTTAGTCACATATCTTTTCAGCTCTTTTGTTTTGATAGGTCGCCTCTGCTTCAAATGTGTCCTACCACAAACAGCACATTTGTATGACCTGGGCATATCTGAAAAAGAGGTTAAGTTGTTTAAAAATCAATCAACTAATCATCAAATATAACAAAAAAATGTACTAACAGTAAACACTGTATTACCGGTACATTTTTATTTTCACAATATTGCATTTGTTTATGTATGTACATTGTTGAATATATTTAGTATGTATACATGAATAGTCATGAAGTATTATTTATTACACAAACAAGTAGTATGACAGGACATTCTCCTAAAACTTAAAACTTTTATACCTTTTCCATAAACATTTACGAGTTTACTAAGGGTTTTTTTAACTTTCAGGTAAACAGGGTATATTATGCATCTTATGTGCATGTGTAAATTGCAGAAACATAATATGAGTCAATCTTTTACATGTGTTACTTTTTTAGCATATTAACTGTGTAACTTCAGATCTATATAATTTTGAAATTCCAATGGGAAAAATATAATATAACAAAGAACCACAAATACCTGGTATATGTGATGTCAAGATATGTCTGGCATTTTTTGATATATATATATATATATATATATATATATAAGTATCAGTTAATGAATAAAAGGGACATAATGCCTTTGTCACAAAAAACTTGATTTGGAAATTCATTTAAAAATTATTACTTTTTCAATCTTCTGAGAACTGCTGAAGTGAATTTAGCTGAAAACATGTTATGAATAAAAGGGGTTATACATGTGTGGAGATTTGGATGAAAAAGTTATCTGTTAATTAGACAAGATTTTTTTTTAACCACACAATGTCATATTGTCTTCTGACAAGAGAAAAATTCTATAATAAATATTTTTCTAGTAAAATGCGCCTACACTTTTGTGTCCTACTTTGCTGTAAAGTTTTGGAAAATTCTGTGCAGTGGACTAATTAACAGACTGACTGATCAAAAAATATTATACATCCACAGTTACCAATGAGAGTAATTTAGGTAGGAACAGCACTTGAGTGCCGGTACATGTATTACTGTCTTATGACAGCATCTAGTTTACACCAATGTTATTGGTTTGACTACTATTTACAAAAAGTGTCACGTGCACATATTAACTAATGAAATCATGAATTGAAAAGGGTTCATTTAAGTAGAGTTAATAATATTGATATTGCTGTTAAATGGAGATTCATCTCCAGTAAATAATACACACACATATTTTTTATTATATCATTATGTTAAATGATTCTAAACTTATATTTCATCAATTTGAAAGTTTCATAAATAACATTAGATACATGAGTATAATCCATTATGATGAACATGTATTGGAGAGTTGGTTTAAAAGTAAACAATATTAATATATCATGCAGTTAAAATATCTGGGGCCATTTCATGTACATGTATTTAAGTATTTTGCATCTTTTGTTTTTGTAGAGTTAATGGGAGAGGGGTAATGTTCTCAGGGTTGTCTCTAAAATTTGAAGTGGAAGGAAGAAATGAAAAAGTAGATGGGGGGTCTGGAGGTCTTGCTTATAGCTGCATTGTGTTGAAATGAAATAATAGCCGGGTAATTAAGCCATTATAGGCGGGGGAATTTCCCGCCTCCCAGGTCTTAGAGACAACCCTGTGTTCTACATGTATATTGTCATACACATTTTCCTTTGTTTCAACTAACACATTACATGTGCATTTATTGATGTGGATTTGACATTTTTGAAACAAAAAAAGACAATGAACACACAAATACACAGCCAGGAGACTTACTTAGAACTGTAAATTTCAAACCTACACATCACCCATGTTCAGTGATGATGAATCGACAAAGGAACTTTAATGTAAATACATACATGTAATGTTAAAGTCCAATCTACACTTTGCAAAAGTTGTTTCCCTTTGCGGGGTCAACCCAAATGTCAAAAGGGAAAAACCAACTTTTTTTCTTTATGCTACCAAATATTTGGGCTTCCTGTGATAAAATCTTTTTGAATTGAGTATATTCCTTCAATGTGTGGGTTGCCCCATCCTGGGGCATTCAAATTACACAACAGAAACAGAATTTCATTGTCAAATGACAAAGTTACAAACCTCTAAACTTCAAAGGCTACTGTGAGAAACCTATTGTCTTTTCCCCAAAGATGGCGGCCAAGGGACATCACTTTTGTAAAGTGTGGATTGGTCTATTGTAGTGCATTTTATACATTCATACATTACAGTTTATTTATTTTCATTTACTTTCAGTGTCCGTGATATAATCATCTCCCTATAGTACTTGTACATGCATATATGCTAAAAGGAATTCACCTGCATTAATTTAAAAAAAACAACCCAATACATCGTAATGAAAATGTATCATGATCGTCTGATAGGAATATGTAACACGTTTGTAAATGTGTAAACAATATTTCCGTTTAACGCTTTTAGTATCAGATATTTGATCATCATTTTCATAATTACGAAAAATGATAACTGAATTAAGTACTTACCGGCATATTGCAGTGATAGCGCAAAGCTTCATCGTCACAAAATGTAATGTATGTTGCAGCCGACAACTTGTTTCGACCGCCAAAATAACACCGGAAGTAAGCTAGGCAGCGTAAAAGAAAAACCTATCAAAACGCTTACTGCTTTAATTATACAATTTATCTACAGTTAAAATGATTCTGTTATATTAGCGAACTGATTTCTTATTCGTTGTATTGATTTTATGTTTAAGGAATAAACAACACACTCGGGAATTCGCTACAAAAGGATTTCCGACAATTCCGGAATAATCTCGATCAATATTTCCCCCTATCGATTTTTTGGTCATTATTTTCAAAATAAACACATGAGCGGAGGAGAGAACCACGTTCATATTTTTATCATCAGTCAATGATATTTGAATTTTCTTGTACCCAAAGTATGATCGCGGTTCTTGCTTCCGCTCACATCGAATTTTCAGTATTTTGTGACGTAAAACAGGTTTTTCAGACAAAATCTCATTCAAGAAAATAGAGTAGCCAAATGGGACAAGAACTTTCAAATTTTCACTATGATGGAAAAGTTTAGGTATTGTACATGCATTATTAGACGTATCAACTCTTAGTTTATTGTTTTGATTTTTCAAGGTTTAGGGGGCAGATCTTGTACGATACCCTAACGTAAAAATTCATTGAACAGAGCCAGAGAGGCAGTGCGGAAGTGAACTCTGATCAATTGGAGGCGGTATTTTCACTGTAAAGCTATTTTTAGCGACTTATTGATAACACATTAGGTGCATACATGTTGGTTTATGTAGTTTGAAAAATTTACGAACTGGTAGAACTTTAAAATGAAGCGTTATTTATATCTAAATGGGGTGTTTAAAATATAAGTTTTAAATAGGCTTTAAATGGTTAAAGTGCATCATATAAGTTTCGGTTTAGTTTCCTTGAACCGTTACTTAAAATGGCGGATGGATTGGAGGAAAAAGATGATACGTACAACAGTGAAAATGGGGAGAATATAGAGGAACAACTGTTCTGGAAACTGTTTTTTCAAGACATCAGGGCATTTAAGGAACTGTTCTTAAATTTACCACAACCGTTTGATTTGGATTTTGAAATTAACTGTGAAAGAGACGAAAACTGCTTAGTACTTTTATCATGCACAAAACCAGTAGAGTTTCTCAAGATAATAGCGGAGAACAGAGCAGATTTGTTCGTCACGAATCCTTCGAAGAAAAACGCATTGCATATCGCCTGTGAATACGGACGACTTGATGTTGTAAAATTTCTTTGTGAAAATATTGACCAAACCCCATTTTTCCTCTCGGAAACTATTGATGGGCACGGTGTTCTACATTTTGCATTACGTGCGGAGCAGAATCAAGAAGAAATAATAAAGCATCTACAACTGAAAGGGAAATTAGACATTAATCAAATACTTTCAAGCGGATCCACAGAGTTAATAGAAACAGTTTTACAACGAGATTTTGAGTCAGCCAAGGTTCTATGCGATCATGGAGCTGATCCAAATGTTGGAATATCTGGTTCATATAGGGCCATTCATATTGCATGCCAACAGCCAGAAAATGCTAAAATGATACAATTGCTACTAGATCACGGGGCTGACAAACACGAATTATGGCGCCATGGGCAACGCCCCATCCATTTGGCGATCAAGCATAGACTTGTAGAAAATGTCTCATTTTTGTTGAATTCTGGATCACAATTTGAAGGGCGAATTAAACTACACAACAAGATATATAGAAAAATTTCCTGCGTTTGTTTGATGGCATGGAAATGTCCAACTCTCGTTCCATTCCTTTTGCAGAGGGGGGCAAACCCTAATGATATCCATATCCCAACTGGATCCTCTGTTTTGGGGTTTGTACTTGAAAACAACGGCAGTAAGGAACTGGTAGAATCAATCATCAAGTCCGGTGCAAATCCCACTGTTAGTCATCGTGGAAAATCTCTGGTTAGATACCTTCAAAATTTGGGTAAATATGTTTATGTATATTATCTAATTCAGAGTACAATTACATGCAATACATCTGACAAAATATATAGTCAACCTGGATCCCTTAATTGACTATTGTGTTTTTGATAAAAAAAATAAAAATATATTTATGTTATAAAAGATCACGAAAATCCAGCATGTGTAGCCACACACTCTTTAAAACAAGAGGCCCATGGGCCACATCGCTCACCTGAGGAACAATAGGTATGATAAAGTCAGCTTAATGGAGTCATAATACAAACAATCTGGACAATGTACAATAATACATGTAGATCCCGTATAAAAAAAATCCTTTTTTCCCCTTTGGAACTCGGATAGCCCTGATTGCTGCCAATATTTACGAGACCAGACTTTAATCACCGCTCCTGCACATATCTAGGGACTCAACCTTACGCAGGGAGGGATGACCGCACACCTACGCAACTCAACAGGTACCAACGTTAACGCAAGGAGGGATGACCGCACACTTGCACCAACAGCTCAATCTAACGCAAGCAGGGAGTGCCGCACACTTGTACTTGAAAGGCCTGAACACCAGCAGGGATGACCATACAAAGCACCACCGCCGCAATCACTACCAATACAGGCAGGTATGACTGCCCACTTGTATTAATGCGATACAGGGCAGGAATGACCTCGCGCACTATATCGAACATTAGAAAACACAAAAATTAGATAGAGCAGGGAGGTCCACACACTCAGTCTTTTCGTACCTGTTTAAGTTTAACCCCAATCAGTCTCTCATCGTAATGCTATAGACACTGTCCCTATATATGTGCCGGTGTAATGAAGAATAATGACCCCCGTAGAATAATGACCGGGGGTCATTTTTCTACGTAGAATAATGACTCCCCTAGCTGAAGAATAATTGGATTTTTCTAAAGAAAAAAGACCCAGGGGTTATTTTTCTTCATGTTAAACATGAAGAAAAATGACCCCCATAGAAAAATTACCCCCCCCCCCCCCGTAAACATTAATAGAAATTGGTTACCCCGTATCCAAGTAATGACTTTGAAGTTACTTAATTTTTCTGATTTTGAAGTTATAAACACCGAACTTGTAAATATATCGCTGTATATAGTTTATCATATCCGTAGCAAGGACACGCAAAACATTCTGACATTGCCACAAATTGCATGATTGTTAACAGTTACGTTACTTCTCTCGTCGACATACGGCGGGAAATGACGCAAATTAAGAAAAATTCATACACAATGAGGATATGTGTGATAATGAACGAACAATAATCATGAAAGAATAATTGTTGTAATGATATAAGCAATATTCATCGGTGAATGAATTGTCAATCGAAGAATGATACATGTATATATCT
Organism: Magallana gigas; assembly: GCF_963853765.1. Taxonomy (NCBI): domain Eukaryota; kingdom Metazoa; phylum Mollusca; class Bivalvia; order Ostreida; family Ostreidae; genus Magallana; species Magallana gigas. The sequence continues at coordinate 40,273,348 of NC_088859.1, forward strand.
TTATGGAAAAAGACTAAAGGGCAGGTAACGTAGGAATATGAATACTTCTTATTTACATTTCTTGGGGAAAGTAATTTTTTTTAAAAAAAATCATTCTGCGTTAGTTTTGTTTTCTTCTACGTAATACTTGAACATCAATATTCTAAACATTTGTTGTAATGTTGTTTTGTGATCATGAATAGACTTTATTCTTTTGGAGCAAATTTGTGAAGAGTATCTGACTATAGTAAATCTAAATAGATAATAAACACTGATCGATTATAATAAGAAAAGATTGTTTCTAAAAGCGTTGATAAGAGGTTAGGGCCCATGTTAGGGGTTTATATCCCGCTTGATTTTGATCACACGATCTTTATTGTATCCAAACTATACAAACTATTGAAGCATTAATCATCTTGATATAAACTAAACTAAAGTATGCCGAGGATAAAGAAAAAAATATTTTCTGTACGAGTACTCTCAGTACTTTGACGATTTTTCTTATTGGCCGTGAACCTCTACTGGCGTAATGGCTGCTGTCAGTGCTTACTAACTTCAGCTTGGTTATAATGCCTAACAGTGGAGTAAACTTTTCATAATTTTGGTTCATCATTAATTCTGGGTGATGAACTTGTATACCCAGCAGTTTGTATTATGGAAATCCTCAATGCAAGTTTAATTCATGAACAATATGAAAAATATAGAAGATGCGACGGCGAAGATGCGAAGACGAAAGAACTAAGTTGCGAAGGCGAATAAGTGATACTACTATTGCTTTTTCGCCTTTGCAACTTCGCACTCTCGCCTTCGAAACTTCGCGCTTTTGTCTTTTTAGCTCACCGAGACGAAGTCAATGGGAGCATATGCTATACCCCCGGCGTCGGCGTCCGGAGCTGGTTAAAGTTTTAGTTACAGCTTTTGTATATAAGCTATTACTTGTCCTCTCTTTACCAAAATTACATGAATGATGCATCTGGACCTACTGAATCTGGTTCCTAACTTTCAGATGCTGGAGGAGGTTTAGGTTTTTGGAGCAGGTTAAAGTTTTTTTTGTTGCAGATGCCTTTTAATAGCAATATCTAAGTTACTGCTGATCCGTACTTCACCAAACTTGCATGGATGGTGTGTCTTATGATACTGATGCACCAGACAGGCTTGAGTGCTGAGTCTGAGCTATAGGTATCGGATCATGGAGGAGGTTAAGGTTTTTGGAGCTGGTTAAAGTTTTTGTTGCAGGTGCCCTCTAATGATTATATCTTAGTTACTAGTGTTCCTAACTTCATTAAACTTGTATGGATGGTGCGTCTTATGATACTGATGCACCTGACAGACTTGAATCTTGAATCAGAGCCATAGGTTTTTTGATGAGGCTTAGTTTTTTGGAACAGGTCACATGTTTTATAGATGATAGGTTGCATAGTTGATTTAACTATATTATAAATGAAACGTAGAGGTTGCTTCAGATGCAGAGCCTGATCTCCATTATCAAGGATGCTAGAGAAATCTCCTACTTCACTCAAACCTGCTTGATAGATAGATGTGGTTGTTGTTAAATGATGTGACATGATTCCTATGATATAGTATTGTATGATTTGAAACACTAATGTTTATTGTTTTCCCTCGGACTGAAATGTCACATTTTCACTGGATTAAACATGGCACGTGATTGCCTCATATATCTCTATGTAGGTTCGTTGAGAATTAATATTAGGCAATATGGCCGTCATTGGCCGCCGCCTCACCTACTCATCTCGATTATTCATATTATTTAACACAGAAATCGTGTTCAGTAAGTCCTTAAAATATTTAGAGTAGTGGCCCTTTGGAATTATTTTTAAATTAGAGTAGTTGCCCTTTGAATATTGACGTCACATTGTTGTGTCTGGATCAGAACAAAATGGCAGCGTCTAAATTTGCTCAAATCTCTGCAGAGGTTTAGGCCTATAATTGACTAGCAACAAAACATTGTAAGTAATATGGGTGAAGCGAAGATTTGTAAAGCGTATTTGAAAGGTGGTATTGATAATTTTGTTTAAATGAGGTTAATTGGACGAGATCAGATGTAATGCATCTTATACATGGCTTTGCGTAGATCACCGCTATTTATTAATGAATATGTCGCTTGATAGTCCTCGGGAAAACAAAACACTTATAAGGTTCGCCTCGCCATCTATGAGATTGATCAACCCAATATATTTCCGTAGTGAGTCAGTAACTAACCTAATAAGTAATAATAGGATGCAATATAATACCATATGTTATATTGTAAAACGTTATATGATTACGATAAAATATTGTATCAATTTTTTTTTTATTTTATGATATGATATTGTATCGTGATATTGTTAAGTAAAGTATTAATTTTTCTGTTACAATATTATAAAAAATCGTATCATACGATATTGTATAATATGATATTGGTTTATATGATATATTATCATATCACATGAAATTGTATTTTATGATACTTTAATATATATTATTGTATCATATGATACAATGTGTATTATATGATTGTATTATATAATATTTTACTTTATCCCATGATATTGTATCATTTGATATGATATCAAATTATATGTATTATATAATACAATATCATATTATGTATCAAATATGATACAGTACCATACAATACAATATCATACTATAATATTTACATTCACTTTCTTTCCCTCTATTAAATTGCATTAGTTGATTTGAGTGATATTTACGCACAACACAGAAGACCCAATCACCAAATCTGGTGCGTATGAATACATTAAGTATTTCTTCAGTATTTATCGAAGAACAGGAACTGACTCTTCTCGCGACTTCAAACCGGATAACGACCTGTTATTATACTTACGCTGATAAATATTTCATTGATGTAAATATATGTTGACAGTTAAATGAATTTAATTGATTAATTTCTTAGTTTACCAATAGCAAATTCATTAAATTACAGAAAGAAAAATAAAATTGTGTTATTAGAATTTAAAACGCTGTGCACTATTTTTGTCAGCATATTTCGGCTGTTCCAGTGGCCATTCCGTTAATTTCGCATACCTCGTTGAATAAGATAGAGCTTTTTAAAAACAAATCATATTTTCGGGAAGGAAATACATGTTTAAAAAACGTAAATATAAGCATTGATTCATCATTTTTTGAAAGATGAGGTCTTATAAATGCAACGATGAGTGCTAACAAATTTTCATAACGCGTTAGCGCGCGTTATACAATTTGTATGCACATACGTTGCAGTTATGAGACCACATCTTTCAAAAAATAATGATTCAATGCTTAATTATACAATACAATATCATATGTTTCAATGTTATGATGTATTATTGCAATATGATATTGTTTCATATAATACTATATTGTATTATGTTTTATGATATTCTATTATTTGATCAAATACAATTATAATGTATAACACAATACAATGTCATATCATACGTTACAATATCATATCTCACATTTTTTTACGGTATTTTATGGTTTTATATGATATATATTGTAAGTATGATTAGATGCACTTTTAATTGTATATCATTGTATTGATTAACATATGGACATATGCTTATCATACAATTTTTTAACAGATGATATACGATTTTGTGTCAAAACAGAATCCATGAATATCCAAGATCATAAAGGATGGTGTTAAAATAATATGATAAAGGTAGTCTCATAAAGGTGATGCCTCAAAAAGGTGATGCCTCGTCTCGGTGAGCTTTGTAATCTGTGATTACCTATGTTTTATAATTGCGAAGCTCTCCATCGTTTAAAGGGTTCCAAAGCATATTTTGGGATTTTTTAAAAATAAAATTAATAAAATTAAATTATCCAGGGGGATAGGGTCCGGACTCCCTCTCTTTTACTGCGTAAAATTATTAAAATTGAATTTTCCGGGGGCGGGCCCCATCTCCCCCTCTAGATCATGCATGAGCAAGGAGTGTCGCATAATGAAATTAGAATGTTATTGTGTTTGGTCCACGGTAATCAGACGGCTGGTAAGTGACAGGAGTCTGGAAGTGCATATGTATACATTATGGCGGACATTACATTTTATGTGGAGTATATAATGATTAGGCATAGCCAGCACTGGTAAACATATATGTTACATGTACACATTAAAATATTTATAAACATTCATAGTAAGCGCGATGGCCTAGCGCATGCGTACCAATAATAGCATGGATTAATCGGAAAAACTTGGCGAGTACGGTGCCTGTATTAAATTCTATGTAATCGACCGAGACTTACTGAATGCAATAAAAAAAGGCGAGGGCGAAAGTGCAAAGTTGGGAAGAAGCGATAGTAGTATCGCTCCTTCGCCTTCGCACCTTCGCACTTTATGCATCACATCTTCGCGCTTCGTCGTCGCATCTTCGCACTTTTGCTCCTTCGCCTTCGCACTATCGCCCTTGCAACTTAAGTCGAAGTGGCCCTATCGGAACACCATAGATATATGTAAATGTAATTGTTAAGATGACAACCATACCCCGATGCAATACCTCAATACCTTGTTATAACGGAAGGATTTTTATTTTCTAAGATATACCCCTTCTTTCACTTTAAGTTTATTTGAATATGAATTATAATTTCTGTTACTTTCTGTAAACTGCAGCAGTAAAAATTACAATAGTGTAAAGACTATTTCACAAATAATAAAATAATATACTGAAAAACTTTAATCTACAAGGGGGTCATTATTCTACAGGGGTCACTTTTCTTCATGTGGAGTGTGCTCATTTTTATAAAAATGACACTTATTCTTCAGGCAAAGGGGTCATTTTTCTACGTAGAATAATGACCGGGGGGTCATTTTTCTGCGTAGTTTAATGACCGGGGGGTCATTATTCTACGTAGAAAAATGACCCCCGGTCATTATTCTACGGGGGTCATTATTCTTCATTACACCGGCCTAAAATAATTCATAGTATCTAAAAATTGGAAATCAAAAATAAACAAACTAATCCGGCCTAACCCAAAACGTCTTATGCAGAACAACTTATATACATTGAATTTTTATTATTGTATAAAAATAATCATCACAATAATTGGTTAACAGTGGATGCATTAATTAAAATAATCAAGAATCAATAAATCAAGGGCAATAACTCAATACAGTAATACAAAAAGATTCTAATGAAAAAATTGCTGCCTGCTTCAATTTTATAGTCATATCACATGTTGAGTATTGCAGTTCTCAAAAAGATCCTTTACAATTGTTTATATATGGGATATTTAGCTACATCAAACTCTGAACCTTCTTGTGAGGCCGAAGAAATGTCCTGGAGCCAAAGTCTTAACAATTATAAAGAATCATCTTGCTGATTAGTTTCTGAGAAGAAGATTTTCAAAGACTTACTCTATATATTCCTATGTAAAACTTTAACACCCCCCCCCCCCAATGTGGCCTCACCCTACCCCCAGGGATCATAATTTTCACAACTTTGAATCTACACTACCTGAGGATACTTCCACAAAAGTTTCAGCTTTCCTGGCTGATTAGTTTCTGAGAAGAAGATTTTTAAAGATTTACTCTATATATCCCTATGTAAAACTTCGACCCCCCATTGTGCCCCACCCTACCCCCAGGGATCATGATTTTCACAACTTTGAATCTACACTGCCTGAGGATGCTTCCACACAAGTTTCTGCTTTCCTGGCTGATTAGTTTCTGAGAAGAAGATTTTTAAAGATTAACTCTATATATTTCTATGTAAAATTTTAACACCCCCCCCTCCCAATGTGGCCTCACCCTACTCCCAGGGATCATGATTTTCACAACTTTGAATCTACACTACTTGAGGATGCTTCCACACAAGTTTCAGCTTTCCTGGCTAATTAGTTTCTGAGAAGAAGATTTTTAAAGATTTCCTCTATTTATTCCTATGTAAAATTTCGACCCCCCATTGTGGCCTCACCCTACCCCCGGGGATCATGATTTTCACAACTTTGAATCTACACTACCTTAGGATGCTTCCACACAAGTTTCAGCTTTCCTGGCTGTTAAGTTTCTGAGGAGAAGATTTTTAAAGATTTACTCTATTTATTCCTATGTAAAACTTCGACCCCCCATTGTGGCCCCACCCTACCCCCGGGGGTCATGAATTTCACAACTTTGAATCAACACTACCTGAGGATGCTTCCACACAAGTTTCAGCTTTCCTGGCTGATTAGTTTCTGAGAAGAAAATTTTGAAAGATTTACTCTATATTTTCCTATGTAAAATTTCGACCCCCCGTTGTGCCCACCCTACCCCCAGGGATCATGATTTTCACAACTTTGAATCTACACTACCTGAGGATGCTTCCACACAAGTTTCAGCATTCCTGGCTGATTAGTTTCTGAGAAGAAGATTTTTAAAGATTTACTCTATATATTTCTATGTAAAATTTTAACACCCCCCCTCTCAATGTGGCCTCACCCTACTCCCAGGGATCATGATTTTCACAACTCTGAATCTACACTACCTGAGGATGCTTCCACACAAGTTTCAGCTTTCCTGGCTGGTTAGTTTCTGAGAAGAAGATTTTTAAAGATTTATTCTATATTTTCCTATGTAAAACTTCGACCCCCCATTGTGGCCCCACCCTACCCCCAGGGGTCATGATTTTCACAACTTTGAATCAACACTACCTGAGGATGCTTCCACGCAAGTTTCAGCTTTCCTGGCTGATTAGTTTCTGAGAAGAAGATTTTTAAAGATTTACTCTATATTTTCCTATGTAAAACTTCGACCCCCCCATTGTGGCCTCACCCTACCCCCAGGGGTCATGATTTTCACAACTTTGAATCTACACTACCTGAGGATGCTTCCACGCAAGTTTCAGCTTTCCTGGCTGATTAGTTTCTGAGAAGAAGATTTTTTAAGATTTACTCTATATATTCCTATGTAAAATTTCGACCCCCCATTGTGGCCTCACCCTACCCCCAGGGGTCATGATTTTCACAACTTTGAATCTACACTACCTGAGGATGCTTCCACACAAGTTTCAGCTTTCCTGGCTTTCTGGGTCTTGAGAAGAAGATTTTTGAAAATTTCTCGAAATTTTTCATTAATTTCTAATTATCTCCCCTTGAAAACGGGTGTGGTCCTTAATTTTCACAACTTTGAATCCCCCTTTGCCTAAGGATGATTTGTGCCAAGTTTGGTTGAAATTGGCCAAGTAGTTCTTGAGAAGATGTTGAAAATGTGAAAAGTTTACGGACGGACGGACGGACGGACGGACAGACGGACGACAGACAGAATGTGATCAGAATAGCTCACTTGAGTTTTCAGCTCAGGTGATCATCATGAGCTAATAAAACTAAAATACCTTGCTTTGTAATTTAAACTTTTATAAAAATTTTATAAATAATACATATTTTTGTTATTACAAATATTTACAATACATACATTTACCAAGTAAAAATTATATGATATTTGTTGAGATTTCGCTATCTTAGAGTCAGTGAGGAAATGGCTGATAGAGAGAAAGCATATGAAATTGTAGAAAAATATACACTCCTCGGTGTAGACTTAAAATGGAAAAGGACAATGGATATGAAAATAATTCCTGTATAACATTAGCCTAGGTCAAGAGGTCAAAGTAGCGAATGAATAATATACACATGTAGGTCACTACTTTTTTTTTACCTACTAAAACTTACCGACTTACGCTAAACATACCTAATATTGTAATAAAAACAAAACGATAACTTTTTTTTTAATTTCAGGCCCAAAATATGAATTGCACATAAGCCCGAATCTCAAAAACTAGACATGGCCACTTCACCATATTTTTAGGGTGGTAATGGTATACCACTAGTAGATGACCCTATAAATTTCAGGCCCAAAATATGAATTATAAATTTTGAATTGAAACCTTGATCTCATAAACTAAATATGACCACTTCACCATATTTCACAGTGGTAGTAGTATACCACTGGTAGATGACCCTGAAAATTTTAGGCCCCAAATATGAATTGTAAATTTTAAACTGTGAACTGCGTTCTAGAACGCAGTTTACTTTTCAATTGCGAAAAAGCACGAATCGCTAAAACTAGATATAGCCACTTCACCATATATTCACAGTGGTAATAGAATACCACTAGTAGATGACCCCGACAAGTTTAATCCCCAAATATGAATGACAAATTTTGAATTGCGAACTGAGTTTAAGAACGCACTTCACTTTTCAAATGCTAATAAGCCCGAATTTTAAAAAAACCCATATGACCACTTTACCATATATTCACAGTGGTAGTGGTATACCACTAGTAGATGACCATATAAATTTCAGACCCAATCGTTCGCAAAATATGAATTATAAATTTTGAATTGCGAACTGCGTTAAAGAACGCACTTCACATTTCAATTGCGAATAAGCCCGAATCTCAGAAACTAGAGATGACCACTTCACCATGTTTACAGAGGTAGTAGTATACCACTATTAGATGACCTTGAAAATTTTAGGCCCCAAATATGAATTATAAATTGCTAGAACGCAGTTCACTTTTGAATTGCGGATAACAAACTGCGTATCAAAAACCGATTGCTTAAACAAATTTGCTGTCATTTTTCTTCTTCCACGCTGTTTCTCTCGATTACTTTTCCAGCGGTGATGCGCAGATTTACACTTACATGGATAGTTTATAAATGATCATAAGAACATTTTCATTTCCCCTTACATAAAAAACCAGAATATTTAATTAAATAAATGCCAATGAATAACGTTGCGCATTAATCACAGTGGGTTTTTTTGTTTTGTTTGTAAATACAGATCATCCCAATGACAATATTTATGTCGCTAAAACAGCGCTAAAAACGGCATATATACATGTCCGTTTAAATAAGCATTTATTAGTCGATACTGGTCTTTTTTTATGAACCATTCAATGATATACCAGAATATTTTACAGAATAAAGTAATTAACTATACATATGTCAAATAAGCGAAAATTTTGCAATTTTGGAATAAAAAAAAGACTATCTTAAAAATTCAACTCAGCAGGTGACAACAAATTTAAAGTCTCTGCAGGATTTGAACTCGGGATGTACAAGACCGACACTTTATCCACTCGGCTATGGAGTGAGTTATATACTGCCGTCGATATATCGTTTCGATCAGAGGTCAGCTATTTTGTGATGATGTGTTATTCCACCTTATTCTTTTCGTTGCAACTGAATGGAAAACTTTTTTTTAAATTTTATATCAAACCAGTGAGTGAGTATTATAAGTGCGTCGTATCTCCTTAAGTCAAATTTTACTATTCTCAAATAAGAATTTCAGATATAAAAGACCGTTTAAAAAATAGGGTAGGGATCACACCCCCCAACCCCACTTCAACTTCCCCGTTATACATTTATTAGTTTGTGAACCATGAACATGAACAACAGATTGTGTTAACTCTGCACCTACATGTATATGATCAAATGATGTACGCATAAAACGGTTTTGCCACCTTCTGGGTGTTTATTGAAAACAGTCTTTTATATGACTTTTTTATTTCGGACACCGATAAAAATTACCTAAGGAACAAAATTTAGAATCAAGATACAAAACACTATACACCCACTCCCTGATGGGAAATAAAATAAATGTTTGCAATTTTTTCCAGTCAGCTGTAGGAAAAAGAATTCAGACTACATACAGTTATATATAATCAATTTCAGTTAAGTTTTTCATTCCTGCACGTTTTTCTAAATATTCACCCAGTTGCTTTTTGATTTCAATTTTAAAATCAAAGCCGTCAAGCTGACATTTTTTTCTTTTATATAGAATGATATCAATAATTTGAATTTCTGTACTAATAGTCATATCAAATAATATTAGACTAAGAATAGAAAAGTATATGAATTATGTTTTCTGCTGCTTTAAAAACAAAATCAGTATATTTTTTTTATCAAATAGGTAGTGGTGCTTTTATAATACAATAACTCCCATAATTGCAAAAATCGAAGAAATTTCAAAGTTCAAATAATTTTTTTCTTTCTGCTTCGAACAGTCTTTGAACAACTTTCACAGGTTCATAATTTGAATACATTAACAGTGTGTCCCTAATTATAATAATAAAACATACATTTATTTATTTCGATTCCCGTTTGAAACAAGATTTCCTATGGTATGATTGTTTACAAACAAATCCACAACACGTGCTATCTAAAATGCTCGACCAAACCAACTGCATTATCGAGTTTATTTTTTGCAACAAAACTACTAGATACGCTTATCGCTTACATTTATTTTGGAGACCGTGCCCGATAACAAATAAATTTACAACTAAAATGTTATTTCTATCGGACACGGTCTCCAATTAAAATGTAAGCGATAAACTAAAATAATATTTAGTGAATCTTTACACTTAGGCCTGATTGTATTCATCCGCCATTTCTTGATTAAGCAAATTTATTCTTATGCAATCAGTTGTCAATAACCAGGGAGGCAAAGTTGGGTTTTTTGTACACAATTTAGTTGAATAAATGGAAAAAAATTCTTGTAATACGTTTAATACTTTAAGGAACTTATTTCTTATGCGCGTTTTAAAGGCGGTGCAGAGCATGAATTTTTGGACGATTGCCAATCCAGACGATTGCTAGAACGCTGTCGAGCATTAGCTCGACGCCTTAAATATATGTTATGAAAAACAATTACAAAAAATGTTTGAAAAAAACCCGGAGACAGTATTTACTAAAAAAAATCTGGTTCAACATATTAAGCATTATATTACATAAATGTGTAAAGTGGTAATTCACGCGGGATACCATCTAGTGCCATATAATTTTAGTGGTACTATGTACGTTAAAAGTGAAAAGGAATATCACTGTGTACGTGTATAAGTGACAATTTGAATAAAAGAACACATCATTATAGTCGGAATGCTTATATTATACTTAAATTCTCAATCTCAAAATATTTCCGCAATTGAGCTTCAATATTTTTCAAATATACTTAGCCTGGTCTTCTTTTAAAAATAATATCCGGGTATTATGTCCTGGTGTATATTATTGTCCTTATAAAACAAATTTTTAAAGTCAGTAAATTTCAAATGAAAAATTTCTCATTTTAATCATAAGATTGAATAAAAAGTACAAGTACATTAATTAAATTAACAAATTAATCAATACAGTCATTATGCGAATTTTTACCAGCGTGGATGATATTGCACACTAGGAGGAATATTTGCTATAATACATTTTCTTCAGGAAATGCATTATAAATTAATAGTTTTCGGGGGGAGGGGGTGTTTTTAATAAAATTAAATACTATGGTTAATGTAAGAGAACATTCAGAGAATGGCTGGCTATACTTCAGATCACAAGTCAATGAAATTTCAATGAATTGAGAAATATTAATCGCCCCATAATTTTTCAGAATGTAGTATATAACTACAGAGGAAAGTGTGAATATGTGTGTGTGAGTGCGCGCGCGCGTGTTTGTGAATTTAACAGATAAAAGTGTAAAATTACAAGACTAATACATGTAAGTGAATCGTGTCGATTATTGTATTTAATTTTACGTATTTTTACATTTTACATATTTTGGCATGTATTGAACAGACTAATGTTTTAATTTTACGGACCGATGTGTAAATTTTACTGATTACTGTGTAATATCTTAAAGATTAAAGTGTTTGGAAATAACTGTGTCAATGTGGGACTAATACGCTTCCGTAGCATACATCAGACGTGTCATTTAAATATCGAGCATTGATAACAACTGCGCAATAAATTGAAAGACGTGATGTTATCGGATCAATATCATGTTTACATTTTGTGATGGTGTGTATTTCCCCTTATGTTTGCATTGGAAATCTGCGATTGTGTAAACACACTTTAGATAGCCATCACGAGTTTTGAATATATTATTGTAAGATTAAATGAAACTTAAACTTCCATAACCAATGTGATATTTACTAAATGAAAAATAATCGTTAAATCACACCTATTGATTAATAAAAATTTTTTTTACAAATAAACATAAAAATGAATAAGAATACAAGCACTGAATGATTATTTTTGGATGTCGTCGGTCTTATCATGAACACACCAGACCGTGCAGACAAAGCACATACCGCGTTATCGCGCAGTATTCATACAGTCAAATGCAGTCAACACTTCTTATTCACTGCACTTTCGTGCAATAAAATAAAATTTATATTCTTTTTATAAGCGTTATTAACAACATAAGGTGTTCATGGCGTCGCCAATATCTTTAAAACACACTTTTTAGCTCACCTGAGCTGAAAGCTCAAGTGAGCTATTCTGATCACATTTTGTCTGTCGTCCGTCTGTCCGTCTGTTCGTCCGTCTGTCCGTCTCTCCGTAAACTTTTCACATTTTCAACATCTTCTCAAGAACTAATGGCCCAATTTCAACCAAACTTGGCACAAATCATCCTTAGGCAAAGTGGTTTAAAAGTTGTGAAAATTAAGGGCCACACCCGTTTTCAAGGGGAGATAATTAGAAATTAATGAAAAATTTAGAAAAAGTTTCAAAAATCTTCTTCTCAAGAACCAGAAATCCAGGAAAGCTGAAACTTGTGTGGAAGCATCCTCAGGTAGTGTAGATTCAAAGTTGTGAAAATCATGACCCCCGGGGGTAGGGTGGGGCCACAATGGGGGGTCGAAGTTTTACATAGGAATTAGAGAGTAAATCTTTAAAAATCTTCTTCTCAGAAACTAATCAGCCAGGAAAGCTGAAACTTGTGTGGAAGCATCCTCAGGAAGTGTAGATTCAAAATTGTGAAAATTATGACCCCTGAGGGTAGGGTGGGGCCACAATAGTGGGTCGAAGTTTTACAGAGGAAAATATAGAGTAAATCTTTAAAAATCTTCTATTCAGAAACTAATCAGCCAGGAAAGCTGAAACTTGTGTGGAAGCATCCTCAGGTAGTGTAGATTCAAAGTTGTGAAATTCATGATCCCTGGGAGTAGGATGAGGCCACAATGGGGGGTCGAAGTTTTACATAGGAAAATATAGAGTAAATCTTTCAAAATCTTCTTCTCAGAAACTAATCAGCCAGGAAAGCTGAAACTTGTGTGGAAGCATCCTCAGGTAGTGTAGATTCAAAGTTGTGAAAATCATGATCCCTGGGGGTAGGGTGAGGCCACATTGGGGGGAAGGTGTTAAAATTGTACATAGAAATATATAGAGTAAATCTTTCAAAATCTTCTTCTCAGAAACTATTCAGCCAGGGAAGCTGAAACTTTTGTGGAAGCATCCTCAGGTAGTGTAGATTCAAAGTTGTGAAAATCATGATCCCTTGGGGTAGGGTGGGGCACAATGGGGGGTCGAAGTTTTACATAGGAATATATAGAGTAAATCATTAAAAATCTTCTTCTCAGAAACTAACCAGCCAGGAAAGCTGAAACTTGTGTGGAAGCATCCTCAGGTAGTGTAGATTCAAAGTTGTGAAAATCATGATCCCTGGGGGTAGGGTGAGGCCACATTGGGGGGAAGGTGTTATAAATAGAGTAAATCTTTCAAAATCTTCTTCTCAGAAACTACTCAGCCAGGAAAGCTGAAACTTTTGTGGAAGCATCCTCAGGTAGTGTAGATTCAAAGTTGTGAAAATCATGATCCCTTGGGGTAGGGTGGGGCACAATGGGGGGTCGAAGTTTTACATAGGAATATATAGAGTAAATTTTTAAAAATCTTCTTCTCAGAAACTAACCAGCCAGGAAAGCTGAAACTTGTGTGGAAGCATCCTCAGGTAGTGTAGATTCAAAGTTGTGAAAATCATGATCCCTGGGGGTAGGGTGAGGCCACATTGGGGGGAAGGTGTTATAAATAGAGTAAATCTTTCAAAATCTTCTTCTCAGAAACTACTCAGCCAGGAAAGCTGAAACTTTTGTGGAAGCATCCTCAGGTAGCGTAGATTCAAAGTTGTGAAAATCATGATCCCTGAGGGTAGGGTGGGGCACAATGGGGGGTCGAAGTTTTACATAGGAATATATAGAGTAAATCTTTAAAAATCTTCTTCTCAGAAACTAACCAGCCAGGAAAGCTGAAACTTGTGTGGAAGTATCCTCAGGTAGTGTAGATTCAAAGTTGTGAAAATCATGATCCCTGGGGGTAGGGTGAGGCCACATGGGGGGGGGTGTTAAAGTTTTACATGAATATATAGAGTAAATCTTTAAAAATCTTCTTGTCAGAAACTAATCAGCAAGATGATTCTTTATAATTGTTAAGACTTTGGCTCCAGGACAATTCTTCGGCCTCACAAGAAGGTTCCGAGTTTGATGTAGCTAAATATCCCATATATAAACAATTGTAAAGGATCTTTTTGAGAACTGCAATACTCAACATGTGATATGACTATAAAATTGAAGCAGGCAGCTATTTTTTCATTAGAATCTTTTTGCATAACTGTATTGAGTTATTGCCCTTGATTTATTGATTCTTGATTCTTTTAATTAATGCATCCACTGTTAACCAATTATTGTGATGATTATTTTTATACAATAATAAATATTCAATTTATATAAGTTGTTCTGCATAAGTAGATTTGGGTTAGGCCGGATTAGTTTTTTTTTTTTTGATTTCCAATTTTAGATACTATGAATTATTTTAGGCCGGCACATATATAGGGACATTGTCTATTGCTTTACGACGAGTGACTGTGTGGGGTTAAACTTAAACAGGTATGGATATATTGAGTGTGTGGACATCCCTGCTCTATCTAATCTTCTTGTTTTCTATTCTATGATACAGAGTGTGCGGTCATTCCTGCCCTGTATCGCATTAATACAAATGTGCGGTCATACCTGCTTGTATTGGTGGTGGTTGCGGCGGAGCACTAGTGTATGGTCATCCCTGCTGGTGCTCTGGCCTTTCTAGCGCAAGTGTGCGGCACTCCCTGCTTGCGTTAAGTTGAGCTGTTGGCGCAAGTGTGCGGTCATCCCTGCTTGCGTTATCCCTGGTTGCTTTAACGTTGGTACCTGTTGAGTTGCGTAGGTGTGCGGTCATCCCTGCCTGCGTAACGCTGAGTCCCTATATATGTTCAGGAGCGGTAATGAAAGTCTGCTCTTGTAAATATTGGCAGGAATCAGGGCTATCCGAGTTCCAAGGGGGAAAATGGATTTTATTTATACAGGATCTACATTGTCCAGATTGTTTGTATGACTCCATTAAGCTGACTTTATCATACCTATTGTTCCTCAGGTGAGCGATGTGACCCATGGGCCTCTTGTTCATATTTATTTTCAATTAATTATAAATTGTCTAAAGTTACAAATACAATACAGTTTATTTTAGTTTTATTCATACTTGTTTAAATGAATTACAAATGTTAATTATTATTGTATAGTAAAAATGTAACCAAATTAAACGAAAGTGTTTGATTTTTAAATTTGTTTGAACAAAATTCAATGTACAAAGAAATATAAATCTTCCTAACTATATCATTATTTATGTTCCTTACTTTTAGTGAACTATAAAGAACATTAAGGTATGATGTCATCGATTTTCCATGACGTTATAGACCATAACATAAGTCAGAGTTTAAACCACTATATTATTTACGATACAAAAGTCATGTGTTTTTTTCCAACTCCGTAAGATTGGTGCATTTAAAACAAGTCTCATGTTAACATTTTAAAGGAATTACTGGTATATATTACAGTCTGAACGTTTTTTTTTTTGCAATTTCTGAAAGTTAGGGTCTAATACAGGGGATCTGCTAGGGATAAAAAGCTAATATAAGTAATAAACAACGATTATTCAGAGAACGTATCGTTTTGAATAGCAATTGCTCTGCTGGCATATTTTTATAATGCGTCAGCGCGCATCATGGACTATGCCAGTAGGGCAATAATTATTGTTGTTATACTTTCATGTTAAATACTGAAATCTGATTGGTTAAGACGCAGTTAATAATATTTACTATTACCCTCAGCGTTAGCAACGCACTTGGCAACGGGTAACATTAAAAAATGTTACATGCGCGAAAATTATGCGCGTACGGTTCGCTGTAGAATTCACGTTATTCCTATATAAAAGCAGTAAAATTTTCTTAAAAATTTTAAAAAAGACATTCAGTATAACAAAATAAATAGTGCCTGTTTGGGAGGATAACAGTTGAAATTGACACCCCTCGAAAACCATTGTCAACCTCCGCTTCGCGTCGGTTGACAATGGTTTTCTCGGGGTGTCAATTTCAACTGTTACCCTCCCAAACAGGCACTATTTATATACTATTTATAACGCCATGTTTACTAAATAACGTTGTTTATTTCTTATATAATTTATCTCTAATTGTAACGCGGCATTTGATTGGATAAAAAAGTTAAGATAATGGATCTATTGTGAATAACATTGAAGTGCCCTATAAGACCGGTATTGAAGTCTGTCTTTCTAAAAAAAAACACATTGATTTCCGTTCCACTACTTGATTTAAGGCCATTCACAGTAAACTCTTAGGTTTCTGTTCTCATAATGTATAGTGATTAAACAATAAGTTTCACAGTCGTTGTCCGATCAGTATGAGTTATGGTCGAATCTTTTTACTTGATTATCTTAAATTTCATTTTCAGTTTACTTTCTATAATACAATACATGTTCTATATATACCAGGGACATATTAGCAACCATCGAAAAAATCTCGCGCGACGCAATTTCAAAGGTCGCAAACCCTTTGACTCTTTGCTACATATAATGCACGTTGCCTTAGGTTTTCCAACAGAAATAACAGGTACAATGATGTTTGCAGATGTAGAAGGATTTATTTACGAATCGTTCGAACACTTTCACCATTCACCGAACATTCAGCTGAACTTTTTTTCGTATTAACATCTGCATGCTTTGTGTAAAGGGACTTACATGATGTGGGGATGACAAGGGGTCATATTTCAAACTCTAACTGACCCACCCCCATTTTTCCTAATTTATAAACCTTTCTTCTGCAGTTTTCGCATACAGTGTCACCAATGCACATATTCTTTGCAATAAACGAACCGCATCTAATTTGCAGTACTTTTCTTACAATTGTACCATTTCTTATAAATGTTCTAGAAAAGCGAATGCAACACTTCCTGCTCGGCATGATTTTTTTACGTGGCACCTGTTTTGAGTAACAAAAATGAGTGATTCTTGTTCCCCACCATATCCTGCATACACTAGGATAGTTCCGGTTGATTACTCTTACATCTAGTTAAGTATATACTTTTTCCATCGATATATTTAATTCAAAGACAAATGTGCATTAAAAGAAGAAAATCGAAATTAACTATACACAATGCACACTTATGCATATAAAAAGAGGTGTAAAGAAGATGCCGTTACTTTGAAAAACAAGAGGCCCAGGGTCCACATCGCTCACCTGAGCAACAATTGCCTTAATTCTGATCAAATTAGCATTACACTATCAAAATACCTTGACAACTAAGTACAGTAGATCTTGCTAAAATAATTGAAAATCTGCTAATTTTTATCCACCTCTTTTTTTTGGGTAAATACCAAGCCCCTTTTGTTGTTGTACCTGTAAGAAGATTTTTCTCTATTCCTATATACCCCCCCCCCCCCCATTTCGTGGCCTCACTTTTCTCTAGGGAATCATGGATTCATCAAACTTAAATCTGCATAACCTTTGCTTTCACACTAAGTACTGAGTTTAGGACAGAAAACTGACAGAATATTTTTAAAGATTTTCTCTTTATATTCCTATGTAAAAATTCAAACCGCCATCACGGCCCCGCCCTACCACTAGGAACTGTGATTTTGCAAACTTTAATTTACAATACCCGAGGATGCCTCTACACAGGTTGAAGCTTTTCTGGCCAAATAGTCTTTAAAAAGAATATTTTCTAAAAATTCCTATGAAAACTTGATTCCCCCCCCATTGTGGCCCCTCCCTACCCCCGGGGACAATGATTTGAACAAACTTGAATCTACATTATCTGGGAATTCAATTTTAATTTGAGCTTTTCAGGCCTAATAGTGTTTGAGAAGAAGATATTTAAAGATTTTCTCTATATATTCCTATGTAAAACTTGATCCCCCCATTGTGGCCCCACCATACCCCCGGGGACCATGATTTGAACAAACTTGAATCTTACCTACCTGAAGATGCTTCCACTTTAATTTGAGTTTTTCTGGCCTAATAGTTTTTGAGAAGAAGATTTTAAAGATTTTCTCCATATATTCCTATGTAAAATTTCATCCCCCAATTGTGCCCCACCTTACCCCCGGGGTCCATGATTTGAACAAACTTGAATCTACGCTATCTGAGGGTGCCTCCACATAAGTTTAAGCGTTTCAGGCCGAATAATTTTTGAGAAGAAGATTTTTGAAAAATACCAACAAATTTTCACTAATTCTCAATTATCTCCCCTTTAAAGAGGGCGTGGTCCTTCATTTGAACAAACTTGAATTCCCTTCACCTAGTGGTGCTTTGTGCCAAATTTGGTATAAATCTTCTCAGTGGTTCTTGAGAAGAAGATGAAAATATGAAAAGTTTACAACAACGACGACGACAGACAACGGACAAATTGTGATAAGAAAATCTCACTTGAGCCTTTTGCTCAGGTGAGCTAAAAGGTATGCCCACAGATAAAATCGAACCAGGGCACAAAAACACGTGTTACATAGCTAGCGGTTTAACCTAATTATCTATCCAGATCTTTCACTCTTTGATGTAAATATAGAACATGATAGAAATCAGTTTCCGAAATTTTGTCAGTATTTTGCAAATTTTGACCCCATAGCCATAGTGCCCCTAACAAAATTCTATCTAAATTTATTCCTTTTAACAAAACCTTACAAAATGCCTTAGATTTTTTAAAGAGGCAGGCCGACCCTGAAGGATATCTACTCTATAAACCATGCAAAAATATACCATTTTACCTAGAAAATGCTGGTTTTGCCAACTTCGAAGATAAATAATAAGACCGCAAAAGCAATTTGATAGGTTCAAAAGGCAAATTCGCAAAAATTTAGAAATGTGTACGATAGAAAATAACAAAAAAAAAAAATATTTTCAGAAGTAATTCTTTGAGGGGAAATCTATTTCCCCTATAGGCCGATTCAATTGTTATTCGCAAAAAATCCTTTGTACAACCTGGTTTGCACGCCACAATGCACCAACGTCAAAAACGTACTAATCCGCTTGACGTAACGTTTGAATTTCAAACAGTCTTATAACATTTTTAAAATTAAAAAACTCAATTTGTACAGTTAATTATAGAAATTTAAATTATACATGTAAGGAATGAACTCAATGTCAACCCACGTTGCACTCGTATAACCTTGGTTGGAGCAATTTACGCTTTTTTTAATCCACGAAGCGGATTATAAAGCGTAGACTGTCCCAACCCAGGTTATACTCGTATAACAAATATGAATAAAACTAAAATGTATTGTATTTTAAACTTTCAACGATTTTTTATGAACACTACATAGCTACATGTATATACATTGTCGATTCATTTTACAAAACAAAATGAAGCACAGCTTTTTAGTTCAGAATAGCACTGTCTAGTAGGTTTGTACCAAAATTGCTTCAATCAGCAAGAGTTATCTTCCTTTATCATAACCTATTGAAGGTTTTACATACATGTTTTACATACAGTACATGACAAATTTCTAGAGTTTCTTATTTTTCAGGAAAGTTTTTCCGTTTTTAAATATTGGATAAGATCTTTAAAATAAATTAATTCATATACATGTACTTTAGAAATGCTACAAAAAATGTACAAACGTAAAACACGTGCATTTGGTATATCATAAAAGGTGCAAGTGGATCAAATGAATACTCTTCTAGCATTTGGTATGGTCTCAATATACATGTATGGGTATATTGCCTTGAAAAAAAATTGATATTTATGGGTGTTTTTTTTTAATTTGTTTACCCATATCTGCTTTCTCAGAATAGAAAATCTTTTTTCAATATTAGACATTTGAAATGTTATAAGTTTCAAATAATGATACATTCATTTGTAACTAAGTATAGAGTTTGCTAAAATCTTAGTCACGTTTTCCCAAGTTATAATTCGTTTATCTCTGTAAACGAACTAAAAAGAGAGAAATAAAATTTTTCCATCCAACCATTCTCCTGCCTAAAACATCGATCACGTACTGTTTCTGTACAATTTGGTTATATTTGAAAAAAAAAATCCATAAGAAAGGGGAGAAATGGGAGAGGGGTATAGATATTGCCCCATAAAAATTTGATCAATGTCATTAGTTTTTTGTAATTTTTTAAAAAGTTATCTATACCTTTTTTTGCCTCCTGCTAGAGTTTGTTTTAGTTCGTTTCGTTTAATTTCCTTTTTTCTATGTTTTAATATATAAATAAACGCTGCCTTGAGACATTAATTGGTGTCCAGCACCTCCTTCCTTGTTAGTACATGCCGTATTGATTGTAAGATAACAGAAAAATGTCAGATTATTTTTCCTACAAATTATTTTTCTCAGTAGATGGACTGTTTTGTGAAATCATATTGAAAAGCGATTTTAATCAATCCATCAAATAAAACATTGATATCTTTACAGTCTGCATTTTTCTGTTGTTATTTATTTATTTTAATTTTTTTTATTTTTTGGTAAAACGCTTACTTGTTCTAATACCGGAGTATTTGCTGTTAAAAGGTTTATATATATTTTTTACAGTGTATCTCAATTTGAAAATCGCATCTTTTCTGATTGTTATTTAGATCAAACTTTGGTTTTCATGGACCATGGAGTTTCGTTGGATTCAATCGAGAACGCAATTGGATCTTTGTTGAGGTTAGCTATATCAGAGAGGTGTGTTGAAAATGAAGAAATAATGGAGAGAAATATCAAATATCTTCTTTCAAATGGGGCAAACCTTCACAACACTCAGCCCTTCAAGGAGTCTGAACTAATTATGGCCATAAAGCGTAGGTTTTTCAGGATCGCCGACATCTTCATTACAGTTGGAGCAGATTTAAAACATATAGGTGAAAAAGGAAACAGCGTTCTACATGTAATATGCAAAGGTATGTGTATCATACAATAAAATTATATAATTGAAATTGAAAAAGATTATAATACAAGCAAATCATTTATTCAACAGAAAATCAGAGGTGGTCGAAAGAAGAAAAAGACAATATCTGTCGACACATTATTGAAAAAATACGAGAAGCGGGTGCAGATTTCAATGCACGGAATGAGGATGGAATGACACCATTGTTATGCCATCTGTTTTCATCATCAACACCTGATGAGTTAATTTTGGAACGTCTTATTTCCAATGGAGCCGACATGTATGCTGTGCACCCTTCGACTAAGAAGTCTATTTTACTTTATGTAATTGAAAACTGTCCAATTGAAGTTCTTGACGTTGTCTTAAGAGCAAAATACAATGTCAACAAGCCCGAAAGCAACGGCGAAGCACCCATCTTCTCCTGTCTGCCACTAGGTATTAAAATTAATAAACTTTTGTCAAAATGTCATATTCAGCTTTTAAGGACGCTTGATGGTCAATATTTAACTAATGAATCTATCTTAAAATTTTAGAGAGGATTTTTTTACTCTATGCTATTACTTAGTAAGGATAAAAGCCATATATTCAGCTTTGAAGTTTTAATATTTTTGATATTTTAATAATGAGGTCTTTACAGCGCGGAATGCAGATTATTCCATAGAATTGAAAGAAATTGAGGCAAGAAAAGAGAATCTAGTTAGGTAGTTATTGCTGTCTGGCATTCATGATTGTTTTGCTATATTTCAGATACAACAAGGAAAAAGCAGTCTTTAAAAAAACTTTTGGAAGCGGGTGCATCTCCAAACGCTCGAGATTCTTCAGGGGAGTCTTTGTTTGAACATGTACTCCTTTTGAAACAAAGGTGTATGCGTTATATGAATTTCTTTGGTGTCATCACAGGGTCTCTTTCTCTTTGTGCCGACCCTGAAGTCAAAGAAAACTTGTCCTTACTTGTAAAGCATGGTGCCGATGTCAATATTTTTGGGAAAAATGGAAACACGCTTCTCCTTATAGCAATGAATGAAGGATTGTTTCAAGTGGCAGATCATTTAATAGATTTAGGAGCAAATGTGAACTACATGGGACCTAACAATGTGACTACATTTGAATGTTGTTTTGCTGCTGTACAGGAGGAACTAGAAAAAAACCGATATGATGAAAGTAAGAATTAACAATCAAATGAATGTTAATCTGTTTATTAAGATTTAATGAATAGGTAAAATGAACGTTTTAAAATATATTTGATCCATTCAATATCTTTGCATCAATTCTAATATTTTTAAGTTACAGAAACAAATCAACCATGTGTATCCACGATGTTCAAAATTATTAATGCTGGATTCTGTCTTGACAAAGTTCTTCCAAACGGATTGTTTCCTCTAGAGATGATATGCCGCTATCAGCGTACAGATACTTTGATTTTGAAGATCTTGCAAAGAGTGGAAAAGACATATATATGCTCAAAAAAGGGACAGGAAGTCCTATATTCTCTGTTGGAAAGACATCCATCGCTTATTAATGTTTTCATTGAAATAAGTGCACCCGTTGTCTCAATGGAAAATCGTGATCGATTAGCATTTGATGAATTCACTGGTAAATGGCACTGGTTTCATAAAAAGGGACACTGTTTTAATATTTTGGAAGTATTTTCTGATTAATTAGAAATAATCAGACATTAATGTTTTGACACAGAAAAAAAGATGACAATTTTTTGTGTCACAATTTTGGTTTTTTTTTTTGGGTAGAAAAAAATACCCCTAACATATTAAAACAGCACTTCCTCAGTTACATGTAATATTTTACAGTACGCTCATTTAAAATACTCATACTAGTATCACATTCTGCTGAATTAATATTTATAAATATCTAAGGGTTCAATCAATATTTAATCATTAGGAGGCATACTCATGAAACTTTCCTTCGATAAAACATTATAGAGTTCGTAAGATATGACATAAGAAAATTGTAAGTTACATCCCAAAATGAACCTTAGATGTTGCTCGACGGTATCCAAAATTTGTGAAAAAAATAATTTGTTAAATTAATCAGCTCCCAGACACGCATGTAGCGACGGGGAATGCGGTACCACTAATGGCCAATGTGTCTTTTTTCTAACATCCAATGCCCATACATAGAAAAAAAAACCGCTTACCAGTTACTTCACGGTATATACAAAAGAAGAGTAAACAAACATTGTTCCTTCACCATCCAAGTAAGGAATTTGAGGAGTGACGAAGATACTTATTTTAAAATGGCTGTAGAAATAAGACTAGTGCTTTATTCCACCGCATCACAGCAGACTTACGATGGTCTTAGGACAAGACTCATGCTGCACAAAATTTAGGACAACGTTTTGGCTTTTTTAGATCATCTGAGTCACTCAATTGGTCTTCGTCCGTCGTCGTCCATCGTGCGTTCACAATGTTACATTTTTAATTCTTCTTAAAAACTGCATTACCAATTGTAACAATTTTTTGCAAAATATGCAAAAGTGGCCAAATATTCAAAAATCTCCCATTTCTTCTCAACTCCTAAACATGTAAGGAAAAAACTGATAGCATGGTATTGCTGTCCAGGAAGCCCTTTACCAAAATTGTGAAATTCACGGCCCCTGGGTTAGAGGTTCAGGCTCTAGTGTGAAGACAATATGGCTATATAGTAAATCATGTCTTAAATTTTAGAAAATCTTCTTCTCTATTCCCAAATAAGTTAATTTGTTAAAAACTAAATGCATAGTTATGATGCCTGCTAGATCTTATACCGAGATTGTGAAATTTATGACCTCTGGTACAGGGGTTTAGGCCCTAGGGCAGGGCCAATAGAGCCATATAGTGAAAATGTATTAAATCTTAGAAAATCTTCTTTTTTAATCCCATACACGTGGGAACAAATTAAATGGATGGTAAATGAATGGTCCACAAACTCCTCCACCTAAATTGTGAAATTCACGGCCCTTGGGTAAGGGGTTCAGGACGGGGGGCAATATGACCATATAGCGTTAATGTATATAATGTTTTAAAATGTTTTTCTCTACTCTCACGCATCTGTAAGAAAAACTGACTTCATAATTATGTTTACCAGGAAGTCCTCTACTAAAATTTTAAATTTCATTTTCCCTTAAGTATGGGTTTTGACTCTTGGGCAGGGCCAAAATGGATGCATAGTGTTGAATTTGTTGATGCAAATAATGTTGAAAATTTTTCTTCTCTACTCACTTACACCCTTCAAAAATTAAATATAATTTTGTTGACCAGGAAGCCCCCTTGTCAAAATTATTAATTCCATGTACCCTGAGGTAGGGTTCTGACTCTAGGGGTCATATATAGTGTTTATGCATTTAATGTTTCAAAAATAATCTTCTTTACATCTACTGATACTGAATAAAAAACGGAATGTAAAAAAAGAAAATAAAGCCATCTATCAACATTTTGAATTTCGTGTCTCCTAATGTAGGGATTTGAATCTAGGGCGGGGCCAAACACCTAAAAAGTGTTTAATGTAGGGGGTTTTAATGCAGGTTGTAGTCAGAATGGTCATTTAGTGTTAATGTATAAAATGATTAAAAAATGTCTACTGACACAGAATAAAAATTGGCTTCACAATTAGAAAAAAACATTATGGATGGGGCATGTATATTTGTAAACAATTAGTAAATTCACATGTTTAGAAAATAAAGAGGCCACAGTTAATTCAGTTATCCTCCTTTGCTTCTTCATAATAGAGTTATCTTTCTTTACTTGTTTATATTTAGTAATTAATCACTGAATATCATGTAATTAAGAAGTTGTATGATAAAAAAAGTTATGAAAGATTTTTTTTATCAATTGAAACAAAAACAATTTTTGAACTTTCTAAATAAACAAAGACTTGTAAATAGTAAAGTTATAATTGGTAACCCAAAATCACTGATGAGCAGTTCGTGTAAAATGATATTGGTATAAATGCCAGATGATGATAAAGTGTTAATGAAGGTTCAATATTCAAAAGCTGGAACGAGAAGTGAGTAACTCATGATGGCTTTTAAAGATGTACATTTCATTGTCCCTTGTAAAAGATTTCATGCAGGGAGGGGATCGCTAAACAATATTATAATTATTTTTTACTCCTGAATGAAACTAAATTAAATGCATATTGAGACTCCTCGACAAGTTTGTGTATTGGCTGTGATACTAAGGTCACTTTTAAGGCATATTAACCTCTCGTTTAAATTAAGGAAAGGTTCGAGAAACCGACACGTGGCTAAGACGCATCTTAAGACGTACTTATGAATTAGACGCATCACAGTCGCAAGATAGCTTTGTGAACATGTTTGCATAAAAATATCCGAAAAGTTATCCTAAAATAGAGGAACCTCTTTATCTTGAAATGTTGAAGAACGCGGCTGAAATTAATGTCAATAGAGATTTTTTTTACAAAAGCCCAGAAAACTCATTCGGGATTCAAAATTTAATATATCTGAATTAACTAATCAAATAATGAATATGAAAACTTGTATCCTAGCGACACCAAAGTGTTCTAAATAAAGATAATCCTAATGATCTTGGATGAATAGGTTCAAAAACCTTTAATGATTAAACTAGTGGGAAAACAATATGCTTCGCGAATCTACATGATTTTGCTTGCCTTGTAAAAATTCTCCTGATACGTTTTAACTCAGGTTATTGCATATCGAATAAGCCTTCTCCGTTTTGTTTTTTCCATTGCAAATGATACAAAGTACTCGAATGATAACGCTGAAAAATCTAGTGAAATATTGTAGGATTAATAAAATTTAATCATGCTTCGTATTAATTGAACTTTGAATACAGTCAGAATTTTCCTTTATGAATCTGCGTAAGAAATCTGTTTTCGTTATTGTCATTTTATCATTGAGTTAAATACAACATCGTCAACGTTTCCTCTTATATAATATATTAAATGTTAATTGTGTATCTTTGAAAGGTCTGTGCATTTTCGATAAAACAAATCGCCAAACGCTTGATTTCGTAATACATTGCAGGTGAAAATTACCATTTAATAAGTCATGTTTTACTTCTAGTGTATGTCTTGCATAGTTTATTAAAGCATATTGGCCTATTAGTTAAATTAAGGAAAGGTTCGAAAAACCGACACGTGGCTAGGACGCATTAAAACATCTTTTTGAATTATTCTGAGCCTGACATAAAAGAATGCCTGTAGTCAATTGAATAAACTTTTTGCATTTAAAAGTTTTTAAGGAGTTTTATTCCCGTAATAAGAATTTTAAAAAAAAATATTTTTCTCAAACATGTATGGTAAATTATCAAGTTTTTGGCATTTTATTAGACATTATTTTGCAAAATGTTTTGCAGCTGTAAGATGAGTTAGAATTACTTTTATGATAATTGGGCCCGTTGGTCAACAAATTGACATTCAGATCTACCTTAAATTTATAGATATGATATTTTAGTTAAACGGTTGATTAATAAAAAATAATTCCTAAAAAATTTAGCTTTGAAATTAAATTTAATCATTTCTTATAACTTTATACAGAGCTTTTCTTCTGCTGAAGGTCATTAAAGTGTAAAACTGCCACGACCATTTAGCCCTCTTTATTAATATCAGTTTTACGTGATTAAAATAAAACTGTTTTATAAAAAAAGATATTAATTCTGGCATACCTATTACATACATGTATCTTAAGTTAAAAATTAAGTCATACTTTGGAATCTGGATAAATGGGCCACGGGCAACCCAGCATCTTACATTTAGGATAAGTGCAAAGTATAACAATTTGATATAAGTAGCAGCTAAGTATTACATACGTGTATCTAAACGTTTTCTCGGTTACTTAGATTGAATTTTTATATTTATTTGCATGCTATGAAACGATATTTCAAAAATGTAAAAAGTTATCTCAATGATCTTTTGCAGAATTCATTTACTTTGATGAAAGTTGCGATTGCCAAATAGATGATTCCTTTTTGAATTTCGGTAAGTTTTTCACTTTTATGGTATTTTTGAAATTCTTGTAATGTTAAGCTTTCTACTGCATATGTTTATCAGAGGGTAAAATGTTATAATCTGGTCTGTATGTCCGTGCATTCACCATTTAAAGGGGCATGGTCACGATTTTGGTCAAACTCTATTTTTATAATTAACAATGCTTTAGAAATGCATTTCTAATGATCAAATAAAATTTGAGAGTCATTCGTAGAGTTATAAGCAAGATACAGGGCTCGCCATTCTTCGTCATGTAAACAAGGCTAGTGCCCTGTTTTTGTTTACATAGGTTTAATATACAAGGAAAACATCTTTTTCCAGCTTGTTTGTCTTTTTTTTATTCATTTGATGCACAGATAAACAGTTCCTAAAGTTTAACACATTCGTTTTAGGTTTGAAACTGAAATTTTGCTTGAAAACAAGATTCATGTGGTAACAAAGAGTAAACAAATGGTCGATTGTTTGAAGTTTTGAAAAAAAAATTCCATTAAAAATACTTGATGAGGAAAAATATGATCCACATGAATTAGCAGACAGGTTGATCTTCGTAAAATGTAAAGAAGAGTTACTTCCTATGAATAAGCCTAATACATGACATTTCACCAGAGATAGATACATGTAAACCGGAATGTTTTAGACTAACAACTTTGCTGAAAGTATTTCCACATAAATTGTCTTCCACTGTTCACTTAAACTTAAAAACTGCCTCAAAGTACTTTTGTATCATAAAACAAGCTGACAGTATTTTACTGTTACACGAAGTTTTGTTTTTGAAATTCCTTATGACTTTGACTTTACTATTCCTAATTTTATATTAAGCTAATGTTAATTAATACTTTTCAAGATTCTTTTTGTAAAATTTCAAAAAAGACACATTATATTTTAAGAGCATTTATTAGTCTAATAATTCCTGACAATTGCCTTAACTATGATCTTGACCTTACTCATCCTTATTTTGATAGACACTGTTAAAGATTTATACTCAAACTTCAAACATAGAATACAATCTTGACAGATAATTATGCTAATGCCATTGTGGCACACTTTAACGCTAATCTTTAGAGGCAGTTTTGAAAAATTCAAACATGTCATTTAAAATTACATTGATTAGTGAGATTACATATCGAAAACTTTTGTTTGTTTTCTATCTTTGGCGGTGGCATCATCGTCGTCGTCGTAAACTTTTCACATATTCATTTGTTTCTTCTCTAAAACCATATTCCAAGTTCAGTTTTTCAGGGTCGAGTTTTGACATAGAAATATATATATAAAACAATCTTTGAAAAGCATCTTCTCTAAAACCATTAGGTCGGAAAACTTTAACTTTGTTACAAGCATCCTCAGGTAGTTAAGATTCAATGTTGTTAAATTGATTATTCCTGGGGGTGTAATAGGGCCACCATGAGTTAAAAAGTTTACTTAGGAAGAAAATAGAGAATTTTTTTTTTCAAAATCCAATTAGCCAGAAAGTTTAAACTTGTATGAAAGTATACTCAGACAGTATAGATTTAAGTTTAGGTTATGTCCATATTGAGGGAGAATTTTTTTAAAAAAATCTTAAATAATCATGCTCTCAAAATCTAAAGCAGCAAAAAGAGCCTTATTTTTAACATTAGAATATTTTGAGGAAAACATTCAAAGTCTTTGAAGTCAAAATTTATTATCTACTAATTTGTCTAGATATTTCGCAATTGATATTCTTTAGACGGTCTAAAGCTTTCGTTTGCTATTGTTGCTCAGGTAAGCGATGTGGCCTTTTGTTTTTTTGATGTCTCAAACATGTCAGGTGAGAAATTTATACGAAGGCCAAAAATTGCCGCGTTAGGAAATAAAATGTTTTCATTTTTTTTTCTTCAATCTATAACGAGTTATCGACTAAGAAAATTTTGGTCGATGATCGGCGTGGCCGAGCGATAATCGAGTACTCGAGTATTCGTTGACATCCCTAATATATATGTTTATATATACATGTAAAACGTCTGATGATTTAAGAAATGAAAGCGCTCACGTTTTGCAATAAGAGTGCCTTTATATAAATAAATAAATAAATAATAAATATATATATATATATGTGTGTGTGTGTGTGTGTGTGTGTGTGTGTGTGTGTGTGTGTGTGTGTGTGTGTGTGTGTAACAGACATCTTTACACAGTTTTGTGGTTCAACACCTCACTTCACATGCACAAACCAACCGACATGAAAAATGCAGTACCTGCTTCGACTTTACAAATGACGAGAGGCTTTTATTTACCACAAAGTCTAATTTGCGATTATGTGACAGAGGTGAAAGTTCTTTAAGAGGTGCCTTGGAGATATTTCTTTAGATATTCTTGTACAACGTTCGCTTTATTTCGGGCCGCTGTACTTTTAAAGAAGCTAGTTTTTGCATTTTTTGTTACAGAGATTATATGTTTCTATTTACATAGTAAAATGGGTTATATTTTCAGATATGCATGGTTTCAAATCCTCTTGGTTACTTACATTTCTTCGAAAATGGCAAAAAGAAAGGCAATGCCGACTCTCTGTCCGTTTAGAGGTCCATATCAAGTTAGTCTGGAAAACACGCACTGTCAATTCGCTAAAATATTTGAAGAACTGCCACAATGCAAGGTACATTCATTTTTAAAGCTATTAGTTACAAATATATTCACGAAATATAATAAACATGTACAAATATTGACTGGGGTTGAAGGCAACATTGATCATATTGGCTCCCATGAGTCGAAATATTGGCCTTCGCATCGCGTCAGGCAATATATTCAACCCTAGGGTGCTGATATAACCAATGTTCCCCGAAAACACAGTGAACATTCTTTTGTTATATGAAGAAGAAAATCAAATATCAAGCAAGGATTGTTGTAATTTTCTTAGCTAAACAAAGAGTTCACAAATTTAATTCTGGGCAAAGTACCTTTGCAAAATATTCTCGACATTAAATGATAACTCGCGATATTCGCCACACGTAGGAATTAAGCTACAGATGTTCTACATAAATTTACTTCCCAATAATTCGCAATCCCTATATCCATTATAATAGCAAACCGCCGCATTGAGCGACCGTTGTTTACTTGCCTTGACTGACTGTTTATTTAGACGTCACTTTGTTTTGGAGTCACGAAGATAAATGTACTTTCTCTGTGCTTTGAAATAAGTTTTGAGATATGCGTTGCTTTTTCATATTTAAATTGCACTTAAATTACATATGAAATTGACTGCCGTTACGAGAAACGGATCCATAAGGACAAAATTTCAAAATCATTTTTTGTCAATTCCGATTAGACAACTCTTTCTGAAGAGAAATATTCAAAGATTTCCAAGATCTTGTCTGTTTTTAACATCTTATGACAATGTTATCAAGACATGTTAACACTACTTTGACGTAGCTCGACAAAAATGTCGCGGAGGGCACAGGGAAATTCACTATATATATCACATAAACTCTTTTCCCCGGATTGTTTTATGTGATTGATATGAGAAGGATAAAGTCAATTCAGCTGTTTGAAATTTGAGTTATTATGTTATAAGGGGGGGGGGGGCATGACCTTTAAAAAAATTCTGGAAAAATTAATGGCAGTGTATTTAATTTTAATTTAATAGTAATTTTAAAAAAGACTAAGGATTGTTCATACTTTGTCTTGCTTTATATCTTTAATATACATGATTTTTCCCTATGTTGTGAGGATGATGTGTAACTTTCTATAGTATTTTTTAAGATAGGTGCCCTTTGTCGCTCTAATAATTTTAGAATCATACAGTACATGACACAACTTTATAATTTTTATGTTATTTCCTAATCAAAAAGTAATATAAAACCTTACCATTTGGTGTAATCTTCGGTTTCCGATGGCATGTTGAATATTTTCAAACTTCCGCGCAGTTTAAATTGGAAGGTTATTGTCGGGAATTTTCTATAAACATTGAAAGTAGAATACAAAGGATGTGTCTAAAATCGACTACTTCTGGCCGAGATTAGCAAAATGACAGAGAAATGTCGAAAAGCGCGAGTATGTGGTGAAATGCTATATATATATATATATATATATATATATATATATATATATATATATATATATATATATATATATATATATGTATACCATTTCACAGATATATATTTCATATTTATATATATATATATATATATATATATATATATATATATATATATATATATATATATATATGAAATATATATCTGTGAAATGGTATATATATATATATATATATATATATATATATATATATATATATATATATATATATATATATATATATATATATATATATATATAATCCAAAATGAGTGAAAGGTGATATCACACAGTATAAATAATCAAAAAAGAAAAAGAAAATGAACAGTTCCAAAGTTTCTATTCACTAGCGCTTTCTGGATTTACAAAATAATATTTCGTAAATCCAGAAAGCGCTAGTGAATAGAAACTTTGGAACTGTTCATTTTCTTTTTCTTTTTTGATTATATATATATATATATATATATATATATATATATATATCTATATATCTATATATATATATATATATATATATATATACCATTTCACAGATATATATTTCATATATATATATATAAATATATATATATATATATATATATATATATATATATATATATATATATATATATATATATATATATATATATATATTTATATATATATATAAGCTGAGGAAAGGTTTAACAAATTTCTTAAAACAAATATATTATAATGGGAACTTCGGCAACAATCTTTGTCTCTATATATCCAGATATTAGTTTTATGTTAGATTTTTTATCTTTAAGTTACTTTTGAAAAAAAAATTGTAATATTGAATTACAGAATTTGTTGTTTAAATTTATTTAAATGTTTTGTTTCATCAATATCCTGATGCAATCTGATAAATAATTGCAAGTTTTAAATACCAAATGTTCAAATATGCTGTAAAGCTAGCAAGTTGTTGAAGCAATGTCAATAAAGAAATAAAAAGCAGTTTATTTATTTAACCCTTGATGTTTTTTATCGCAAATTACAGCTCTTAGACTCGTACAATGGTGTACAATTAGAGTTTCAGGATGAAAAATCAATGTTTGATGCTCTGGATATGAACGAGCTGGTAAGGAAAGATATTGAGATAGTTTTCAAAACTAAATTGATAATACAAGAAGATATGAATTATGTATATATTTGTTACTTATTTCTAGGTGCTGAAAAACAGCAAAGTATATGTAAAGTACCTTGACAAGAAGTGTAATGGTTTGTAATGTTTTGGTTTGTAGAAAAAAGTCAATATTTACATATTAAATGAATGTGTATTTCAACAATATACTTTATACTAATCATACATTTGTAGCTCTTTAAATCATATGCGTTTAACCAAAGCGCAACCTGGAATCAAATGGGGGAAGCGAAATAAGTGCATAAAATATTTCCAAAATAATACAATTCTTTATGAGTTAATTAAATGTCATTGCAGCAAGCTCAGTCCCTTTAGATAATCACTATCCCTATTATCGACTTCCTTGCAGAGCCAATTCTTTATCTGATGGATCTATAATGTTTTTGTAAAAATATATTTTCACAAATTAGCAAGTATTATAAGATCTTCATTATTTTATTATCACAAAAAATCATTCACATTTTTCAGAAAAACTAAACGATTGTTTGGTTGACTACTAATTACTTTAAAGCTTGAAAAATAAGTCAATTAATTATAAATCCATCAAATGGTAGATCGAACAACCTCATTCACTACACTATTTTTTATGGTTGCCTTCATAGAAGAAGTGGAGAACAATTATTGTCCAACGGCATACAAAAGGTATTGTATATATTCTTACTATCACATTCAATTTAATCGGTAATTTGATAGATTCTGATTCTCTCTCTCTCTCTCTCTCTCTCTCTCTCTCTCTCTCTCTCTCCATATATATACCTGATATTTGATTTTTTTCTAGGATGTTTTACCACGGGCCTCTTTCAACTGAAAGTCGGGGTAAATAGTTTTTGACCTAATATATTCTATAGTTGAACTATTTTTCTAATGTCAATGTGATTTATGAATATGTAAATTCCATGACAAATACTTGATTAAAATAGTGGGTCAGTGTGCTTATTCTCTAAGTTTGCAAGGCACATTTTATTTTATTACTTCTTGTTCTGGCCAATTACATATGTAAATACTTTTATTTTAATTTTTAACGTATAACAGTGCCAACAAAGTGTGTTTTAAGAATAACAATAACTGATGCGTGATCAAGAAGAAAAATCCCAGGGTGTCCAATGCATGTGAAATTATTGTCTTTTATTTTGAGGCTATAAAATGAGGTTGTCCACTGATATGTTATCAAAGATGTAAATTAACCTTTGTTGTAATGTAAGGTTCATATTTAGAAAAAATGAAAACCAGTTCTTTTATATGATGGTTGTTAGAAAAGTTTGCAAAGTGATTTACGGCAAAATTACTGTGTACTTTGTAGGATGACGTATGTTTTAATAAATGACTACCAATTGAAAATAAGTATGCAAAAAGTCATATGATTATGAAGTTGTTTTCAAAGAATACAGCGATTTTTATTTTTTGCATGAATTGGATATACAGAGCACCATTTCATATTCTACGACGTCAGGTGACGCCAGGCTACTGAAAGGCAATTTAAGCCTGTCACTCTTTTTAAAAGTAAACACTTTTAGTTCGCACACTTTTCATGTCATTAACCCATTTATAAAACGCATGTTCACACCATTATTTGTCAAATTTTTGTAAAATGTCTTTTCAGTCATATTGTAGATCATTTAGGTCCGAAAAAATCATGTTTCGACTTTAGATAAGGGAATAAAGCGAAATCCATAGATGCAAGATCGGGCTGTATTGGGGGGGGGGGGTGTCCTGCAAGAACTAAAGATATCAGTATTTCCATTTTAAACCTTTAATTTCAATGGTGGTTCCAACTGAAAACCTTTGTCATATAAAAATAGCAGAACCTAAGAACCTGTCGGAGATTTTTCTGCGTGCACACAAAATTTAATGATGGCCCGGTGCTCCAGGGTGTCAATTTACGTTAACGTTTTTCACTCATTAGCTCACCTGAGCTGAAAGCTCAAGTGAGCTATTCTGATCACATTTTGTCCGTCGTCCCTCTGTCCGTCCGTCTGTCATTCTGTCTGTCCGTCTGTAAACTTTTTACATTTTAAACTTCTTCTTTAAAACTGCTTGACTAATTTCAACCAAATTTTGGCACAAAGCATTCTTATGGAAAGGCAAATACAAATTGCAAAAATGAAAGACAGATCTTCATTCAAAGCGGAGAAAACATCGAAACTGCAGAAAAAGGGGGGTGCGTTTTTAAAAATCTTCTTCTCAAGACCTACTAAGTCAAATTCAATGTAATTTAGCATAAGTAAGCCATATGGAAAGGAAAATATAAATTGCAAAAATTATTGGCTAATTCTGTTTCAAATCTGAGTTATTACAAAAATAATAAGAAAGAAAAGGCGTGTTTCAAGCAATTTATAGCATCCATGAGTTTTGGTAAAATGGGTTGGCATGACCGGGCCAGGGCAAAACAAAAGATTGACAGTTATTAATCTGCCAATCTCATTAAAATTTCAAGATATTTACTGACCAGTATATTTGTATTCACTGTAAATATTGCTGCAAAATAATGCGTAATTGGAATTGACGATTGCCGATCTGCCCCGGCTTTCATTTTGCACCGGCCCGGGTTTGCTTACCCATTTTACCAAGACTCGTATTCATAATTCTAAAACGAGGTTCTTTGTTTAAAGCAGCCATGACACTATATGATAAACGGGTCGATCTGACAATGATGAATTTATTTGTTGTGCAACAGTTCGTGTACAAAGGGAATCTTTGAAACATGCAAAATACATTGGTGCCGATTTTGTGACGTAAATTGAGGCTAAATATTTCAATGCGTTGACAGTTTTCACATATGACGGTGGTGTTAGCTTGTTGTGACTTTCGTTTCGTTTTCATTTATGCTTTGCGTTAACCTGGGAACTGTCGCTTGTATTTCCTTTTACGTATCAACTCAAACAGAGACTTCCGTAAATCAAACAGTTTACTGTTTACCTGCGCAAATTAAGCAACATCTGATGTATAAAGAAAGAACTAAAATGCAATTCATTCAGGCTATCGGTAATTCGGTATCATCTTTTGCGTAATGGTAGAATAATGCAATATGTTTTGTTGAGA